>NW_024525490.1:9647071-9757441 GCF_017590135.1 Pyrgilauda ruficollis
TGTCAGAGGGCCTCCCGACAGCGGGCCCGGGGACGGCAGCAGCGGGGTCGGGCTCGGGGGCAGCGGGGCCGGGCAGACAGACAGACAGACAGCCTGACATTTCCGTGCGAGCCGCGCTCCGCTCGTCCATGGGCTCGGCTGCAGCCGCCTCGTCCTCCAGCGAGGAAGCCCCAGCCGGGCTTTATGCAATGACCGGCCCAGCCCTTTCCTGAAGTTTCACGGCCGCGTCCGCTTCCTGCGCTGCCAGGTATCGATCTGGAGCGGGCCGTGGCCTTCGGGAAGGGACTGGCCAATGCCAGGGGTAGATGCCAGATGAGTTGAATGTGGGGTGTCCAAAACAATATACCCAGCCTTGCTGACTCAGTCAGAATACCAGGCTCTGTGAATCTGGATGTCCGAGTCTGGTTAAATGTGTCACAGATGTGGCTTTGGCCATGAATGGAATATTAAAGATGGCAAATCTTACAGTGCTTTAGTATATTTTTTTTTCCTGCACAAAAGTAGATATGTATTTGCATTTGTATTTACCTTGGATTCTGTGGCTTTCAAATGGAAAATTGTAGCACATCCTTTCATCTAGAGTCAATTTATTATGATCTTGTTCTAGGTAAGGTGGCTACATACTAAGTTATTAAGTCTAGTGCTTCCTGAATAACAACTGGGAGTTCACAGTGTATGATTAATGCCAGAGCTGCCTTGTTCAGTCCTTCTCCACATAAAGTGGAGGTGAAGTGTGAGTGAGCTTCGTTTGAGCAACCAGAAATGGCGCTGTGTTTGTAAATTCTCTTCCCATCTGTGTGTGCTACTGGTTTTCACTGTGCACTCAAGTCTTGCTGTGCACAATCAGAGAGGAGACTGTATTGTCCTAATATAAACTCTTAGCAGTACATTATATGGATTACACCCAAGATAATGGGTCTTTATATATTTTGTAAATAACATTTCCTAACAGAGCTCCTCTTGCTCCCTGGCAGCTGTTTACTATGTAAATGACTCTTTGTAGCCAGTGGCTTTCTGGAAGAAGCACATTTCTATGTTTTATTAGTGCTTTGTATTTCCGTGCTGAATGCTGCTTGGTGTTGCTTGCTGATGGAATTCCACATGTAAGTTGTTCTATAGCATCAACCTGAGGGCTGTGTTGCTCAAGACTGGAGTCTAGAATTCTCCAGTTACTTGTCCTGTCTTCTGAGTTTTCTCTTTCTAACTCTTGCTTAGTCAAAATATTTGTAAGTCTCTGTAGCCCTCAGTGCTTGGTATCTTTTGCCCTTTCAGTTCAGCAGGGCTGACGCTTTCAGCTTCCTTTTCCTTATATTTGTGTTAATGAGTGGTTTTATTCACTGTTCTTTTCTTTGGTGCCTTCTTTCATAAGATCAAGCTTTGGTGTATCTTGAATTTGGTTTTTTTCCTGTTCAGGCTCTGGAGGACCTACCAATATCTTGACCAGACTGTCTTCTGCTAGTGCATATTCATTCCATTTTCAAATTTCTGGTAGACTGTTTTACCTACTAAAATCTGATGGCACTTTCGAAAGCGTCTTGCTTTTCTCTTTTGCTGTCTCTCTGTATGCCAGAAGTATGGCTTGCTTTCACTCTGTCTCCAGGAAAGCTGGCATGAAAATACTGGGTGATGCAATGTGAGGGACTTGTGGTTTGGCGGTTTCTCTTTTATGTATTCTGTTCTTCCCTTCAAGTTTAAGTTGCGTTTGCTTCATCCCGTTGTAGCAATTTTTATTTTAAATCTTGTATCATATTAGCTTTGTAGTGCTATCTGACTTTGCCTGTACTGTGTATGTTTGGGGTTTTTTTTTAGCTGGAAGGAAGAGTGTGGAATGATAAACTTGCTTTAGTTGCAGCTCTTCTGAAGACATTTGACTGAGATGTGGCCATATATCCGCAGTTTGTGGAGATTTCTTGCTTGAAGTTTAGGAAGTTTCCTTCTGGGAAGGGGGGTTGTGTGAATAATGTTGAGATGCTTCCACTATATGCTAAAGTCTGGATTTCTGTATACTTCCAGAGGACAGCTCAGAAAAAAAGGAAACATTATCAGTTGTTAAGTTGAAAATCAAGCTTATCATGAGCATGCAATGCCACTGTTGAACTCTTGCTTAAAGGCTGCAGCCAGCTGTTTTTTCCTAATGTGTTTCATGTTTAATCCGTGGTGTATGAGTGCTCATGACTTGCTGCTGTCTGGCAAAGCTGTAGTTTTGCTAGTCCTGGAATGCAGAGCTGTCAGAGGGAGCAGCTATTAACGTGGCTCTGTTAGCTGACCGGAGCCTGCCAGCTGTCTGGCATTCTCCAGCCTGTGAGGTCTCCTTCACCTCTTGCAACACTAACAGCATCCCTTTCATCTCTAGTCATGTTTGTTATTAGGCTGGAGTTCCCTATGGTCAGTTCCACTGGAGAGCCTGTTGATCCTGGATTCCCCAGAAATTAAGCCATTTGTCATTAATATGACAAAATGTTAAGGACTTCTCTTTCGTCAGTCCTAGTTCAGCATGTCTTTAGTTCTTTTAATGTAATGTATTCTTTTTTTCTTTGCAATGTTGTCTGCTTTAGTTTCTGTTACTTTCCTCTCTTGTGTGAACTTTGCTCCTTTGTCTGTCCTTCTCTTTTCTGTTGCTCAGTAGGATCCTCCAAGTTCTGTGTTTTCTTTTCTGTGCACCTAATTGTGGGGTAACATCTTCATGGTTAACTCCAGTTGTTTTAACTGAGTTGCAGTTGTCTTGGATCTTATTCTGGCAGTACTTGTTTCAGTATGGTCTTTCAGATAGCTGTCAATTCAGCACGGGCACTTAACTGAAACGAATTCCTTTCTCTTACCCTAGATATTATAGTATCTCTTAAACTTGATTACATGTACCCTGGGCTTCTTTTCAGATAGTCACATCCAAAGGTTGTGGAAGTCTTGCAGGTTATACTTGTATATCTAACTGCTATTCTTTGAGGTTCTGGGAATTCTTAAGTAGCTAGACATGATTTAAAATCTTACAAATATCCTTTTGACTCTAAAAACTGTATGTGTGGCCCTATTAGCATATTTACCACTCATTACTTTCACTGCATCTACTGTAATGCTACTGTTGAACTCTTCCTTCATATCAGTAAGGCTTTTCTGCTGGCTTTTACTTCTTGCTTCAAAAAGGCGGTACAGGATCTCACTACCATGCTATTACTCCTAAGTTACTGACTTAGCTTTCCTTGCCCACATATAGGACTGCCGTATGCATTGCCTGCAAAGAAATTTGAAGCATGCACCTTTTCAGTATTTATTGCATGCTTGCTCTGTGTAAGAATTAGAAAAGGTATTTCTTGGTCATCCTCAAAATAATCTTTCTGTCATTAGCAGTGGTCTTGTATCCAGAACAAACCTATCCTTTGATTTGTGGTCTGCTTCTTCAAATGTGAGGCATGCAGATACATTGGGTGGCTTTGTAGGTGAAGAATGCAGCTGAGGACACATCTGCCAGAGTAGTATGAAATGACAATTAGGATTGCTGACCCTGGCAACAGTTTCTGGAAGTAATTTTTATTCTGTATTTGACTTTGGCCTGTTTAAATAGCTGCTATGAATCTAACTGTTGCTGCTAAATTGTGTTGGAAACTACCTGTTGTAGGGCCATACGGTAGTTGCCATATGTCACCTTCAAATTGTAAATCTTGCAGCCGTCAGAAAGACGAGACGATACTTCTGTGGGGAAGAAGCCTGAAAATTAAAGGTTCTGGAACTGTCTTTGCAATCACTGAGACTTTTGAACGAGTGAGGAGGCTGGGATGACATTTGACAAGGCAGTTCTTGTCTGTGTACTGTCTGTTCTTTACATCCCTATCTGAACAGCTGTCTGCATAAGGCAGTTGATGTCTTCCCAGTGTTATGTTACTAGGAAGAAGTTACAGTACTGTTTCTGATACTTGTAGGAAATAGTAGGGTATGTTGACAATAGCTTAAGCCACCCTGAATTTTTGAAAGAGAGGCATCTGAAATTCCTTTGTGATCCTTTTGTTTGTATAACTAAGTAAAGCTGGCAGGAATTGGAAGGATGTAGGAGAAGCTGTATCAGGTATGTAGACTATGTGGAAAGCTATTGTAAAGCATTTGAATTTTTCTTTTCATTGTAGAGGGAGGGTAATGCATTTTTAAAATTGTTGTTTCAATCCTGATATTTGAATCCCTTAAGGAATAACACCTCTTAGAAATCTGTCAATTGAAACCAAAATAAAAAACCTCAAACTGTTAACATCAGTCAGGGACCCTTTGACTATAGGGGCTATAATTTGCCATTTCTGTGTTGTTGGTACCTGCTTATAACATACTAGAAGTCTTCTAGACTTGTGTTCTTATTGCTTGGCAGCAAGGCTGGTATTGTTAGGATGCTGATATTAAATACTGAATCAAGTACTTAGAAGTTGAAGTGTGTGATGGAGCACAAAAAGAGATTCGTTTCAAACATGATTAGGAACAGTAATCAGTCTTGTGGTCCCCATTTACAGAGGCAGTCGCACTAGACCAAGACTGGTGATGGCCTTCAGTTTACAGGCTTGCTTGCTTGCTTAGATGGACAGTCATTCGATTCTGCTGAATATCTTGTCCCCTTCTAATAAAAAACAATGTGAATGTTCTCTGACGTACCTTTTCTGTCTGCTGTGCTTGTATTTGGATGCTGTCTCTAATACCAATGGACTGACTACTGAAGTTTGTAAATTCATCTCCCTATCAAGAAAGCAATTACCTGAGCTGTCAAGTGCTTTAGATTTTTTTAAAACTGTAATCAAGTTAAAATAAGATAATTGGAAACTTGCAAACCTTGGTGTAAACAACTGTAGATGTTTTGGGCCTTCAGAAAAGGTGAATAAATTTCTGTATCAGAGGAAGTGTTCTGAGGTGGTTTTTTTGGTGTGTGTTTTTTTTTTTTTTTTATGTTTACTTACTTCATGCGTGATAGTGCTTGAAGCCTGTTTAAATGATCTGTTACCAAAATCACAGTAGAAAGCAGCACACTGACACTGTTGCTTTTTCAACCAGATTAAAATTGGTTTACTTAGGTTATATTATATTATTAATGAGAATATTTTTCAGTATTTATAGTTGTACTGTACAGTCATTGAATATCTGTATATGACTGAAAGCTTGGCCTTCTGTCTTAAGAGTGGCAGGTACGGGCCCTTGGGAGTGTGGAGAGAGACTCGACAGGAAAGATTGTGGTACGGATGTGTGTGCTGCTAGAACTTTAACTTCCCTAACAACTAACCAATCCCAAGCATGGTGTCTCTTAGCATGGGGGAGAAAAGAAATACAGTATAAGTAAGTGGGCAAGCTAGCTATGGAATGGAGTCTGGAATATCCCAGATATGTTTACAGCTGTTCAGACTCCTTTGTGTAGACATTCAAATCTTGCATATTAACTCTTCTATGGCTGGGAGACCAACTTAAATATTTGTGTATGATCATCACTTTTTGTGAAGCTGCCTTGCTGTTTGCTTGTTTGATGTCTGGTCTTTTAAGTGTCTTAATCTTGCCTGTATACTTTAGTAGATAGTGTACTTCTTTCTCAAGCAGATGGATAACTCTTACAGCTCACTGCCCTCAGCCTGTGCAAGGCATCAGCTTTTGCCTCACTGTCAGCGTAAGAAAGCTTTGTGACAGCTCATTGACAGAGGTCACACTAGGGCAAGGCACTGGCTGCTGTACCTCCTCAGGTGAAAATCTTTCCTGTCTTCCTCCTCAGGTGGAGAAACCCCTGAGAGTACACTATAGGGAGTAGAACACAGTTGTATTATGCTGGAGGTCAGTTTCACACGTCATCTCTGGTGCTAAAGTTCAAACACAAAGTACTAGCTTACTAGTCGCTGATTGTGCTGTATGGATATTCTGTACCAGTTGTTGCAAATAGCAGGTGTTACTGCAGGTCACTTGGAGCAAGAAATTGCTGGTGTTTCTTTGTGTGTTTCTTTTTCAGGGTTCGCATTGCTTCTGCAAGATAAGCTTGGGAAAGATCATGTGAGTGTAACAGACTGGAATATGAATTGACAGATACAACTGGAGGCCTCTGGCTCTCCAGTGGGGTTTTGCAATATCCTTCCATAAGGTATAATGAAAGCAACGCATTTTGATTCAGGGCTGTTCTTACTTAAGCTTAGCAAATGAAATTATATATATTGAGCTCTAATAATAGTAAGGAACTGTATCACTGGAAGTCCTAGTGATAATCTGGTACTTAGCTGCTAGTTTTCTGACCTTTTTGTCAAAGACAGTACCTTCAGAGACCCTTAAGGGCCAGAACTACTTTAGTCTCTCTTGGGGCTGTATAACCAGGATTTTTTTTCCTGATGTCCTGCTACAAAATAAAACTACCTCAATGCTCTCATTCCATGTGCTCTTACTTGTTGCTGACACTGGTTGGATGAGACTGAAACTTAGGAATTAGTTGCTGTTGCAGCCCTGAGAAAGATAATTATCTCCCCCAAGAAAAGAGCCCTTAAGACTCCTCATTTGGTGGGGAAAAAAGTATGGCAGCCTTAGCTTAGGACTTCTGAATGGGGTGTTGCAGTGTTGGGTGACACTAGTGGGCCCTGTGAGGAAGGGTGTTATTTCCATCTCCTGACTCTTACAGTGCAGAAAAATATTTTCAAATAAGTCACAGGAAATAAGTTTAGCTTGTAATAGAACAGGGTTATTTGCAAAATTGAAGGCTTTTTACCCCAGTGGATGCAATCTCCATTCTTCATGACTTAAATGAACTTGACTATGTGAGACCCAATGCAGCAATGATGTAACTTAGAACTTAGCATTGCTTTGACAAGAGGCTGGACTAGGTGACCTCCAGAGGTCCCTTTCAACCCAATTATTTCTGTGACTACTAATAGAAATATTTGTGGGTCTTCTTATTTTTAATTTTTATTATGTTGCAAATCTTTAGATTCTCTGAGGCATATTATACAGATGGAGAAATCCTTATATGCCTAGTTTGCTGCCCTATGTTTAGAAGTTATTGGCAGTCTAAGCTGTTTCTGTTGTGTGGACCTTAAGGATGGGACAGTTCCTGAAAAGTGATTATTGCTATTGATGAGACCATGCAAAACACCCCAGTTCTTTTGGTGAGGTCTACATGTGTGTATCTTCAAGTGGCCCTGAAGCTGTAGTTCTGCCACCCTTCAGTGATGTGAAAAAGCTGCTGCTGCGGGATGCTGTTGGTACCACTTGGTCTTTGCTTTGTTCCTGAATTTCCTTTTGCGTAATGGAATAATGCTGTCTTCCATCTTTGGTCTGAATGCTATAAAGAAGAAAGAGCAACTGTGCTGCAGCCTGTATCATGTCCTTGTATATGAGGAAGCAATTAGATATATCTATGTGAGAAGCAGACTTTTAGGGAGGTACCCTTTCCTGGAAAGGTGACTCCCTCTTTAATGCATGCATCCTATAGCATTTAGGAGAGTCAATTATCAGATGTTACTCAGGGAGTAGTCAGCAGTTGATTTAGCTCAGGTGTCACATTGTCTTGGACTGGCTTATAAGGTTCATTTGAGCATGATTCAGCTTTACTTTAAGAACTCTGGTGCTTCACAGTGTCTGTTGTGGCCGCAGCTAAATTCTCCTAGACATAATGATTTTGCCTTGTGAACAGGCAAAGTTGTTCAGTGATACCTTATTTTAATGTTGAGGTGGTTCTGAAGAGTTAGGCTGATGAACCCGTGACTAGTTAAATCCATCTTCACTGTACTGTCAGCAAGTTGTTTTCAGATATTATGGTAGAGTAGAATGAGTTAGGAGTGAGCTATGATTTTTATTGGCATTGCTGAGTGGGATAGCTCACAGCTGGAGGACTGCAATGGGTAAGGACAGGTGCTTAGGAAGGGCAGGCTGGGATGGTGGTAAAGGGGAGTTGCTGTGAGAGCAGTGGGATTGCCTGTAGCTTTACCTGGAGATGGGTGAGCCAGTTGAGAGCTTATGGGTCAGGAGCAGTAATGAGGATTTCCTCAGATAACTCAAGCCTAATGTTAAGAGGCTTTCTTGCTAATAGGGTGCTTGGACCACCCTTAGTATTTTCTGGGGAGAAAGCACAGTAGGGACTAAGTAATCCAGGAAGCTTCTGGCATGCACTGATGCCCATATCTCAATACAAGTGCTTGCAAAGAAGCAATGACAAGTTGAGAATGTAAAGGTTAGGAGTAGTCTTGGCTGCAGTGGTCATGAGATAGAACAGTTCAGGATCTGAATTGGAGACATCAAACCAAAATTAGGATTATAGCCATAATCTTCAGAAAGGAAGATTTTCTTCTGTTCAAGGATCTTGGAAGAATCGTTTGGAAGATAGTTCTGAGCAGAGAGAGCCAGGAAAGCTGGTTGACTACTTCTTTAAACTCTGGTGTGGCATATTACAATGAATAGATGGTACAAAGGCACCAGGGGTCCTGCTTGAATGAATGAGGAGCTTCTGAAAAAGCTGAGACACAAAAAGGAAGCATATAACAGGTGGAAGCAGAAACATGTTGGCCCGGGGAGAGCCTGGAGACATCATCCAAGCATGCAAATGTGTCTAGGTCAGAAAGCCAATGTCCTTGTGGAGTTTAATCTTACAAGGTATATGTGAATGGCAACAAGGGAGGCATTCACAGATAATTGGCAGAAAAAAGAATGGAGAAAATGTAGGCCTGCTGCTGAATGGGAGGGGAACTGCTCATAAGGGATGTGGAGATAACTGAGACATTCAATGTCTTCTTCACTTTGTTCTTTACTAGTTAGACTTGTTTTCAGCAATTCTAGGCAAGGAAAGCATACTCTCAGTTAGTAGAGAAGGATCAGGTTTGGGATCACTGTACACAAGTTTGTGGGCTCTAATAGAATGCAGCCAGGAGTGAGATGGGGTGGCCAAGGTAATTTTGTGGTGACTATCATTCACTAAGGTTGTGGTGACTGGGGGGATGGGTTTGAGGGGCTGAACTCAAGCAAATGTCCTTACTATCTCTGAAGAGGGCAAGAAGGAATGTCTAGGGAACCTCAGGCCAGTCAGCTTTACCTCTGTTCTTTGAAAAGTGACAGACCAAATAATTCTGAAAACACATGGAGAAAAATGATATGCAGTAGTTGGTATGGATTAATCAAGGGGTTGTAATGTGTGACCAACCTGATAACAGCCTTCCACACTGAACCAAGCAAGATGACTAGCTTGGTGGATGAGAACAATGGGTGCTTTCTTACCTTGACCTTTCATGAGGCTTTGGAAACTGTCTTGTAACCTCTTCTTTGGTAAGTTGATGAAACGCTTTCTGCATAAAGACACAGTGAGGTTGATCCAAAATAGCTTAGAGGCTAAAATGCCAAGCTCAGGGTGGTGATCAGCATCCTAAAGTTCAATGGGAGGCCAGTCCCTTTTGGTGTAGCTCAGGGTTTGTTATCAGGCCAGCACTGTTTAACATCTTCATTAATAACCTGTGTGACCGGATAGACCCCTCCCTTGGCAAACTTGATGGGATGCAAAGCTGGGAGGAGTGGTTGATAAACCAGATGGATGTGCTGCTACTTGGGAGCAGGCAAGTGAACAAGTGGAAGAAATGAGCCAACAGGAATGTTATGAAATTCAACAAAGAGAAGTGCAAAGCTCTGTCCCTAGGGAGGGGATGTTGGCATTGCAGAAGAGATGCTGTGGATCAAAAATTGCTCATGAATCAGTAATGCACCCTTGCCACAAGGAAGGCAAACCACATCTCGGACTGAATTTCCAGAAGAGAGTGGGCAGTGTGTGGGGGCAGGAGATCCTTTCCTCAGCACTGGTGAGACTGCATCTGTGGTGCTGTCCTGTTCTGGGCTCCAGAAAGAAGCAGGGACAGACTGGAGCAAGTCTAGCAAAGTGGCATGAAGGGGAAGGTCAGAGTGCCTTACAGTCAAGTAGAGGCTGAGAGCACTGAGATTCTTTAACCTGGAGGAGAGAAGAATGCGGGGGGATTCTTATGCATGTGTATAAATAAATACCTGGTGACAGAAAGTAAAGATGATGGAGGCAGACTTGTCTGTGATATCTAGTGATAGGACCAAAAGGCAATGAATGCAAATTAAAACACAGGAAGTTCCACTGAAAGATAAGAAGGTTTTGTTATTGTTGTTTTGTTTGGTTTTCTGGTGTTTTTTGTTTTGTTTTGGGGGTTTTTGGTTGGTTGGGGTTTTTTGTACATTTTGGTTTTGTTTGTTTTTTGGGGGTTTTTGTGTGTGTGTTTCTGGCTTTGTTTTTTTTTCTCCAGGAAAGGCTGAACAGGATCAGGTTACCTGGAGAGGCTGTGGAGCATGCAGTGTGGAAGCCCCAAAAATCTGACTGGGAACAGCCCTAAGCGACCTACTGTGCTCTCTGTGCTCTGAGCACCAGGGCTTGGACTAGCTCATCTTCTAGGGTCCCTTCCATCTCTGCCACTTCAGATCCATTTCAGTTGTTGAATCACTTACAAACTGATATGGAGTCCCACTGCAGATACCATGTAATTTTTTTTCTCTTTCTCCCCATTGAGCAAATATCAGTCTAGGTCAATTCAAAGCAGATTCTTTGTTTAAAGTTGAAGTCCTTTTTGAGAAAGTGATTAGTAAGTACAGACTGTAGTAGAGCTTTGAGTTTTCAAGAAATACAGAAATCTTTCTGTCTTGTGTGCTTCCAGAGACAAAAAGGACCAAATCTAGCCATTTAAAGCAAATTGCGATGCTGTGGTAAAAGGGTTACTCATATATTGTGTTTGACTGAAATGTTAAATCTAGCTGGGAGAACAACTTCACAACTTTAACTGCTCTGTAGAGCTGGTAGAAAGTTGCTTAGAGCTAGTGTCCCTTGTGTCAGAAATTCCCCTGGATCTTAAAACTACTGGTTTGAACTCCATGTTATGACTAACAACAATTTCCTCTGGAAGACTGGGGCAAAAAAGATTCTACAGATCTACAAAAGATACTATGGATTACTGGTTTTCTTCCATTCTGCCCTCTTATTTGATTCATGTTTGCTGAGAGCTTATGCAATATTGGTTCTCTTAACATTTTTGTCTTGAATGGCTTCACAAAAATCTATTCAAACAAAACTGCTTTGTCGTAGTGATAACTTGGGAAATTTAAAATTTGAATGAATACCTATATATACTCATCTTTGTTTACATTAGACTCTGATTATGTGATATACTGCTAACTTCTGCTTATCTTCCACTGTTTTGTCTTGATCACATGTTGCTTTCCATTACACGATAAACTTGCATGTTTGAGTACATATTCTCAAGGAACTCCTGCCCAGTGCTATGGAACATCCCAAACACAAGAACCTGAGTTCCTGTTTTGTTTGCTGTTTATCCAAAATACTGATGAGCTTTGTCTTCCTCTGACCAGGAAGCCAGATGCTTTTATGCTCTGAGGTAATGATCTGAAGAGGAGGAAGAACTTGGAGGAAGAGAGAACATAGTTGTGCTGCAAGTCTGTGGTAGATGTGGATATAGGGAGTGCTGATGTTGTAGCTTATGGAGTTTGTGACGAGTTTTATGGGGGAAGCTGGTCTCTGTGGTTTTTGTGTTCTGCCTGTCTCAGTAGTCTTAAACTGTCAATTGCCCCTTTCCTCTCTTCAGGAAAAGTGTTTGTTTCTGGTAGATGGTGGAAGAAAAAGAGACTGTAGCTCAGTGCTTGCCAGAGTGGAGAGCCATGCTGTGGACAGCCATGTGTGAGTTGGAGGCAATGTTGCCAAGCAACTGATTTTGCAGGTGTGGTTTGGTGAAGGAGCAGTTCTTTCTCTAAAAGCTGTGTCAGACTATGATTTTTTGTTTAAAAAAGAAGAAAAAAAAATGGAGTAGGTAACTTTCTCTCTTGCATGGATGTGGAAAGGAATGCAAAATTCCACATTCAGCTATTGATTGCTATACAAGAATCTAATGCATTTTTACTGAAGTCTTTTGAATGGAAATGAGTAAAGTTTCATAGTACAGGACTTCATTGGTATGATTAAAGGCCACAGTAGTCATATAAAAAATTGTGCAAAAGACAATGGAAGTAATTTGTCATGTAACCTGGTATTTCTGAATGCAGCTGAGCTTGCAGATGGATTCAAAACATGGCAGTAAGGGACAATCTGGAATGGATGATCATTTGAAATAAGCTCCTGGCAATGTGTGTGAAGTCATTAGGGTTTAAATTTGTCATTCATAGCAATAAATAGAAGCAACCAATGTATTGATAAATAATGATGCTTTTATAATATAGGGGCTGATTATCCCATTAAGGTGTATATGTATATATGGGGTATTTTTTCAGTTGCCAGTTATCTGTAGAATGACAGAAATATCCCTTTAAACATGGCAGATGCCACACTTTATGTGCACCCTTTAGATCTTCGGGGGAAGTGTGCTTGAGCACTTAAGCAGGAGTGAAACCAAATAGGCATGTCAGTAAGACACTGAGTGCAGGCTTTTTGGTCTTTGTTCTCATTGTCACGTGATACCTGGCTTATCCTCAATGTCAAATGCACTGAGCTGCTGTACTGGGGTTCTCTGAGAGTGGGGTAACTTTCCATAGCAGCACTCATGGTGCTGTGCTTTGCAGCTCTAGAGGGATGTTGATGGCACACCAGTGTTTCAGCTGGTGCTGAGCAGTGCAAGTGCTGCATCAAGGCTGTCTCTTCAGCCTCCCCCCAAAGGCCGCAGGACTGGAGGTGGGTGAAAGTTTGTGAGAAGATGTAGCCAGGGCAGCTGATCCAAACAAACCTAAGGGACAGGCTGTAACAAGTGACAAAGTAAAAGCTAAGAGGAAGCAGGGGAATAGAGAGGTTTTGTTGTCAGGGTGTTTGTCTTCCAGAGCAACCAGCTGTGTACTGAGACCTCGCTTCCTAGGAAGTGGATATCACCTGCTGATAGGAGAATAAATATTTTTCTTCTTACTTCTGCATATGGTCTTTGCTTTTCTTTATTAAACTGCCTTTATCTTGACCCATGGGGGTTTTTTATCTTCTTTTCTCCTCTTTGGTGGGTGCATGATGACCAGACAAAGTTTATGCACCAGAACTGGTGAGGGTTTCTTGTGTGTTCTAAGTACAAAGTAACTGTCATTTTCATTAGTAAAGACTGTGAAGCCTTGGTTCCATTTTCTAGGTGTTCTGCAGCCCAGAGCAAGCAACTCCTGAAAGAAGTGATGCTAACTACCCCTTGACACTTGTATTTTTCACTGTGATTTCTGTGGAGCTTTCTGGATGTTCATGGAGTCCCTGCTTTAAAAAGGTTACTCCAAAAATGTATTTATGGAACTTAAGGATTCTGTCGAGTGTTTGGTCTTAAGTGAGAATTTGAAAAATACTACAGATCCAAGATCTCATGCCTGATAGGCTTGCAAAGTTTTGAGAGCAAATTTGGACAATCAATAACTTGTCAAGCAACCTTAATCCTGCTTTGAACTCATACTCACAAGTCTGTATTCCAGACTGAATGCAGCTACTGCTTTGGTATTCCGTTTCTCTTCTGATATCTGAAGAAAATGATACTTAGAGGAAAAATACTGTACAGCTACAACTTATTTTCTACACAAAATACAGAAGATTACTTTGGAAAAATAACTTGCACAAAAAACCCTCCCAACTTTCTCTCAATTTTTTTAAATGCAAATCTAGTTAAATCAGCTGTGAAGAGCACTACTTGAAAGTGAATCTGTTCTTTCCTTTCTCAGTCACATGTAGCTGATATAATGATGTCTGAGTATTGATGATTGTCTGTCATGCTGGAATGTTTAACTGTGCTAGTTTGAATTATATTTAATTTAGTATCATCATGCAGGAGACTGACATAGTTTTAGGAAGCAAGAAGATGCCCTTAGAAAACTGCAAAGCACATTTAAGCCTTGAATGTGTGTAGCATGATGCATTTGAATTGTGTATAACAAGAAGATGCCCTTAGAAAACTGCAAAGCACATTTAAGCCTTGAATGTGTAGCATGATGCATTTGAATTGCGTATAGATAAGTTACTTTGTGGTTACAAATGACAAAATTTTCAAATACTGGACTGAGTTTTTCCTCAAAGAGTTGAAAGGTGAAATAGGCCTTAGAATTGTTCAGAACAGCTGAGCAAAGCCCTAAGCAGCATGATCTAATTAGATCTGATCGAGATATGAAGTTAATCTAAGTGGCCTCAGGAAGTGCATTTATGCCTAGATTATAGTTCTTTTGTTCACTGACTGAGGAAATACAGACGTTAACACCTGCTCTTTGAAAGATAGATCTCACAGAGCATAGATGCCTTCAGTTGTGTGGATTGGCTCAAACCTCGATTCAGGGAGCGGTATTGAAGCACTCCAAGTTGTGATCCATTTTCCGAGACTTGGGCGGAGTGCAGTATTGGGGTGTAGCTACCCTGACATGCAGGTCCTGGGATTTGTGGGAAAGGTTTGTGTCTATGACACTGGAGGTTTAAGTGGAGAGAAGGTGTGATTCTGCCTGTCCTCTTCAGCCTATACTTTTCCCCAGTCTTTTGTTAATTTAGTACCCTGAGCTCCACTGGAAGTTTTGCTCTGAATATTGATAATACCATTACAGTAAACTCAAGGGTTAAAACCAGAGTTGCATTTGTGAGGTACGCTGTTCCTGTGCCTGACAACTGTGGTATATTAGTGTTTGAGGATGGGCTAATGAGCTCTCTGTAGCTAAGACAGATGAAAGGTGCAGCCTAAAAATCTGCTTGATCTGTTCTACATAACCTGAAGAGGAAGTGAGACAGTATGTAGAGGAGGATTGTAGATGAATGTCTGCAGTGGATATGGATTTTGTGGATGTGGATGCCAGTGGGATGGCAGAGAGACTCAGAAGAATAAGACTGAGAAAACTCATGGGCTGAGATAAAGACAGGTAAAGCAAAAGCTGTGCCCACAAGCGAGGCAAAATAAGGAATTAAGCATCAACAGGTGGGTGTTCAGCCTTATCCAGGAAAGCAGTTCTGTCATGTGTAACAGTTATGTAGTTACTCACTCCAAATGTCTCTTTCTCCTTCTTACTCCAGTTTTATTGCTGAGCGCAGTGTTGTATGCCGTGTCCCTTTGGTCAGATGGGGTCAGATGTCTCAGCTGTGTCCCCTTCTGGCCTCTTGCCCACCCCAACCTCCTCACTGGCAGGACAGTCTGAGGAGCAGAAAAGGCCTCAGTGGTATGTAAGCAGTGTTCAGCAATAGCTAAAACATTGGTGTGTTATTGACACTGTTTTGGACACAGATTCCAAAAAGCACAGATTCTAGAGCTTTCTATGAAGAAAATAAACTCCATCCCCACACAAACGAATATAGCAGAGAGGATTGGTACATGAAGCAATCTGGCTGGTCATTATAGATGATTTCAGTATATTTCTACTGTCTAGAGGTTGAAATTTGGCTTTACTTTGCCTGCTCATGGCTGCTTGAACAGGTGTACTTTTTGTTCAGTATAAACTGACTTGGTGGCCAGGCCTAGAGAGTGGTGAATGGAGTCACATCCATCTGGTCACTTGTGGGGTTCCCCAGGGCTCAGTCTTTGGTCCAGTCCTGTTTAATATCTCTATCAATGATCTGGATGAGTGTCTTGAGTGCACCCTCAGTCAGTTTACAGATGATATCAGATTGGGTGGGGCTGTTGATTTGGTGGAAGGAGGCAGGAAGGCTCCACAGAGGAATCTCAACAAGCTCTATCCATGGGCTGAGGTCAGTTGTATGAAGGTTCAGCAAGGCCTAGTGCTGGGTCCTGCCCTTGGACACAACGCCCTGCAGTGCTACAAGCTGAGGGCAGAGTGGTTGAAAAGTTGCCTGATGGAAGAGGACCTGGAGGTGTTGGTTGACAGCAGCTGAACGTGAGCCAGGGTGTGCCCGAGAAGGCCAATGGCAGCCTGGCCTGTATCAGCAATAGTGTGGCCAGTAGGACCAGAACAGTGATTGTCCCTCTTTGCTTGGCACTGGTGGGGCTGCACCTCAAATCCTGTGTCCAATTCTGTGCCCTTCACTGCGAGGACACTGAGGTGCTGGAGTGAGTCCAGAGAAGGGCAGTGGAGCTGGTGAAGGGTCTGGAGTGCAAGTCCTGTGAGGAGCAGCTGAGGGAGCTGGGGGTGTTTATGCTGGAGAGGAGGATGCTCAGGGGAGCCCTAATAATTTTGCAATTCTCTGAAAGGAGGTAGCAAGGTAAATGTTGGCCCTTGCTCCCAGGCAGCCAGTGACAGGACAGGAGAAAGTGGCCTCAAATTGTGCCAGGGAAGCTATAGATTAGATATTGAGGAAGATTTCTTATCTGAAATGTCAGTCAGGCATTGGAACAGGCTGCCCAGCTCCACTGCCTGAAGTGCTGAATCATCATCCCTAGAAGAGTTAAAGATTCAGGTAGATGTGGTACTTGGCCATGTTTGGTTAATGGTGGACCTTTAAGATGTCTTTTCCAACCTTAAAGACTCTGATTCTATGGCTCTTGGATAAAGAACCTTCAGTCTCTCGTTTCTCTGCATCTTTTATCAAATTTAGGTTCTTGTTGGAGGGGTTATGGGAGTCCATTTACCTTCTTTGTTATGTTTGAGAAAGCACATCTCTGGAGTCACTGAGGACTGCACAGAGCTTGTACAGTTTGTGGAGTGTTGACTTAAGGATCTCTTCAGTTATATTTGGGGGGAAAAGGTAAAGGAAAGCTGATTAATGCAATTGCTGGATAATGTCTGGTAGAGAGGGGTTCATTCTTGTCCAACAGGCTACATGATAAGCCTGTCTTGCAAACAAATCTTACCTCTGAGGTTTTTGTCATAGTTAAAGGAAGAACTTCAATTACTGACTGAAGGGGTTTTTTTTTTAAGCAGGTGCTTATATAATCTGTATCCTTTGCCTGGGTGTGCAGAGGGGTTGTTACATCCTAACAGAGTAGTGTAGGTTTATAAATTTCTTTTTCTTTTCAGCTATGCTTTTGCTTAATGCTTAGCTATCAGCTTATGAAAACGTTTTGTAAGAGCTCACTGTTGCCCATTTTCCATTTATTTCTGCATATAAAAGGAATATAAATTGTAAACTTAAAACAGTAAGTGGTTTAGCATTTCCTTGCTGACAAGGGAAAAATTGCAGTCAAGACCTGCTCCAGAAGCTTCCTACTAATACTGTAATATGCTACATAACCTTGTCTTTTTTAGAAAGCACCAAATGCTGCTAACAGGAAATGACAGCTTGCACACCTTATTCTTGCAGCCTGAACTCTGACACAAGCAGTCTTTCTCTTCACGAGTGAGCAGGCAGGATAAAATTGGAGTGCTACCCCTTAGCCAAATTGAAATTTTATTTCCAAGGCTGTTAGGTTATTGAATGTACCAGGGTTGGCACCCCTGTCATCTCTGATACATTGGGCACTGGCTTTACTTTCCAAAGGGTTCTGTAGCACGCACAAGGCTGGTAGGAGTGCTGTGGCTGTGTCCTGTGCATGTGTTCTCCCTGTACAGTCACCAACACATGCTCAGGCTCTCCAGGCGTGGTTGCCAGCCAATGGTCAGGAGCTGCTCTCTTGACAGTTCAGAAGTTGTTTATGATTCTGCTTACCTGGCTAGTGTGGGGATGGGTGAAATCTGAGGTGTGAAGTACTTCCAGGTCAGGAATGCAAACTTTGGGAGATGGTTTCAAAGGAAGTTTTATTGCAAAACAGTCAGTTATGCTGATATTTTCATTAAAAATAAGTGTTTTAATGACATAGGTGTTCTTTTTAAGTTCTGTCAAGTGATTTCTAAGATAAATAGGAGGTCTTTGGGGAACAATTCCCAAAAAAAAAAATCTCCTTTTTCTTGTAATTTACATGAGGAGGGATCAACTGTGTATTTGTGTATATAACTTTACGATGAACTATAAATATTGTATTTTATTTCACAACTTAGCTTTTATGTCCTGTAATGACCTAATATTTGATAAAATGAATTTATTTTGGAAAAGGAATTTATTAACAAGGCAAAACAAAATGCTTTCACCTTGTCATCTTACTAGATTGCTTGTGCCAAATGGCTGTTAGGCGAAAGACAGACCTGTTCATTTCAAGAATAAACTGACATTACCTGTGTATCTCTGATAGCTAATGTAACCAATCAGTCTTCTGATTTACAAGCTGCACTTGCATATTCCACACTTAATTTTCTGTATAAAGCTTTTGCTGTTTGAAATTACTTGGATGCATCCCAGAATAAAGTTGCTATGAAGCCAGCCACTTGATTTTGTGGCTTAAACATAGAACTGAAGGAACATTCATGTCACTGTACTTATTTTCTAGGTAAGGTTTGATACAGCCCTTGAAATTTTGAAATGCTTTTAGCAATTTTTGGTGCTACAGAAGGAAGTGAATAAGTGAGCTGAAGGAATAACTGATATGTTTTTCTCTCTCTCTCTTATGGAGGTGGGACAGAGTTGTGCAGGGGAAGAGTTTCATGATACTTCTACAGAGCCTATTTGGAGATATGAATAGGTCTGCCATGGATTTTTTGATGGCTTTCATGAAAAATGGTTATCCAAACCAAAAGACGAACTTTGAAGAATTCTGTCCATGAAACTCTTTACCACCTACGAGACACTGGTTAAAAATAGCTAAGCAATGCTTCTAAGGCTTGTCTTCCCACTGTTCCTGCAGTATACCTTGAACCACATTAATCTAGCTGCTATTAAGCTGGGCTCTGGAACAGTGTACTTGAGTTTTCTGCCTTCAGAGCAATTTCATGCTGTTGAGTTTGACTTCATTTAAAAATATGAAAACAGACTGTTAGAAACAGTTTTTGTTTGAGTTCCTGTCATGCTTTTCTAAACATGGTGGTAAAATTTAAGTTCTCAAATTCTGGTCTTGACTCTTTGAACACAGGTGTACTAAGCCAGCTGTGAGAGACTGCTAACTACCATTTATGCCTTTTGTTGCTTTTGTTTATATAAAAAAGTATTTTGCTGCATATTTTGACACCTTAAAAGCACATCAAGACTGAGCTTGTGTAGTTTTCCCAGTGTGGGTATGGAAATAAAACAAGGAAGCCTCTTCTACTATAAAGGAAGTTATGCTTAATGTTAGAGTAGATGTGACTGACGTGAGAACATGCTTCAGGCTATTTGTTCTGTTTAATCAGAAACTAATTCACTGGATCACATGATGGGTGAATAGTCCTTTATCAGTAGTCTCAAAAGACTTAAGGTTCAAGGGCCTTGAAGAACATTTCCTAGAATAAAGATTCTTGTGGTTCTTGAATGATTTCCTTTGCTTCAAGATCTTTATGCGAGATCTTGTATTCTTTCAGAGGTTTGCTTAATTCACAAAGTCTCTTTCAGTGGACATTAACATTGCAATTAAGCTTTTCATCTTGGGGGTGGGTGGGTGCTGTTTTCTTGAAGGATTTGTTTCAATCCCCCACCCCATCAAGCCCAGGAGTCTGTGAATCAGAAATGGAGATGGTGGATCTCCCTTTTGCATGAAAAGCTAAGCAACCGCCAATGAAATTAGTAAGAGATGGTCTTTGAACCATCAGGATTAGACTGAAAAAGCATGATAGCAAATTATTTGTTTGGAGCATTTCAGTATTATTTTGATTTAATCGCTGTCTCTAATGTGTTATATTTTGAGCAGAGTAACTTGGAGGAATCTCTGTAAGCTCTGCCTTGTTCTTTTATTTTTCCCTGAGGAGCCACTGGAGAAGGGACTGTTTTGTGTTGATTCTGATCTTCTTGTATTGAATTGAATTACATAAAATACAACTGCTGCTTACTTGTTTTTCCTTCTTTTCTCTCTGCCTGCTATGAAAGGGTGCTTGTCTCCTGTTCACAATCTTTATTAGTATCTCAGCTTGGAGAAGTTACAGATATTTTTGAAATACATTATTTCCTAACTTGGTTGAAATTTCGAGTAGCAGAACACTTGAGCAGTATGAATTGGGTGTGAGAGTAATGCAAAGAGAGAGAGCACTGCATGGGTGTGCTTGGATTGATGCAACGACTGAGGCTTTCTTTGGCCAAAAGTGATAGTTTTTGGGAACTAACAGCCTCTCGGGATGAGTCAGGTGTGTAGATTTTCTTGCAGTTAATTCTCTGTTCCACAAGATGGAGCCAGTTCTTTGGGAAATCAAGTCTGTCAAACAGCAGCAGGATTTGGGGAAACAAATGAGAGTTAAAGTAAATTCACTGCACTTTTGGGTAAAGGACAGGCAGGGTGCTGTTG
Organism: Pyrgilauda ruficollis; assembly: GCF_017590135.1. Classification (NCBI taxonomy): domain Eukaryota; kingdom Metazoa; phylum Chordata; class Aves; order Passeriformes; family Passeridae; genus Pyrgilauda; species Pyrgilauda ruficollis. The sequence continues at coordinate 9,667,207 of NW_024525490.1, forward strand.
AGAGAAAAAAGGAATTGTACTCTGTCAGAAGTCTTTAAAGATGTTGGCCCAAGATAAGTTTTCTACAGACAATATTAGAGATGCAAAGTTAGTACTCTGTTAAGTGTAATTCTTGGCTTCCTTCTTTATAGAATTTCAAACTGGTAACTGCAAGAATGTAAAGTGAAAACTAGCTTTGTGTTTATGTGCTTCTATCATACAAACCGTATTTAAAGCTACTTTTAACAAGCTTTTTTCATTTAAAACTTTGTCTTAAAACTTATTAGTTTCCTGGTGAGCTGGTTTTATGCACATATTGTAAAGGATTCAGAATTACTTGCTGAGATGTAAAATGGTTGTCCTTCCCTTTAGCAACACATGGAAAATTGAAAGGCTTCATGATTGCTTTTTTCACCCCAATTCAGACCTCTGTGTTCTCTATAACTTAAGATGTTTTGTGAGAGGGGTCAGCACCTGTATTGAGCAAAAGGAGTGTTTCAGCATTAACTGCAGTTACAGAAGGCTGAACAGTTGGTGAGGGACTGATGGAGGGAAGGAGAATCTGAATTGATGTAATAAGGAAAGCAACAATCATCATTCAACTTCATAGTCAAATCTGCAGCGATCCTATTCTTACTCTTTTGTGGAGGTCTCCGAGTTATGTCATGTTCAAATACTTTTCATTTTCTTTTGCCTCTTTTTAGTTTGCTCTGGTCTCCACTGCTTGCTTTTTTAAAATTTCCTTTTTCCTTTTTTTTTCTTCTTTTTTTTTTTTTTTTTCTGGCATGTTTGTGTGACAGGTTCTCCTACTCTGGCCCAGTCTTGCCTGATAGTGTATAATATTTTTCACTAATTTCTTACTGCAGGTAGAAGCTGAGTAAAGGATGGAGTGTTGACTGAGATGTTTAAAACAGTTAAAAGATTTTTTTAACTAATCAAATGGAGAGCTAAAGCAATACTTCACACTGTATTTGCTGCTTGGATTCATATACTGTTAGTATATGAGGCTTTCACATTTTTTGTAATGCTGATAAAAGTACTTTTTCCTCAGCATTTTAAATGAACTGTACTATGTAAGCCTTGTTTTGTACCTGATGCAGTACCATGCATGTGCTGTGCAAAATAAAACTTAAGGAGTTGGAGTAAAACTTAAATCATGGACATACAAACACTAATGTATTTTGTGTTTTTTTTTCCTTTGAAAATGCACTATACCAGCTTCAGCATTACAATTCCCATCATTATTCTTGCCCAAAGGTGTTTGTCAGCTGTACTCACAAATAGATGGTTGTATTGTGTAGAAGTGCATTAGGAGGGTTTGTCAGCAATGTGTGAATTTTTATTGTGGCTTCTTCAATCAGCTTATTTCTAAAATAGTGAAGCAGAACACATGGTCCTTTCTGAGTGAGTTCATGGGGCCAGAGAAGAAAGTGGTATTTGGGAGTGTGTGCACGAACGTATGTATGGCTTTTTTAAAGCACGTACAAGATATGAGTGCAGCTTAAATAATATGAAGGAGAAATCTGTCATCAAAAAATTGTATCCTGAAAAAAGGAAAGTGTGAGGGAAAAGTTGGAAAGATACTGAAATATGCTGAGAGAAAAGCTTTAGCCTCACCATAGAGTATGTAAAAATGATGCATTTTTCAGAAAATTCACACTTTGACGTGCACTTTAGAATGAAAGAATGGCATGTGAGATTGGATAACTTTTTCAGCAATTTAAAAATTGGCTTGAAATCAACTTATCTGAAGAGTTTTATCTAAAATTATGTACATTTCTTTCAAGCTCTTTATTGGTTAATTTTTAAACAGCTGAAGTTGGTTTTTTGAAATGTTCACAGTTTCTTAATAGCTGCAGATATTTCTGTGAATAGGGAGAATGTTGGTTCTATACAATAACTATACTGGCATAGAAGTCTACTGTAACTAGAAATAAACTCTCCAGGATTTTTCTTAAATTCATGAGTTATCTAAAACCTCTGAAAACTTAAAGATATAACAGGCTACATTCTTTCTTGGTGGCTAAGTATTGATTTCATTTTTAGGGCCCACATAGTTTCTAGCAAAGGACTCCTTAAATACCACAAATATGTCACAGTTAGTGCTGTTTCTATGCACCTGATTGAATTCTAATATATATTTGTGATGTCCCTTTGGTCAGCTGGAGTCTTATGTCCCTGACTCTTCCTTCCTGGCCTCTTGCCCACCACTCCCTGCCTGCTGGGTAGGGATGGAAGAGCAATCCTTGACTCTGCAAGCACTGTCCAGCTGTAGCCAAAGCATTACTGTTACCAGGACTCCATAGGAGCTGCAATGCAGCAAGTTAACTCCATCCCAGCTAAGCCCAATATTGGGAAATGTTGCTTGGTGTTTTTCATCTAACATGTAATAGCTAAGACTCCAAATTAATTTTTGTGAAGCTGTATGATGGCTCAAATCCACCTTTCTGTTTAGCTCTTACAAGAAACTTGCATTTGTGCTGTGTTTAAATTTCCAGTCAAAATTCATCACTCCTTTTTGTGAAGGCAACTGAATTGCCGTTGTCAGTAAGACTAAATACACACAATAAACCTTGTGTGCCTAAAAAATTAACCTCGTTATTTTAAGGATTCTTTAAATTGTATGTGACCTAATGCATTCAGAATCTTGTAATGATTTCTCTGGAAGACAGCACACACCTTCACAGCCACCTGCTAAGAACTGAAATAGGAATTTAGGTCTAACCAGTAGATGATGTATAGAAATATGGCAAAGAAAGTTTAGCGTGAAGAAAAAAAAATAAAATTATTCTTCTGTTGGAAGCAGCAATTTGTCTTTGGGTTGCTGAAGTTTATTCCTTTGTTGAGCTGGGCAGTGCTCCAGAGACTTCACAGTATTCTAGTATATAGTCTAGTATAAATATTGGTCATTTTCAGTCCTAGTGGCTTTTTTCCTAAAATTAACTTTAGTAAAGGATGAAAGAGACTGAAAATATTTTCAAGCAGTTGTCTGTATCGTAGATGACTGAAGAAGTAACTTCAAGTATATTTTTATGTTAGAATGGTGGAGCAAGCTGCTGGAGTGCACATTGACACTTCTAGTAAAATTCAAATGGCTTTCAGAAGAACAAAATTACGATTTTATTAAAACTTACATCACACATGACAAGTATTTCATGTTATTGTTGGCTGACTGCAGTTCTCAGCAGGTAAGACAGTGTTACTAATGACATGTAAAGGTGTTTTAAATAGTATAAAATAGCAGTCACCAAAATTCTTGATGTCCAGTCTTCATTTCTGAAGCCAAATATTCATCTTCTTAATTGGCTAGCAATGGCTAGCATAAATATGTGCATCACTTAAATCACATTACTCTTGAAATTTTTTTTTAAAGGAAACCAAATGTACCTTTAAGGACCCAACAAAAAGAAACCTGTAAATATTTCTATTAGTGCAAAATATTTACTGTGTACAGAAATAAGAATCCTGACTTCATGTGCAATTGACAAAACTGTAAATTGTTTATTGAATCACTCCGAATTACTGTTGAACATCTTTCACACAGAAAGGTTTGCAGCCTAGGCCTTAGTTGACTGTTCGGTTAAGTCAACCATAGTTGGTATATGATGAACACACAGAACATATTTTGTGACTTCTCTTGCCTAGTGCTTAACTGTGGTTATGATTGATTTGGATTAATGAAAACATTTTTCATTTGAAGTGTTTAATATTGCATATTGTCATTACTCGGAATTAAATTCAGAGGTTACACATGAATATTTTTGTCTGGCCTCAGGTTTGCCTGTTATTTCACTGTTTAATTTGCTCCTTCATTGCTTAAATATATTTGATTTCCAAAATTTATTTCATAAATAAGTACTAATTAATGAAATTTGAGCTTTTGGGAAAATATAAAACTGCTCTTTTCCAGGAGAAAGCCATCTACTTCAAAAGTTGTCTTGCTTTTTGTTAACAAAGTTTCAAGTGTTTGTTAACAAAGTTTTGTTAACAAAGTTTCAATATTTTAACTACAATTAATAATATCTCTCTTAATTTGTTTAGACTTGAGTCATGTCAAGTCCTCCTTCTGGTCTTGTCTCATTAATGTAGAATTTGCCTGTCTTGGATCTCATAGTTAAAGCAGTACCTGGATAATAGGAAATTCATGTGATGTGTAGTTGTACAAACTCATCCATGGTAAAAAGTTCATAGTGGTTGTGTAAACACCCTGTAGGGATAAAAACTTGGGCAGCACACAGGTACTACAGTTAAACACCTTGTGTCCCTGTAGTAACCTGATCAAAACTGGCTCCAGTTTTTAGAAGACACAAGGGTTATACTTCAAGGGGAAAACTGGAGAAGCTGTTGGGTGCACAAGACTTTCTTACCTGTTTCTAAACTGTCATGGCTAGATGAAACTTTTGTATAAACTGAGATACTTCATCTACCTTAGTGGAATGGCTATGAGGGTTTTTTTATTAAGTTTCTTCTGGTGCAGTATTTTAGCTGAAACTTGATTCATAGGTTGAGGTAAATGACCTGCAAAACTCTGTCCTGGAGTGCTAAAACTAAAAGTGGTATAAATTTTAAGTGAGGCCTTCCCATAATATAGGTCTACCAAGTGTAAAAGTGAGTATTTTGTGTCTGTAGTGTTTTATAGGGGGAAATAAAAAGGCAGATCAATAGGTTGCTAGTTGTTGAAGTATTTAAGACAGTGCAAACAGTCTCACCATTCTAACCTGACTAGTAGTAGTTGTAACATAAAATTGCCATGTGGGAAAAGATGTATTAGTTTTGATGAGTAATTCCTAGGTCTTTTCACCCTTGAAATCTAATTTTGTCATAATAGTACTTACTTTGAAAGCTGCCAGTCATTTTAATGATTATGGTCTTAAAGGTCAAGCAGTGGACATCAAGTGCTCTGACTTTTTCAAATATTGAGCAAGATAAATTAAAAGCAAGGTGATTACCCAAAATATTGCTAGTATTTCCACTAGTAAGAGTAGTGCTTCTTGCAGCAAATGTGGGGATCTGTGAATGTGTCTTGGGATTTTCAAATAATAATTCTAAAGAATGGAGTCTAACTGAAAGGATTTCTCCTGCTTCCTTGTTTTGGCTGTTGCTTGAACAGTGCTTAAACACTATCAGAACTCTTCTTGTTCTGTTCCCCAGAGAAGGGGAAGGCTGAGTGGTGGGTGGGCAGGAAGCACAGCTGAGATGTCTGCTCACTGGAATTGATCATTCTATGCCGTGTGATAAAGTGCTCAAGTAACAGATGCTTAAGGAAAGGAAGAAAGGACAATCTTGCCTATCGTGGTGTCCAAAACAAATGTTGTGGATACTGAAGCACAGCTTTCTAGGAAGTAACTGGACAGCTGCCTGGCCCTGGGAAGTAATGAAGAAATCCTTCCTTTTCTTTTTTTCCCCCCTTTGTCTGCAGTTTCTGCTTCACTTATAAAACTGTTATCTCAGTCTGCAAGTCTTCTCACCTTCTTGCTCTTTTCTCCCTGTCCTGTAGAAGAGGAGAGTGAATGAGCAGCTCTGTGGATGTTTGCCAGGTCACACCAACACAGTCCTAAGCAAAAGATCAGGAGAGGGAAGCATAAAGCTCTTCTGTAGGTCCCAGGAAAGTGTTCATACAATATACTGATTTTGAAATGCAAACGACTGCTGTTGCAGGTGTGATCTTGGGGCACATTTGTCATACAAAAGCAGAAAATAACTTCTTGAAATGTTTTCCAACTCTTCAGTATGCCTTCTTGATTTTGATGGTAATGATTTAATCTTTTAACTCCTTAGAGCTCAGAACTAGATGGACTTCAAAGTAGTACTTTTAACAACAGTGATGTACAGGGCTGGAATAAAATTATTTGCATGTGTTTAATTAGAGAATGAATATTAAGTGTCACCGTGGTAATTCAGGCCAGCATACTTTAACTATCTCTACATGCCAGCACAGTTGAGAAACAATTATTACATCAACCTGATTCTGTTAGAAAATCCATTTGGCTGTAAATGGTAGTTTAGAAATCAAGGATACTGAACATAATCAGTTTTCCATCATTCTCAGATGCATATTTTTATCAGCTGGTTTTGTAAATCTCTGTATAAGCATTTCCTAAGAGCTTGCATACTACTGTTGTAGAGCCTGTGCTATATGAGGTATTTGTTGCATTAATACAAGATTGCTCTGCAGTTAATTTAAGTACTGATGCATGTCTTAAGAAGCTTTTAAATGGAAAAAAAGGAGCAACTTCTATTTCTTCTGTTGATGCTTCATCTGAGACATAGCCATAAAGATTATTCAAGATGCAAGGAAAAATCTTGTTGCTAGTAAGTCAGCTTTAGAAAGTTTGTTTGTTGTATTGTTTTGGAGGTGGGGAGGTGGACACAACATACAACTTTGTAGATAAATCTGACTAGTTAATGTTTTGTGACATTATTTAGAAGCAGAAATCTGTGAATAAAATTATTAACACTGGAAATTGTTAAAAGTAATAGATATTCTAGAGGCAGAGGTGAACTTTATTCAAGCCTGTTTGTTTTGTCGGTATAGAATTAGGCCAGAGAAAATCCTCATAGTATATAGAATTTTGAAAATAATTGATTTATTTCCCCATTCTTTTTAGGACCAAGATGGGCTTCTTGGAACACTGGTGTTTTTATCTGCATCAGATGTGCTGGAATACATCGAAATCTTGGGGTTCATATATCAAGGGTCAAGTCTGTCAACTTGGATCAATGGACGCCAGAGCAAATACAGGTAAGATATCTTCAGATATGTTTCCAGTTTGGAAGGGATGTCAGGAGTACTTGTGAAAGGATTTGCATTTATCATTATGCTCTGCTTACATGTTTTAGCAATCCTATTAGCTTTTGCATGTATCATACTTCTACAGTAGTGAGCCTAAGTTCATAAAACTCTCTTCAGAAGTTGTTGTACCTCTCTGTATAATTTTAGAGATATTCTACCTTACCCCAGGGACTCTGAAAGCTACTTCTTGGTTGTATCTAGAATAAGTGTTGTAAGGAAGAGGACACTAGTACTCACATATCTGTGTGATGCATGTTTGTGTTCTTTTGGTGTATCATGCGCTGACTCTTCCAGATGTGCTCCACTCTGAAGCCTCTTCCTGCCATCAGGCAAATTTTATTACTCCTTGTCTTCCTGGTCTGAAGAGCTATTTTGAGAGATCAAAGCTTGTCTTTCCTTGGATGGGTTAGTTTACACTGCAAACAGGATCCATGTTGCTAGCTTTGTCCATCAAGTCTGGGCCGGCAGCCTTCCTGTACCTATGGCAACAGGGTGGTCTCCAAGTTAAAAACTTGTAATGGCATTTAAGCACTCCACAGTGGCATTCTGACTGTTTCAGAGTTTAACTGTAGACAGACATGAGCTAACTGTTTTCTACCACTCTTCCCTAGTGTATGCAGGAAATGGGAAATACTAAAGCAAGACTACTCTATGAAGCTAATCTGCCAGAGAACTTCCGGAGACCTCAAACAGATCAGTATCCTTTTGTTTTGGCTTTCACATTGAAATGACTTCTAATGCAATTGAGATGTTATGACTGTTTCAAGGAACTGCTACATTTGTCAGCTTATGTTATTTATTTCATTGATATTGTTGTATGAGAAATGACAGTGGAAGTTGAGAACAGTTCAGAAAAGATTTAAATTACTTCAGTCATAGCAAATCTACTTTGTAATGAGATTGGGCAAGCACCATTTATTTTTGCTTTCAGAGGAGGTGACTTCATAAATTCCCTGTATGTAGGAAGTTAGAATGATACTGGAGAGCTCTTGAATGTTTTCTTTGTCTTGAGTAACTGCCATCTGAAGTTTAGAAGCATTTGATCAGGAAATAATGAGCTGAATGGTACAGTAAAATAAACCACTGCAACTTACTCCAGTAAAGCATGGATTTCTTTCTCTAGGTGACTAGTATGGGAATACATAAATAAACCCAAGCTCTCTCAGGGCTACCAGTTGTGTTTGTGTGTGGTTGTCACTGTGTAGCTGGATGGGAAGGGTTGGAAGAAAAAACATCTGCTGGCAATAAATAACTTTTCTCATTAAATACCTTTACTGAATCACTAGGATAATACATAATGGCATTAATTTAGGTCTGGGTTTTTTTTTCTTGATTTAATGAAGTTACTCCTTAGGCAGGATTTGCTTCACCTGATCTTATTGTAACTCTTTAGTTACAATGAGATCCTAAACACCTACTCTTAAGTGAGCTGCGTCTTTCCCCAGCTACAGGAGCTGATGAACAGACTTAGCTGTAACTTGATCTAAATTTGCTGTATGCAAAGATGATTCTGGTTCTTCTGTTTATTAGATACTACACTTGATATATTATAACAGAAGATAATTTTTTTTTGGGCAAGTTAGACTCCTCATTAAAAAACGCACTGGAGCAAAACAGATACTTTTTTTCATATTCTAGTAGCTTTTGCATTAAACATACATCCTCATAAGAAAATAATCAGATAGCACCATAGTATTCCAGCTGCAATATTCTGTAACTTTATTTTAGCCATATGATCTAAATATTTTGATTAAAACTTACTCAAAAATGGATCTTGAAGATGTGTATTTTTTTTTTGCTGCAGCTAACTTTAATTCATTGGTGCTACTACAGAAGTAATAATGCTTTAAGCTTTTCGTGTCAGATCAGACCAAAAGTCTAATTTTTAGACTTTTAAAATAATTCTTTTTTTTCACACTGTATGCCTTGAATTAATTGCTGTTGAATAGTTGTAGGCTAACTGGTGGACTTAGTCAACTGAATATACTTCATTGCCTGTGTTTTCTTTGTTAACACTGTATTGCCATGAGAGGTGATTGCAACAATTTCTGATTTATTTCTCAATTTTTGCATAACTTTGGCAGCTACTTACCTACTTGGTATTCATGACAAGCTGTTGTGTTATGGATGTTTTTTGCCTTTTTTATTTGCCCATTGTATCAATGCAAAATAGTAGTGGTGCTTAGTATGTCATCAATGTTCTGCTTGTGAATATTCTTATATTCTGAACATTCTTTTGGATAAATGTGAAAATATTTTGCATGTAATGATCAACTTTGTATATGTTCATCTATATTAGTGTTTAACTTCCTGTAGCACTAGAATATACTTCTAGTTTTAAGGTAGTAAATTGGAGACACAGGAGGAATGTGTTTGTGGGATCTGCCCAAAATCTCTTGCTAAAGATCCCTCCTCATTTCTGCTTCATAATTACAAGAGTGACCTTTCTAAGCATTTTTTTCCCTTCCCCGGTACTTAGCAGGGATGCTGTAGTGTAGAAACTAACTTTTAGGGTCATTGTGATTTTTGTTTTTTTTTTTTTTTTTTTTTTTTTTTTTTTTTTGGTGATTTTTTTTTTTTGGCAGCTTTAGTTTTCTGTTGAAAAATGTTTTTTCTAATAACAAATTATTTCCAAGTAAATAATTTTTTCACACTATCAGTACTAAGCAGTTGTACCTTCAAAGGGTTCAGGATTTATATGTATTTGCAATTTATATGTATTTGGAAAGAGGTACAAAGCAGTGTTTTGATTTTTGTAACTTTTATGAAACTTTTGTGACTTTTATGTCTTCAGGTGACATTGGCATACAGTTTGAGACTATGATTTTTGACAATATAATTTGATGCACAGAATGAAGGGACTGAGTGCTCTGAATTCAGTGTTAATCTTAGGACACAGTATATGGAGCTAAGGATATCTTTTCATCGATTGAGGAAAAACGCTTTGGAAGTTTGACGCAATAAGTCTGAGCTTCCACAGTTGCAGTATCAGTTTTTGAATGGATAATCACATTGCTGGACAAAGTAGTTAAAATTTATTCTTCAGATCCTAGAGAGCCAGCTTTACTAAATGTATTCACACTGCTTTGAATGAGCTGCTTTATGAAGCAACTGGCTGTCTTTTTTGCATTTGCGCTACTGAGTTGTCAGTTCTGATTTTCTACAGCAATATGCTTGATGCTATTTCCATCTTTACTTCAATATCTTTATCACTAGTTGTTTTGGCTTTTTTTCCCCTTCCACAGGGATGTTTGTTTTAACAGGAGACTCTCATGGAGGACTTAGTGATCTCGGAGAAGTGTTTATGATCAGCATTTGGTAAATGGTATAACATGCAAATCAGAGAACAGGTACATACATTTCACCTCTTTTATGAAGGGAAAGTATTTTTTCCCAAGTTAAGGTGGTGAACTATAATTATTTACCATATATGAGTACCATTGTTCAAGTATTTTCAGTCCTACAGCCATGTAGATTATAAATACCAGGTGAAAATGTCCTATTTATGAAATGCTGAGTTACTTATACTCTGTCATATTGTTTTCTTCAGAGATTAAACTGATTAATTTTGTGTAGTACAAAGAAGTTCACTTTGGGCATTGCAGCAGCAGTTGTTCTGTGTAGAGTGGTTGATGTTAGTATTTATATGAATGTATATTTTCCTTAAACTAGCTATTTCCAGAGCTGTGGAATTTTTCATCAGGGATAAGTATGAAAAGAAGAAGTATTATGATAAAAATGCAGTTAATGCCTTCAATGTAAGTAAACACTTTAACCAAGAATTGTCACCTTTTTTTGAAAGCTGTGTAAGAAAAATGTAGCAAACATTATGCATGTTAAAATGTCTTTTACATTTGAAAACCTTTTGACTCAGAGCTAAGTGCTTTTTTCTCTATCTTTTGAAGGCTATTCCTAGGTTCCATAAGTTTTACCTCTGTTGTCTATTACATTTATATCAGCAGAGCATTATGATCCAACAGGTAGCTTATTTATGATCCTTTATTTTGTGGTTTTCACTCATGGGTATTTCGTTAACAGTACAGTTTGAGTCTTTTTTATTTATCTTTTTCCATGTTACAGGGGTAAGATAAGATTACTATTTATGGTGACATGGTCTTCCCTCATTCTCTGTAAACCTTGATGAGGAATCCTAGGGTGTTTTGAGCCCTTCTTCTGCTGAATTCCAGGCTGTTGCTTGTGGTGAGGTGCACTGTGGTGCCAAACACAGGCAATACGATGAGCGTTTAATGATGCTGTTAAATCCTGTAGCTGTGTGTTCACTACAGTAAGTTGGCGAGTGCTTCTCCAGCAAAGGAGCTTGGAGAATTTGAACCTTTACTGATGTTCAGAGTCTTCTTAGGTTTGTTTGTTTTTTGATACATCTATTTCTGGGATACATCATCTAGTTCATACATTTTTCATTATATAATTGTATTTATGCTTAAACATACCCAGCTATGTACCTGCTTTAACTATTAAGGCCTAGTACTTAGCTTTTCTACTCTGCCTTAATAGGCAGTGAACTTTTACAGGGACAAGTGTAGGTGTAAAGCATGAGAGTTGATGCTTCATTTCCCATTTGAGAAAATGGATCTTTGAATGATGGTTTCATTTTAGAAGGGTAAAAAAAAAGCAAACCTGGGAAGTACAGAAGAGTATTTCATTAAGTACTGTTGAAGTGGGGGAAAATTGCTTCTCTTAAGACATAAAATACTATTGTGGTTTGAATTACAAATCAGTTACCCTTCTTTACTTTCATTCCAAAATAGAAAGTAGGAAGAAGAGTTTAAAATCATACTTCTTTAAAAAAAGTTCTAAAGACACTCAAGATCTTTCTAAACAGAGAACCTTGGTGTCTAATGTGGCAGTTGACTCCTGCCTTAATATGTTTGAAGGAGTAATCAGAAGGAGATTTTGCTTTATCATGTTGCAGAGTAAGATGACTCACTTACCTGCCATAGGAGCAAGGATAGAATCCAGACCAGCTGAAGAGATACATACATGTTACTGCTGAGTACTTTGTTCCTACTTGGGCTTTTCTTTCATTGACTAGTGTAAATGGCATAATCTTTCTGGGAACAAAATCTGATCATACAACATTTTACCAATAGATGAGTCATACACATTGAGTCGCCTGTGTTTCTTGATGACCACAAAGCATCAGGTTTGAGGTGGACAGTCTGTAGTCACAGTTATGGCAGATCCTAAAAGTACACGATAGTAAATGAGCTGCACTAGTGTAGCACCAACAGTTGTTGTCTGATGCTTGTGCTGGGTTATCCTCCCTGGCTCTGGCCCTGGCCCAGCTCATGTGTGCCTGTAGTGCTGCAGCTGGTGTTCAGTGACTGTCTTTCTACTGGGCCTGTGCCTGGACAAGGAAGAAGAAGAAAAGGTGAAGCTCAGCCTCCATTCTGCTTGTCTGGTACTCTGCATTTCTGCTCTTCTGGAAAATTTCTTTACTGTACTTATATTTGCTAAGAGCATCTTGTACCCTATTTTTTATCAAACTTAGTATTCTTGGTGGGACACGTGAGCTTTTTAGCACACTTTTTATTACCACGTTTGAAATGGAAATGCCTTCAGCTTGGATTAGGACTAATTTAAGTTAGAGGTGCATACATATAATGTCTTTTCTTAAAATGAATCCCTTCTAGGTATAGGCAGGTGATACAGAAGTGCAAAAAGAGGGTTGCAATGCCTAAGGGTCACTTTCCTTAATGTGGTAATTTCACTGAGAATGGCATATGAAAATTTAAGGGGTTTTCCCAGATTTCATCCATGGTTGTAAGTTGCTTATGGTAAAAGCTTCCCATAGCATAGCAGTTGTTTTTGAATAGATTATTTTAAAACATGCAGTACAATATTTCTCTTAGTTTTATTTTGGTGGGTTCATAAGCTTTTCAAGATTGTCTACCAGTACATCTCTGTGAATGTATTCTGTGTGTTGAAGCCCAGGAGTATATATCAAGGTTCAGTTTTTGACTGTAAGGATTCATTTGTTACGAGTTACAAATGTCTTTTTTTGCAAATCTTCTATTTTATTATTTTTAAGTATAGAAGATCTTTTGTTCTCTGACAAGACTGTTGTATTACTAAGTTTGTTTTTTTGAGTTGCACAGTATAACAACGAAATTAGGTAGTGCAGAGGCCAGTAGTGCCATCAAACATGCAGACTATAAATATGCAAAAATGATTTTTTTTTCATTGTTCACTTAAAAGTGAAGAAGAATAAAGGTGTGGGCAAAATCTGTGATTTTATTGGCTAGTTACATTTTAAATAGAATAGTGCATTTAAGTACAAATCAAATATACATGAAAATAATCTAATGCTGACTGAAAGCAACTGGACTTGAAAAATCTTCTAAATCTACTAAAATGTATATTATCTCAGTTTTCTGATCTGTCATTTTTGGAGAAATGTGAGATGCTTGTTTTGTGTCACTGTTCAGGACTAAATGTGTGGTGTAATTTACTCAGCTGTTTTAAGTGGGTTATCAGTAAATAGTTACTCTCATTTTCTTGCTTAGACCTAGTGCAGGCTTATGGCTAATTTACAGAAAGACCTCAGAGGCTAATAGCCCGGAACAATGTATGTATGTTTGTCCTGTGAATAACACATGGGATGTGATATTGTTTATTGGAAAGAACTGGTTTTGTTCTTTGAATAATCAGCTTAGGAGCAGCAACAGCTGTTGGCAAGTAAATCAAGTAAATGTATTTTAAATATCTTCAACATAATGCTATTGTCCTGGAATTAATTTTCTGCCACACCTCATTCTCTATTTTTAGGCATTCATAAGCTATGAATGGTGTAAAGTATCGCATAGAATCCAATAAATTGAACTTCAAATAGCAGTGAAACAATTAGGGCATCTTTATAAATGGTGCATCTAAGTTACAGTAACAAGAACAGTTTCCTGTGCAATATGCTGTGCTTTTTGACTTCATTTATTCTTGAAAGCTTCTGAAATGCAAGTGGGAGCTTGCATTGCTTCTGTATTTAGCAACAGACAGTTGCCATAGGTCAAGTCACAAGAGGTGATTTTGGATGATAAAACTATCCTTCAGGTAGTACAGACGTGAAACTGGGAATATCGTTCCATTTCAGAATTGTACTTGATCATCACTTTGCAGCACCCTCAAATCCTTTTATATTTGTCATAAGGTTTTTTTTTGTACCCAGCAATCCTAGAACTAAAGGGTAAAGGATGCAGAACAATTTCATCTGTAACCACCTTAGTCCTGAAGACTGTTAAACCTTTTGTTTGCTTTGGACTCTCATTAAACTGCTTATGCTCCTTTAGTTTGCCTCCTGGAACACTCTTAAAAGAGCACAGCTTGCAATTACACAAACACCTTTCCCCAAGAATCTGAACTTGTATGCCTAAATAAATGACTTGATGGACTTTTTCAGAATGGTTGCAATAAATATAAGTGAGGCACATACGAGCCATGGAGAACTGCTCTGGAGTGTGGTGTTTTATGAAAGTAATGTCTGAACAGAATATTCATCTTGACTGACAATCTCTGTATTGAGTCCCAAATATTTGCCACAGCTATGCAACTGGTAATGTGGAGGAACAGTTGTTAATGAGGCTTATCATCTTAGTGGCCAAGAGAAGTGGCAGATCCTTATTTTAGGTTTTGTGGAGTTACTAAGGATCTTCCAAAGTTACTGGCCTAGAGGGCTTCAGCTTTGAAGTAGATGATTACAGTTTATCAATAAATAAAGAGGAAATTTGTAATTTTTAGAACCAAGCTTCCAGAAAGAGTAAAATCTGTCTAGAATGTGCTGTTCTAGCATGTGTAGTAAGAACTGCTGGGGTTATTCCTTGAGACACAGGACTGCACTAAAGAAGTTTTTTTCTGGTTCACAACCCTAATAATTGAATTTGACACTATCTATATGCTGCGAAGTTAAAAGCTTACTAAAGTTGCACAGAGGTTCAGGAAATCAAGTTTGAAGCAGTCATACTTTCTCAATTAAAAAAAAAAATTAGCACCTCCTCTTTCATGCAATATAAAACCTGTAAAAAGACAATATTTCTTCAGCTATTGGTTATTTTTTATCTAATACAATGACCCTTATGCCTTACAGGTAATAAGGAAAAGCAGTGAGGTCACTGTGTTGAGAGGATAATGGTTAGCTATGTAGGTATCATCATAAACAATCTCTACAGCTTTTAATAAAAATAAGTATGTAGGAGAAAGCATATAGGAATCAGCTTATTCAAGTTGGATGATGATTCAGCTGAAATAGATTTCAAATACTTTCAGTCTCAAAAATTATGAACTGGTACAATCTATTCCACTACATGAAGTGGGAATATGTTATCACATCCTGACAATGTTTAGAGAGTAGGAAATGAAGTTTCTGTATTTAAGGAAGGATGTAAATTATGTATGGAGCAGAAGTTTCATGTAACTCTTAAGTTCACTGAAGGAAAAGAATTATGGGTCTACATTTTTCATGTTTTCCTAAGACATTGTGTATAATTTAAGAAGTATGAACTTAGGCAACTGGCTAAAATGTGATGTGCATTTAAAGATTGTAATGGCACACTTTCCAGAAAGTTATCTTAAAGGAGATGAAATCTATAATACATTTACTGCACTAAAATATGTTAGGTAGGTATCTTAAGATAAACAAATTGGGATATGAAAGGGCACATGAACATTTCAGTTTATAATAGCCAGCATTCAGAACCATTCAGTCATTATTGTGGAGGGAGTGGTTACCAGTTACCCCTCCCAAAAGTGCAGTAAACCTACTGGGATTTTCTGTGGTCTATGAAAAACTTTGAAATCAACTGATAGGAAGTATTTTTAAAATATGCTAATCAAGATAGGCATCAATAGGGAGCACTGAAATAGCCTACAAGAATTATGGCTTGAAGGCATGGGTAGGGAAAGCAGGGTAAATTATTTTCGAGATAATTTTGTTAGAATGGGTTAAATTATAGATTTGCAGAATAGCTAGGATTGGAAGCAATCCTTGGACTTCATCCTGCTCCAAGTAAGGGTCAGCTAGAACAGGTTATTGAGTCTCATATACAATTGAGTTTTGAATGTCTTCAGGGCTGGAGACTCCAAGATGTCTCTGGGCAATCCATTCCATTATTCAACCACCTCCACAGTAAAAGAATGAAATAAATTTATTCTTATGTTTCAATACAGTTTCCTGTGTTTCAGTTTATGTTCAGTGCCTCTTGGTCCTGTTTCTGGGTGTTACAGGCAACTGTCTGTCTGCCTTAGTCTTTGTTCCCTGCTCATTCCCCACCCCCCAGTTTTCTTTCCTCCAGACTAAACAATCTGAATTCACTAAGCCTGTCCTTGCCTGAAAGGTGCTCCAGTCCTTTGATCATCTTAGTTCGTCTTTGCTGGACTTGCTTCAGTGTGCCCTTGGCTCTCCTGTGTTTGTGAATCCAGAATTGCCCATGGCGGAAGCTCGTGTCCAGCTTGTCCACCAGGACCTCCAGGTCCTTTTCTGCAAATCTGCTTTCCATCCACTTGATACTGAACCCATACTGGTGCATGAAGTTACTGCCCCATCGTATGGTGCAAGGCTTGGCGCTTTCCTTTGAGCGTCAGGTGACTCCTGATGGCCCATCCTGTCAGTGCCGCTCTGAATGGCAGTGCAGCTGTATTAGTGCATAAACCATTCTTTCTGTTTGTACCCTTTGCAAACCTGCACTCTGCACCACTGCATGGCTCATTACTGAAGAAGTTAAATGGTATTTGCCCCAGTATCAGTGCCTGGGTGTACCACAAGTGATAGCCCTTCAGCAGCACTTAATAAGTGGAATAAATTAAGGAGTTGGAGAAGCCAGACTGGATTTTCAGTAAGCCAGCTGCATTCCCAGTAGCTCCCACCTGTAGGACCTGTAGGGTCTTGTTTTCCCCACTTCCATAAGTACTTCACACAGCTGGACCACATAGCTACAAGTTGCTATGTCCAAGTAAACAAAACTTTGCCAAAGATGAAATCCCTAGTGACTACCTTGCCAGTTTAACATGGATCATGAAAATGTAAATGATCTTGCATGCAGCAGAGGAAGCCACTTAGGGGAAAAGAAGGTGTTCTGAAGTGCAGGGAAATTCTTGCTAAAGACAATTTTCCCTGGAACAAATGAAGAAAACACTGGTTAGGCTGGACAGGAGAAATGGAGGGCAATTCAGTAAGAGATTAAAAGCATCTGTTTTGTTTATCCAGTGTCAACATTTAACTAAGCCGTGGTGACTCTCTGTAATATCTCACAGAGGTGGTTGTCGAAAGGAGAAAATAAATAGCCTAAAACAAAAGTGGGCAACAATAGGTATGGATGTTCTGGGTTAGAGTTGTGAAAAAATATTTTGTTCTTGAGTCTATTAAATATATCCGTATTTCCCAGAACAGTGTATAGTTGTGTCTATGTTTGATGTAAATGTTACAAACATCTATAGCTCTGCACGAACTACAACTGGCACATGCATAAGCTTCATCTATTTCTGTAATTAGGATGGTAACTGAAGAGATGGAGGAGTGCTGAGTGTTCACAATATTGACAGAAGAGCAGTAGTGACTTCTTTCATAGCCAACCACTGCTCTGTTTTGTGAAACACAGGACTCTGGATCTCTCTTAGGGGTGTCCAGTGTTGGAATAGGGGAATGTTGTGGTTTCACCCCTGTCAGCAGCCAAGGGCTACACAGCTGCTCGTTCACTCTGCCACCAGTAGGATTGGGAAGAGAATTGAAAAGGGTAAAAGCCAGAAGACTTGTGGGTTGAGATAAAGACAGCTCAATAGGGACATACACACAAGCAAAGCAGAACAAGGAATTAATTCACTGCTTCCCAAGGGCTGGCAGGTGTTCATCCATCTTGTGTAATGGTGACTTGGGAAGACAAATGGCATCACTCTAAATGTCCCCCTTTCTCCTTCTTCCCCACACTTGATATACTGAGCATGATGTCTCATGGTCTGGAATATCCCTTGGGTCAGTTTGGGTCACCTGTCCAGGCTGTGTCTCCTCCCAACCTCCCATGCAGCCCCAGCTTCCTCACCAGGTTGGCAGTACGAAAAGCAGAAAAGGCCTTGGCTCTGTGTAAGCCCTGCTCAGCAATAACAAAAATATCTCTATAATTAATCAACGCTGTGTTCAGCACAGATCCAAAACACAGCCCTGTACTAGGCACTGTGAAAAAAATTAATTCTACCCCAACCAAAACCAGCACAAGCATTTAGAAAAATGCCTTCCCAGTTAACCTTAAGAACTTCCAAAAATTCATAGGTAAGTGTTATTAATAGTACATTAGTATTCTTATACTCCTTGCAGTATTCCAAGGATAGACCTCTTAAAAAAATGTCAAGCAATTGATTTGTGTGATTATATCCATCTACTAGCTGTCTATAATTGCTACTACTTTAAGATAAATTACTGATTTTAGTATTGTCATTTGTTGGAGATACATAGTAATAAAGTCAAAAGTCTGCTGAAATACGAAAAACATATGTAGCAGCTAAACTTACAACCTGTCAAATGAAACAGAATAGTTCTCTTCATTTAGGCTAATTCCCTGCATATTGTGTGTGTATAAACTGGCCACTCGAGGGCACTTTTGTATTTGGTTCAGCTGCAGACTTCCTGAGTCGTTTGATAACACATTCATTCTTTAATGTCTTGAATCTTCTGCGTGATAGCAGCCTGCATTTCATATTTAAATGGAAGCTTAGTGTAGGCTTATAAAGCTTCAACTTGAATCCTCTTTAATAAAAGGCTGAATAATGGCATGTATTACAACAATGCTGGATTTTGGAAAAACTACAAATGAAAGCAGGTGAAAAATTTATGAAGTACTTACACCTTAATGACTGATAGTGTTTGTGTGACTGTTACATAGCATCACAAACATGTCAGTACAAATTAAACTAAAGTAAAATCATAGTTTTTGTATGCCATGTTTTCTGATAACTTCATTTAGTTCTTGTTTAAAGCTTACTTTTTTTTACTTGGAATAGTAGTCTGGTCAACACACTACCTCAAGACATTGGGCCAACTACTGTTTGTACTTAGCATGTATTTGGGTAGTGGCACCACTAAGTAATAACAGATAATACAGAAGTGTTTTAGGGAGGAAAATAGGGACAGGTAACACATTTACATGTAAAAGGGGCTGGGAACTGGACTAATACTGTAAATCTGCAGATTCTTTCTTTTCTGATCTTACATTTCTTATGCACCAAAGGATTTCTCAGTGAGCACAGGTGAAACTGAAATCTTACAGTACTGTTGCATGTGTATGTAATTTCTTGCTCAGCACTAAAGGTACCAGATGCTTTAAAGAGAGTATTGAATTTCATTGTGCATAATGGTTATTTTTGCTGTAATCTCTCTAAGAAGGAGTCACAAAACACAAACAATGGCTGAAGATTCAAGAATTGCTAAAAAATAAATGACTGCAAGTCTTCTGGTCTGAAATGTGATCAAAATCTTGTGGAGAAATGTGAAAACTTGAGACAGCTCCTTGCCATCATTCTTTGTTTTAGGCAACTCCGAATTTCTTAATCAAAAGATGTAACTGCTCCGAAGTTAAAAGTTTAAATTACGTATTCATATGCTAGTTGTCATTCTGCAGTACATTGGTAATGCACAAAATCACCCAACTTTACTCTTTTGCTGGCAGTATGTATGATTAGTTACAGTGGTCACCATTTGATACTTTAAGGTGCCAATAATCAAAGATGTCTTTAGTTGACTGCTTTTCAGAGCATAGTGCAAACATGTTGTCAGAGTAGATCAGTGTGTGTGCTTTTTCACTTGGATTCTGGAAGAGGGTTGGAAATGCTTTTTGGATTTTCATGGAAAAATTTAGCTGGCTGTCAACCAGTATTGCCAGATCCTTTTCCCCCAGGAAAAGGAATGTTGAAATGTGTTGAAATCGCGATGAAACTTGTACTGTTGGTCTCAGGCCATTGATCCAACCTGTCCAGATCCCTCTGTGGAGCCTTCCTGTCCTTCGGCAGATCAACATTCCTGCCCAGCTTGGTAATATCTGTAAACTGAACGATGGTGCACTCCATCCCCTCATCCAGATCCTGCATAAAGAAAGATGTTAAACAAGTCTGGCCCCAATACTGAACCCTGGGGAACCCCACTAGTGACAGGCCACTCTTTGGTTGTGACTCCATTCACCACTGCTCTCTGGGCCTGGCCACCCAGCCCCTGTGTACCCAGAGAACAGTGCACCTGTCTAAGCCATGAGCAGCAAGTTCCTCCAGGAGAATGCTCTGGAAAATGATGTCAAAGTCTTTGCAAAATTCTAGGTAGACAGTATTTGTGTGTTTAGCTTTGTCTAGCCACTCGGTTTGATTTGATTTTTTCATTCAGCTTTCCTTATCTGGTGCAGCCTGGTAGATAACAAATTCAACACGATGCAGTGGTGATAAAGCTGTTCAGCAGCTCTACCTTGTACTGTTGCTTTCATTATGTAAACTTAATCTGTTCTTTATACATTGTAATGTGTTTTCTCTTAAAGATTAGCTTCATTCATATGTCTTTTGTTCTCTGGCTTAGTTGAATATTTGTGTGTGTGAAATGTGCTTTCAAGTGTTCTTTTTTGCCTGAAGTGATTGTAGTGATGCTGGTTGTCTTTAAACATTATGCTTGGGCATTTCTCAACTTGTACATCCTGGTCCATATCCCAGGCTAGACAGCAACTGCTTTTCACTCTGTCTCACAACTCTGTCTGACAGCTTGCATGACACTTCTTCATTAGTTCTGTGATTCCATTACTTGATTGGCAAAACTATAATAATTGCTTTCAGGCCTTCGTAGAATTACCTTCTTCTAGGTTAGATAATCCTTTATATTATGAAGAGGATTTGGAGATTAAGAACTATTATGGGAGGATGGAAATTGACAAACACCTACAGTGCTGATTTTCCCCCTAACCCCCAAATGAAATTCTGCCTTCTGTAAGTGTAATTCTGCTGTTCACCTGTGAGGGCAATCAAGCTTCAAGCTTCAGTTCTCCTAAAATCTGAAGTATACAAAAGAATGAAAAAACTCCAAACCCAAACCAAAAATCCCACTTGTTAGCCGCTTGAAAGATGATGATTCATTATCAGAATTTTACACATTTTTATCTAATTAAAAACTCAGAAGCATGATATTAGAGTACATAGTTCAGTATATAGTGTAGTTACCTAATAATTTTTCCGGCGTTATTTGGTTACTATGTGGTGCTGCCGGAATAAACAGGATCCCAATGTTCCTATAGCAACAGAATGCTACTGTTTGTGAAACTGCATCATTGCAGCAGGTGTATCCATAACTCTGCTAATAACCCGAGGATTTTAAAACAGTAGATTTAAAAATGAGGATTCTGTTTCTATTTCTGTAGGTAAAATTTGGTTTTAATATTTAACTTCATAAATATCTTTCCTCCAGCTCTGCACCACCTTCCAGCGTAGACATAGGTTTTTTTGTAAAAATACTAAATATGTAAATTCTATGAATATTCCAGCTGTATAAGTAAAGCAACAGTAGGATTTTCTGTAAGAAATATGGGGTATTTAGACATGAGATATGATGGTGGTTTTTATCAGCTTTAGGTTTCCATTTAGTGCGAGCTGCTTTTTTTAAACTAAGTAAAAACATGTCATTTAAATTGCTCATTTTGGTCCAACATAATGACCTACTCTGTTACAGCTTCATTTCTTTCTAAATTTTCCTTCTAGATAATAGAGGTGATACAAAATAGTATAGAAGTGTCAGTTTTATAGCTCTGAAGATCTACATATTTGGAAAATGTATTTCAGTTTTGTTTTTATAATAAGGGAAATAGAAATATAATGTTTCCATTAAAGTAATCAGCTATGCATAAAAAAATTGGATAGGAAGTTGTATGAAAATGCCTTTAGAGAAATCCTATTTTTTGAGCAAACTGTATTTGTTGCATATTTAAGTTACACCTTTTGGAGAATTCTGGAAGTCTAGTGGTGCTAATAGCAATTTTACATACCATGTAAGTGTCACATGTCTGAGATCCTTCAACCTGCTGCTAAGATGTGGCTTTATATTAACCCTAAGCTCTTTATGTACTTGGAGTGTTCTTAGGGAAGAGTTAATTAGAACTTTAATTAATGTATAACTTTCAGAGTTATTTTGCATTCCTCTTAATAAAAATATTCTGTTGCATTGAACAAGAACAAAGGCACTCTCTTCTCTCCCCCTCCTCTGGGACAGTCTGCCTTCATGCTTCAGGACATTAATATTTCAGTAGTTACACTGGATAAGAACTGAACAATGAATGAAACCTAATTGTTTTTCTTAGGCCTTTGATATGATCTTATCCACATTCATTTTCTTATATTCTGTCCTAGTGATTTTCATTATAAGTCACACTTTCCTACCTGAAACGCTTCCTTTAAATATTGCACTCAGGAAAAAAAACAAACCTTTGTCTCCTCTTTATGTTTCTTCTATGTCGTGTAACCACTACCATCAATATTATTGAAAAAAAAAAAAATTAAAATCATGTCTCTTAGCGGCCTCTACTGCCTCCCTTCCCAGCTGTTCTTGCTTATTTTCTTTCTCATTTCTTTCCTCTGTTTTGTACAGATATCATCTGATGCTGCTCAGCCTTTGGCATCTTCTCCTTCTCTGCAAGCTGCTGCTGAGAAGAGCAAAGCAGAGGTATATTGGTTTTGGGTGTAACTCTTATCAGGTTACTGCTTTGCGCAAATGTTTACATCTCTATAGAGTCATTTCACTGAGGTAACTTGAGAGTTTGAATTGCTGTTAATACTTCACACATTTGAGATACATCTCTCCTTTTTTCTTGGACTAGCTAAATGAAAAGACCCAATACAGCTGCAAAGTATGTTGCGTGGTTGTTATTTCTTGGCGTTGTTATGTCAAAATTCTGGTTTTCTTCTGATTTAGTGTCACAAAACTTCTGATTTAGTGTCACAAAACCCACTTAATTCCCAGCTAATGGGCATGAGTGATACTGTCCTGTCTCATCAGAAATAGCTTCTGGTATCTTTTTTTGTATTGCTTGCTTGTTCCAGATTCAAAATTATCAGTATTGTTCCAGACATTTAGTTCATTCTCCTTGGAGATAAATATATAATTATATTGACTCATTCTGGTTTTAATATCTCTTCTGGCTGGGATATGTGTGTGTACTAACACATTTACTGTTTAGATGATCTTTGAAAAGCATAACACACAAGCAAGTAGTAGATAAGGCATCATTTATGTCAACTTTCAGTAAATGTCACAATTTGCAACAATAATAAAATGCATTTTTAGAATGTGAATGTCCAATGTGAGGTTCTTTAGATACTTCACTCTAAACTGAGACTATACAATATATGAAATAATTTATGATGTGAACATAAATCAAGCTTTTTTCTTCTGAATACAAAAAAATTGACAGAAGTTATTAATTATTTTAGTTCAACTGTATTTAAAAATTAATTAAAATTTAAATGTCAGTGTCATGGACTAAGACCACAAGCCTTGTTGAATTTGTCATGTGTTGTAAGTTGTACCGGAATAGCAGAAGCCACTAAGAATACAACTTGCCTTTACTTTCTTATCTACCTCTATCGCTGCATTCACATTTGAAATTTCTTATTTGTCACTAGTATACCATGTTATTAGAAATGAAACTTGGAAAAAAAAATTAATAATCTTTGCTTAGAATTTAAGACTAGTATAAAGTCAATTTATTTTTATTATCTTCATAGTGCTTTTTGACTGCTTTTGCAAATAATGAAGCACTTGAGTTGAAGTTCTGGCATGAATGCACCATCTGAGAAATGTTTCTATTTAGTCTGAAATCATTTTTATCTAATGGAGCTGAGGCAGAAAGCTTGAATATTGAAATCAGGAAGTGTGAAGATGAAAGACTTGTGGGTTTTCAAGTCCACAGTGAAAATTAAGTTGCTGGGAATCAAGACTGTTTCTGTAGACTGTGAGGTTTGGAGGTAGAAACATGGGAGAACAGTTTATTTGAAGTCTTAATACATTCATTATTAAGCTTTCAGAGATTTGTTAAGGGCAAAAAGAGGCATATATTTATATTTCGTCACCTTTATGAAGCGATTGCCATTTGAAACTTGCTACAAATCCTCCTTGTTCTTGAAGTCTTGAAAAATAAATGTTTCCAGATACTTTTTACTCCAAAAGTGAGGTTTCTTTGACAAAACATATTTTTAAAAATGTTGAAGTCAAACTGGAAATCAGGACATGCTGAAAAAATGCAAAAACTTTAACTCTGCTTTCCCTTAAACATATTCAAGGAAATTTAAGGTACTGTGATTGAAAAGTAAGAGTATTTACATGACACTTCAAACAACCTTTCCTGGGAGGAGAGGAATCAAATCATAGAATTGTAGAGTCATAGAATGGTTTGAGCTGGAAGGGCCATTAGAGATCATCTAGTTCCAACCCCCTGCTATGAACAGGTTGCTCAAAACCCAATCCAGCCTGGCCTTGAGCACTTCCAGGGATAGGGGTTCCACATCCTCCCTGGGCAATCTGTTCCAGTGCCTCACCATCCTCACAGTAAAAAAATTCTTCCTAGTATCTAATCTAAACCTGCTCACTTTCAGTTTAAAGCCATACCTCCTTCTCCTGTCACTGTCCTGCTAGAGCCCTAACCCATTGTTACTGAAGTCCCCTTTAAGTACTACTACAGGAAGACTGTTATGAAGTGTCCCCGGAGTCTTCTTTCTTCTCAGGCTCAGACAACCCCAATTTTCTCAGCTTGTCTTCAGAGAGAGGTGCTCCAGCCCCAGGCATTTTTGTGGCCCTTCTCTGGGCTGCAGTGGGTCCATGACCTTCTGATGCTGGGGACTCCAGCTGCAGAGGAAGGGTCTGTGAGAGCAGAGCAGAGGAGGAGAATCATGAGGTCCCTTGACCTGCTGGTCACACTTCCTCTGATGCAGTTGTCTTAAGTTTCTACAGAAGAAGAGATTATGTTTATTTAAATTATTCAACTTGAGAAGGTTGGAGTGGGATGTGGGAACAGAAAATGAAAGACTTCAAAAAGTTTTTGCTCTGACAGTGTAATTTGTGTGTATACTAGAATGCAGGTTGGTACTAGGGTCAGTGAAATGGTAGTGGAAGAAAGGCTGAGCTTGATTGAGAGGTGTGGCTATGCATTTGTAATCCTAGTTCAATAAGACTGCAACTCTCAGGTTATTATGTGACCTCAAAGTAAAATACTTCTTTATACTTGTCCCAGTCATACAGACATTTTTTTAACACCTTGCATTTCCACAGGTGAGATTACAGCATTGGCAAGGCCTCTAGTTTGGACCACTGTGTTCAATTTTGTGTTCTTTTATTCTGTGAAAATTATGTTGGTGTTTGTTTCTTTTCATCAAAACAGATGTTCCAAATTTCCCTATTGGGGTTTCATAACTGTGGTCATTGCTTTCTGTTGCTTGTAAGCAGGTGCTTGGTGTGATAGTCTGATTTGCCAGGAGTGTTCAGGTTAATGCCTGATGAAATAATTCACATGGGTTAGTCGGGACTTGAGTAGCCCAAAGCCATCTGGTAAATATGGTGAAAGGTTTGAAAATGGATTACTGGAAGTTTTGAAGAATGTGTTACTTGGATTCCCCTGTGCCCAGTCACCTCTAAAAAATAACCACAAACAAACAAACAGAACCCCCAAAACAACAAAAACCAAAACCTTCATCTGCGTGTTAAAACTATATTAAGTAAATAGCATGCTGTAAAAATTTTTAAATTGTATATACTGGATGTTAAAAAAAAAGGAAAAACTCACAAATATTCCTTACTGACACAAACTATTAACTGTTTTGTTTTTATACTGGAGCTGCATGGACAAGTCTAGCCTCTCAACCTTCCTCCTAATACTGGGAAACTTGTAAACAGTAGTGTTTTCTGAAACAAGGCTTTTTTGGCTACAGTTTCATTGTCTTTATTACACATGGTAAATCCTTGTTTCATCCATTTAGTGTTCAAATATACTCACTAGTACTACTCTGCAGGTGTACAAGGTAAATGCAGGCAGACTAACACTGTGTCTAAGCAGTTGCAAACCTAGAAAGTCTATATACTTCCTTAAGGCATATTTTATGCTTTGCTTCAGTCAGATGGGTCAGTAATTTTGGCAAATTCATTCATTAAAAACTAAAGTGAAGAAATATCTGTAATGTCATTATGGTGTATTCAAAGTAAAGGGATCTTTATATTTTCACTTTCTGGAACAACATAATGTCTCATGACTCAGCTGGCCTGTCATATGGCCCAAGGCAACTTTTTTTACATTCAGGAGTATTTTTTAGGACTACTACATTGGCTTTTAAAAATTAGTACCTTTCTGCAGAAAGCAGCCTGCAAGTTACCTCAGCCTAGTTCTTTGGTCAGAGCAGCTGTCATCCACCCTCAGTGACAGAGGCTGTCAGAGTTCATGGAGATACTTGTAGATTATTTTTTCTCTTCAGCTCTGCTTAGCTTAGGAGAGTCAATACTGGTTCTTTTTTCCTTCTGCTTATTAAGCAGAAAAGCAGATGAACAAGTAAAAAAGTGAATTTCTTGAATTTAATCTAAAAGTCACAGTATTTTTAGTATTAGTATTTGAGCAAAATTAGTCACTTCTAGAAGGAGAGCAGATAAAAGCATAAACTATGATTTAAAAGGGAGTAACTGAAGATCTCTGTTTATAGTCTGTATGGCTGTAGACATTCAAAATGTTTGCAAATTGGGTACTAGCAAAATGCTTTTTCTTTTTGCAGAAGGAAAAAGAAAAAAAGAAAGAAGAGAAAAAGAGAGAGAAAGAATCAGAAAAACCATCAAAACAGTTAACAGCTGAAAAGGTAATAAGAGTTTCTTTTTTTCCAGGTATTTAAAAATGGCACATAGTATTAGATAAGTTCAGAGATTTAGGGAAAAAATTAATGTGTATATGTATATGATTTGTAATCTGGTTAATCCACATGAATTGTTTGCTTGCGCTGTTGCTTGCATACAAAGGTTGGTTGACCATATGATGAGGAATGTGTTTAGGAGAAGAGGGAAATGGGTTAAACTTTGTTAAAGTTTAGGCTTAGACCATAAATCTAATTGAGGTTTTTAAGATCACAGAATAGGCCTGAGTTAGAAGGGACACACAGGGATCATGAAGTCCAGCTATTAAATGCACAGCTTGTATGGGGATTGAGCCCCCAACCTTGGTTTTGGTGGCACCATGCTCTGACCAGCTGAGCTAAAGCCTCAGGGTCATGGACCACTGCTATTCTTGCACAGAAAATTGTCCATTTTATTGAGTCCTGTATTATCATCTAATGCTGTCTTTGATAAATGAATCCATTTTAAACATAAATGTAAAATCTGTAGAATTTAATTAGTAGCTCTAAGTAACTTAAAAATTTGCCACTAAGATCATGTCACAAAACATGACAAGCGAAGAACTTAAGGTGGTTCTTTCCACAGCTATGTTAAAGCGTAATGAGCAGCCTTAGCAATGTAGGTACGATTAAAATTTCATGTGCGCTTCTGCAGAGTTAATATTAAATAAAAATGAAATGGGTAATTTTAGTATTAAATATATTCATTTCTTTTAATAGAGATGTTGTCTTTCTGATCTTGTGAATCCATTAATATGTTCAGGTCTGTCATGTAGCCTGCAGAATGCATTGGAGTCTCCAGCTGTCAGTTTATTCCCACATAGTGCTGTTTCAATTATGAAAAATGTTGTGTGTTCACAGACTATGATTGCAGATGTATTTCTAATTCCGTTTTCAAATTTTTACATAATAAAACAAGATAAAAATAGATATATGCATACTTGGAGGGGAAAAAAAGCCCCTCCCCAATACAAATATCATTTTTCTTAAATTAGAAAGCAAGTTTGGAATGAGTTAGTGCAGAAGCAGATTTTCTTATGACAATTCATGAAGCTTCACTGAGCTATTGTTATTGATATGGTACGAGGTTAAAGTATGTTTATGGATGACAATAAAAATATTAGAATTGTTGATTACTGAAGCTTTATGGGGGTGTCCAGCCAAGTTAAATGTTTTATTTTGGTCCTTATAATAATATAGTTTAGTTATAAAGGCTGAAAACATTGCTGTGGTTTGGAAACATTATCTTTCTAGAGCCCAAAGATCTACTTTTGGACTGGGAGAGAAAGTTTCACTTTGTAGGGATGCGTGAACTTTGTTATGTGGCTGGGAATATTTGGTTAAGTGAGGGGATGTGAGAGCAGAGCATAGTTGCAGCTGAGGGATTATGCTACCACTTGAAATAAAAAAACAATTCTAATGCCACTGATTAGATTTACATTTGAAAAGTCATTAAGTTGCCAGTTAATGATTAGACAAATAAAAAGAAGTATTTTGATTTTAAATGCTTGTACTACAGAATGTGGAATTTGGTAAATATATCTGTATTAGATAATCATGCTGTTGTAACAGCTGCAAAATGTTTGAAGTACTGCAGCATATTTTATTTTATTATTAAGGTGTCAGCATTGACTGCTCAAATGGAACTCATCTCTGTGTCATCTTTTTAATTTAAGACATTCTTCAAGCTTGGGCTTTTAAAGGATCATTCATTCAAAATAAACTGCTTTCACACTGTAAATTGTATATATTTTAAAAGTCTAGTTGCTTTCTGTAATCCAAATGAAGGAGAGCTGTATCATATGTTTACTTCTGCTGGACAGTATTGGTGAGGTAGAAAACAAAGGTTTTCTTTTCATACATGGAATAATACATTGCTGCTTTTGTGGTGTGATTCTGCTTTAGGGAGCTGATAAACATTACTATTTCAGTCATAATGATACACTTCTCATCCAGATACAAACTGGCTGTAGGATCTTTTAAATATTGCCTCCTGAATCAGTAGGGGAGTGCAGGCATCTTGACCATGGTAGTTACCATGTTTTCAACAATTACATCAAACAGTAGATGGTTATTTTTCCCAGTTCCTGGAGAAGGAAACAATATGAGAAGTCTGCACACTTCATATTTAAAGTCACTGGTGGCCTTTAGTACAGGCTTGGTTGACCTCCAGTCTAGTTATTCCAGGCTTGGGAAGTTAATTAAACATATGGGAGCAAGCAGTTTGCTGTTCTGTCACAATTTTGAGACTTCTTTTAGATTGAGGTAATTCAGGCAGTGTTTTAGCTATCCTATAGAAGAATCAATAAAGATGGAAAACATTAGAGGTCTTAAACTGGTAAAAAGAATTAATCTTTTTACTAGAGAAAACTTCAGATCTATTCTCATGTGTCATGTACTCCTACAAGTCTTCAGTTCCTAGTGACTTCGATTTTATCTTTTGTTGAGATAAAATTTCTTAGCTCTTAAAACAAGAATATGTGTCCTAAAAATTTAACATGTTCACATTCATTTCTCATGTTCTTACCTCTGCTTCATAGAGCTAATTTGCTCCTTCATCTATTTAAGAGTCTTTCTCTTGTCAATAACTAGATCCTGTCACTGACTGATCCTTAGCCTTTAGCAAGCTAAATGTCTAGCATGATTTCTTTTGCATTTTCAAATACTATTGAAAGCTTCTAGCATTGATGTGGTAAGCTTATGATACCAATATTACATTAATGTGTCAGGCAATTATGGCATAAAAGATACTTTGTTGATTATTATGCTTTGATAAACAAAGACCATCATCTTTTAACTTATTTAATAATAGTGAGTTTTCTTACTGAAATTGCTTTTGAGTAAAGAATCATCATGTGCTTGAAGTGGATTTCTGGGGACATATTCTTTTTGTGAGCATTCACATTGGAGATTTCATATGCAGTGTAGAATGTCCTCAAGATCAGAGAGATCTACTGCAGAATAGTGAGTAGCAAGGATACTTGCTTGACTCTGTTTTTGTGGGCTGTTCACTTTGATGAGAATACTAGATAATTTGTAATATAACAAGATCTTACTTCTGGCATTCACATTTTCTGAAAAATCCCGTCACCCAGGATTTTTCTCCTGGGAAGCTGAGAAGGCTCAGAGAAAAAGGAAAACAATTCTTATCTCATTTGCTTATCTTCTGTTTTGCCCATGTGGAATGTGTTTGGAGATTGTTTATCAACAGGTGATTGTTTCTTTGGATTCTGTTGTGAGTTGTTTTGTCTCATTGGCCAGTCAGTACCAAGCTGTATCGAGACTCTGGAAAGAGTCAAGAGTTTTCATTATTATCTTTTTAGCATTCTGCAAGTATCCTTTCTGTATTCTTCAGTATAGTTTAGCATAGTATTCTTTAATATAATATACTATTATAAAATAATAAATTAGCTTTCTGAGAACATGGAGTCAGATTCATCATTCCTTCCTTCATCGAGGCACCCCGCAAATGCAATACTTACTATGTCAGCTACTGATTGAATCTAGTTCAGTGGTTAGCATTTTATTACAAGCAGCCAACAACAAGATGTTCCACATCAGATCTTCAGAACTCTTAATAAAACACATGACATTGCCAAGCTAGTGGCAGCTGTAAGGTTTTTTTCAGTCTAACTGAAGAAAGTTAAGAAACTTGCGTAACTTACCCAGGGTCTTTCCTCGCTCTCTCTCTATGCTATTTCCACAATTGCAGATCTCAAGGTTCCTTAGTGCTTCTGCCTAAAAGAACCTTATCCTTACAGTTACTTTGAAGAAACGGGAAAAATACTTCAAGAAAACTGTTGTAACAATTATTATGTAATTTTTCATTACATGAAAACTGGGGCTAGGTTATTTGAAGCTGAATGTTCACTCCAAGCCCAGCTTGTTGGCAAACAACAAAGGGCAAATTTTAGCAATATTAAAAATGTGTTGAATTGCAGAAATAAATAATCAAACTGAGCTAATTGAGTGCTTCTTAATGTTTTCTATGGGCCAACAGCAGGATAATAGCATAAGGCAGACTGTCATGTAGTGAAAGCAAGTTTTACATGTTTGGTGCAGTTAAGATTAAGAGATTTTAAACTGACTAAAAAAGTAAGTCTCACATTGCAAGAGTGCAATGCATTTTATTAGTGGAGAGGGGAAGAAAGTCTGTAGTTTGGCCACCAATCTTACGTGTTTTGTTGGTAGTTACATAAGAAAACCTTTAAGTTGTAAGCCGGAAAAAAGTTAGACTTTCACTAGGCAATTTTAAACTTCATCATTCTGCCTGCCCTTTCATCATCTGCTGAGGAGCTTTCCCTCCTTATTAATTACTCTTCTGCACAGCTGAAGGTAGTGAAATTTCGCAAATCAGCCATGATTTTCTTTTTCTTTTTTTTTTCCTTTCTTTTCTGCTTAAGCTGACTGAACAAGTTCTCTGTTCAGGAACAGAGTAAACCACTGAACTCCTTTTTTATTTCTAGCATGAGTAGACTTGTTTATCCTTGAGTAATTTGATGTGTTCAATTTACAGTTGTTTGATGATTTAAAAAAGAATATGTAGCATAAGTATTCTGCTTGTGCATGAGAGAACTCTCAAAGCCTCATACAATAAAATCTAACCTGTGTAGATGGTTAAGCTAAAGATTCTTCTTGGAGTACAGAGGAGCACTTTAGGTAAGCTCCATGCTATTCTTCATGCAGCATGTTGGAGCAGGCTCTGTGTGCACTCCATCTGCCTTGTACCTGTTTTCCACTGAAAGGAAGCACAGAAAAGTGGGAGATGAGGTGCATTTAGGACATTTGGGCTGAGCGATCAGGGGCATGGCTGGGACATGGCCAGTGTGTGAGCTGGGGAGACTGTGTGTCCCAAGGATAGACAGGAGCTGCAGAGTGAACTGAGGAATCTTGTTCACAAGCAATCAAAGAATATAAGGAATAATATTTCATTTAGTAAAGGCATGTGCTTTGCACTATTCATTTAGAACAGGGAAGTTAGACTGATCTGTATGAATGACTCCTTGAATTTCAGAGCAACCAGGACTGTTTAGTTTTTCAAGACATATCTGATTATGTACTTCTGCAGTACAAATTCAAATTAAAAAAGGAATCACTAGGTATGATGCTGTGAGGTCCTGGAGTGCACCCACAGTAAAGAAGAAGAAAACTGGTGTGCCTAAATGTTCAGATTTTTGTAGGCTTCAACTATTTATGTAGTCTAATTTTTTTTTTTTAAATAAAGAAAATGTGGTGTACTACAGTGTTAACAACCCAGAATTAAGACAGAAGTTATTTGGAAAACTGTCCATGAAAAACTTGGTAAGTATTTCTAATATCCAAAATTAGAAAGTTCAGCTAAGTCCATGACACTGAATGCTTTGGAAGTGTTTGGATTCAGCACTGTTAGCTTTCTCTGCTGTTTAGTTTAGAGGTTTCACAAGAGTTGAGTACTGTCGTGAAAATATTGTGATATTTTCTCTGTAAAATACTGCATGTTGAGGACCATCTAAGTTATGGAAGTAAAGCCCTTTAGGACAAGATTGTGCTGTACTGGAACAGTAAAGTTAAATTTTTAAGATATAAAGAACTTTATGAAGAACTATAAACTACTTTTTTTTTTTTTACTAAGTACTTGTGCATTTGCAAACTCAACACTCAAAGATTTTTGATTAATATCAACACTCAAAGTTAAAGATTTTTTCATTTTGCTGAACATACCAGGATGATTAATGGTTCTGAAGGACTGCAGCAGTTACACTTGATTAACTGAAGTTCAAAATGACACTGTGAGTTAGTGTGTTTTATTTTATTGCATTTTGAATATGAAACTGGCTCTTGTTTTTGTATAAAGTTATTTCAAGTGACAGGAATGGGTCAGTTGGAGGTTATTTTTCAATGGTAGTATATCAAATGCTGTTTTTCTTCCCCAAAATGAAGACTAAATTGGCAGATTAAACTTGGCAGTAACAGTGAGCTGCTGCCTCTCAGTCAGCTGGTACCAGGCAGCACCAGATGGCCTTTATTAGAGGTACAGACATTGGTTTATTTGCCTTTAAAATGTACCGGAGAACCCCTCAAAAGTGGGAGCAAGTCACACTAGCAGCTTTTCTCCTTCATATAGGAAAACCAATATGTCAAATACTTATTTAACCAAATAGGAAGAGCTTAACATAGCTTGTCAGGATGGTGTGTTTGTTTTCCCCCAAATACAGCCTAAAACCCCCACAAAAATCAACCTGCTTGGACTATTGAGGCAAAAGAAACTATCAGTCCCTCTTATTTCTCTGGGATGTAATTTTCTTATCCAAAGTATTACAAGTTATCATCCGAATAATTTTGTACAAGGAGAAATGAGTTGGAGCAAATAGTGCTGTAGTGTTCTTCACTTCTTTAGAGCTGAGTAGCACTGTAACAATGCATGGAAGAAATGAAAGCCTGCAGAATAGTTAAGTGTCTGCCTAAACACCAGTTGGGTGAAAGTGATCTCTTTAAGTGTTTACTTTTAACTTGTAAGAATAAATGGATTCACAAATATTGACCTGAATGATAATTTAAATACAGAGTCACGTTATAAATAGTCTAAATGTTTTCTTTATTCTGATACTGTATTGTTGATAATTTGCTAAATCACTTGAACAGTTGATAATAACGTTTCCCTAGACATCTTAGCATTATTTGCCTGAGTGATTTATTTTTAAAATATCTTTTCCTTCTGATTTTTATATAAAATGAAATATTACTTTAAATTGTAATAAAAAAATCATATATATCATGGGAACAGAAAAATAGAAACCTGTTTTGTTCTCTGATTGAATACATAGTCTTATTTATGCTCTTAGTCCTTGTTTTCATAAATTCAGACTAAGCAGATAAGAATTAAAGCTTGGGATTTAGGAGTATGTGATAAGACATAGGGCAACCTGTTTCCCTGCCTTCTGCCCCCACAACGGGTGAAGAGTTTAAGGCTTCTCAGTCTGCATTTTATAGTCTGTGGACCTCTCCCAGCCTGGTTTTATGTTTCTAATCATACCTTCTCAGTCTTACGGAAGAGATCAGATTATTTTGGGTTCTTTGGTTGTTTTGAATGCTAATCTGGAGGAAAGCAAATCAAATTTGATTCTTCCCAAAACGGTGCTATTCATTCCTTTTGCGGGTAATAAAGGACTTCTTCTGTTTGAGGATTGCCACGAAAAATAGTCCTACTTAATGGAATTAATCTGGCATGGCTCTTATTACGTATTTGCAGTTGTAGACAAAGAAATTAAGA
This sequence comes from Pyrgilauda ruficollis, assembly GCF_017590135.1. Lineage (NCBI taxonomy): Eukaryota > Metazoa > Chordata > Aves > Passeriformes > Passeridae > Pyrgilauda > Pyrgilauda ruficollis. The sequence goes on from NW_024525490.1 coordinate 9,701,100, forward strand.
AACAGATATTGCAGGTAGAAGCAATGAAAGAAACCCCTTTTTTGTCAGGAAAAAAAAAAAAAGAGAAGTTTTTATCTTTCTGATGTTGGAAAAGGAGTCAGCGTTCAGGAAGGGTATCACTTTTTTTTCTTCAGCCCTGTGTGTGTTTGCTGTATCAGCTTGATCCTCTCCACTCTGGTCTTGCAGCAGAACGGTATTTTAATGCAATTTTAAAAAATTCTATGCAAGTAGAATCTAAAAACAATGAGAAAAAACTTGAGTAGGGGCTGCTTTGGTTAAATTTGCTTTTGTTTAACTTGCCAAACTGTTTTTACCAGAAAGCTGGTTTAAGTTTCTTAGTTTTAATTGAACCTCTGTTACACTTTTGCTCCATGCAGGTTCAAAACATAATACTGCCTTGGGTTTCAGTTGTTAAGACTTATTAACAGATGGCATTTTCAGCTTGTGATAAGCTTCATCATTTTTCCTGGTGACTTTGAGACAATTAAGACAACATTACATATGCTTATTTGTATATTGAACAAAATTAAGTGGACACATTTAATACAAGCATGTACTAAATCAGCCTTACTCATGGGTGGATGCTGTCTTCAGGAAAAAGATGTCCTGAGACATTTGAGACCACAGGACCATGCATGATTAAAACTGCAAATATACAATCTCATGTAAAAAGTTTTATAAAAATTACAGTACTAGTTAGAAGATTGTGTACAGTCAATCAAATGTGCAGGAACAAAGCATTTATTTTGTTCTTTACATTCAGTTCCATGTATCAGTACCACTTTGGTAAATGCATTTAACTAAGTAGTACTAATACATAAAACTGAATGTAAAGAAGGATAAGGATTGGATAAGATGAAGCTGATAAGAGGAAAAAGACTTTTAATTTAAATAATGTCGCTCAAAATAATAATCTTATCTTGTTTTGAATAATAGGCTTCCTTTGTTTTCCTAAAATAATGCAAGTACTGGAGCATGGGCAAAGCAATCAAGTGCTTTTGTGTGTTCTGTTTCATTTTACCATACTTAAGCTAGAACGTGCTTAATCTCACTCCTGTGTGTGACCATCAAGATAGGGCAATGGCATACTGGGAAATCCTGTCAGAAGTGCAACTCTCACTGAAGAGTAAAGATACTGACTTATTTTTCATAAAATATTATTTTAGATGTCACTGCCAATATTAAATCTCCAACATGAGTTTAAGCTTTAAATGAATGATGATGATAATAATATGCCATAAGATGTTTCAGCAATGTTCCAGTGCCATGCAACAACTCTGTGTGTTTTCCAGCTTAAATTTGTAATTGACATAGGTATTAATTGTGTGCCTTTTTTGCTAAAAATAATATTTCTTTGGACTGTTGAATTTATTGCATTTTGATAGTTGCCTTTGGCGCTAGAACAGTTGTGTGGAACCTTTTATGACTCTAGCATTCGTACTGTTGCATAATTATGTCTTCACAAAGTTAACTCAAAGGTAGTTGAAAAATAGTGCTATAGCTGTGGTAGAGGTAGAAGCAAGAGAAGATAGAAGCAGGGTCTTTCAGCACAATTTGAAGGAAATTGACACGTTTCTCACGCTAGATAATTTTGTCAGATGAAAAGTTGCCAGTTGCCTAGTTGTTCAAATAGCTAGCAGCTCTTTAATGCTAAATTGCTTACATATATCATTCAGAAAAGTTAACCCATCTGCAGTGAATTGCATCTTGGCTGTATTGAAAAAAGAATTGCAGCTGGATGAGCTTGTGTTTCTGTTTTACTTGAAATTTTTCTTTCATTAAATAGGTACCTGAAGTTAGAAGAAAATGGGGCAGTTCTGAAGTTGGACTCCAGGCATGGCACTGTACTGTTGTAAAATAAATCTATCCTGCCTCTCTGCTCAGCAAGTATTGTCTCTTAACTTGAGAATATTGTACTTCATATCAGAGTAAGCTACTGCAGGCTTGTGGGCTAGGCAGAAAGGGTATTTTACACAGTGTAGTAACTAGGGTGACTTCTGTTCAAGAGAAAATACAGATTTTTTTGTCTTACTTAACCCTCAGTTTACACTGTAAATAGATATCAGTGTATCTTTTTCTTTGGTTTAAAAGTGGATTATTTTCGTTTAAATGAAGCAGGTTGGGCTGAATCTTAGCATAAATGTAGAAATGGATGACAGAATAAACAAATCAGAGGCCTTGTAATATCGCTCTGAAGGGCCAGTTCAAAAACTTTGGCATTTTTGAAGCTGTGAAGATAAAAACTGTAAAAGGCTTTTACAATTTGTAAGGATTATTTAAGTATGCTATTTCAGAATATACAGAAATTTCATATAGGTTCACATTTATTTAAACTGGAGGATTAGAAGCAGGAAGAAGCTTGACTTATTTCCAGTTGAGATGGCGGGTGCAGTGCTTATTGATAGTTCATGTTAAAGATCATGATGGTATGGAGAATGAAGACAAAGAAAATGGTGCTTGCCTAAGTAAAGAGAAATCCATTTTGGTATTGCATATGATTGGTTAAAACTACTTAGCTTTTAAAGTAATTGTTTCAAAGTGATTAACTTTGAAATGAGAGCAAAATTGAGGAAAAATACCCTGACTGGCAGAAGAAATTAATGCAGCTAATGATGCATAAGTATTTATTAAACATTTCTCCCTCTCACTAAGTTCTGCATTTGTGGAACAGAATTATGTATATGTACATGAGGATGATAAAGTACTCATCAGCTCTCTCCTAACTTCCCTAGTAGTTCAAGAAAGCAACAAGCTGATACAGAAGTAAGAAAAATAAACCTGTGGGGCTATTTCAGTCTTGTTAGCTGTCACGGAGGGGGTTGATTTTCTGTGGAGCTAATTGAGAGGCTTTTTCAAATGCATCTCTAGAGAAATAGTATGCTTCGACTTCATAAAGTGTTTGTAGTATACTGTTTGTGATAATGACAGAAATTATACCAGTACAGAGTATGAGTCCAGCACTCTGAGTAAAATGTCCTAACTCAGAGGTTGTTTCTATGAAACACTGTTCAGTGTGATGTTGTAAGACTGACTAAAACATAAAGTCTGTAAGAATCAGATGAACAACAACAGGGGGTGGAGTAATCTAATCAGTAAAAAGAGAGCCAGTGATCTGCTTCTAGTACATCAAAGGAAAGTAGTGAGGTGGGTCAAGGAAAAAGATTCTTTCCCAGGAATACCAGGCAAGTAAGGGGTGATTGCATAATAGGGTGTAGGATGCGGGATGCAGAGAGAAAAGAGCTGGGGAATGGGACACAATATTGTACACAGCTTATTATGGGATGTTTAGGTGACACAGACCAAACCAGGAGAATACAAAAATCAAGGTGGATTGGGGTCTAGCAAGCTTGAGGAAGCAGGGGGAAGTGGATAAAAAGAGGCAGTCACATATGTGCTGGTAGTTGGGCAGGTTGCTGGGCAGTAGGATTGTCTGAGCCTTCACTTATGAGACAAACATACAGTGATTACATCTGATGTGTGTTAACAGCACATTTCGCACTGGACTAACCAGTGAGTATGATACAAGCACCTGGGAAGTTCTAAGGTATGAGGTGATTGCTGGCTAAGGGTGTAGGATCCTGATATTGAATGAAGTTTCATGTAGAAAGACTTCTGTTACAATTAACGAAAATACTGAGAAGCTGAATACTGAATTGGGATGGTAAGCATTTTTAAAAATTTTTTTTACTGTGAGCTCAATCAGTTACCATGCCTAAAACAGCTCATTCTTGTCTGGAAGTATATGAAGAAGGAATTACAAATAAATGCCCTTTAGCTCTGATTGGGTACAGTGATGTCGTATTATGTATTACTTGTAAGGTTTTTGAAAGGAAAGTTATAAAAGAAAATAGTTTAATGTGGAACTAGAACTAATATAGCTGCATTATTGTAATCTTGCTGAGGCTAATGAGTGCAATAGAAATCAAGTAGAAATGTGTAAGCTGAGTTCATATAACCATAATATGTGATTTGAAAACTGAAGGTGAATTTAAAATAGCTTACAAAATTATAAACCATGTTTATTGCGTTTCACAGCTTGCAAACTGAGATGCATTAAAACACTTTGACCCTAATCCGATTTACAGATCTCATAAGGGGACACTGGATTAGCTGTAAGATGGATCTTTTGAGGTTTTCTGCTTTATAGTGATTTCTTCTATAAGATAATATTATATTATATAAGATGCAAACCCCAGCTTTTATTGGATTAAAAGCAGAATTCTTCCATTTTATCTAAATCAAGTTCTATGACAAGATAATACAAAGTAGGAAGAGGGCTCATAAACAGCTTTTTCTCTGCCTTTTGTGTCCTTGTAAACAGGTCCTTGCTTTTGGGCTCAAATGCAGTACTTTCAAAGATCTACAGCTGCAGGAAACTGCTCAAATCTTTGCCCTCAGAATCTCTGGAAAACTTGCATACCTCTGCACTCAAACTGTGTGCCTCTCCTATTCTGCAGTCTTGGCATCCCTAGCTCAGCTTCAAGTTGCTACATCTTGTGACCTTTACCTAGGAATCATTTTGCTATCTTTTGATGGTTTTTTCAAGTATCAGACTTAGGAAAAAGAGCTTTTCCTCTTTTTTTCAGATCCTATTCTTAACTTTTCCACTTTAAGAACCTAATATATTTGAATCTGAATGCATAGAACTATTGTTTCCAATGTGGTTGTTGCTATATAGATTTAATGCATGAATATAAGAATAAGGATTTATTTCTGATACTTTTCTGAAGTCTCAGAAGTAAGTATAAAAAGAAAGGCAACTTAATTGTAGGAAATTGTACTTCTACATGGTTCATACGTCGTTTTGAGCAAGGTAAAAGGGCCTCTAAAATTGTCTGATGCATTAGAAAGGAGCTAAACCAATTCTGCTAAGTACAAGACATAAAAGGTTTTAAGCCTTCTTGAAATATATTGACTAAATGAGATCTGAGCTAACATTTTAAATTCAGTTAAAATACAGTGTTAGTACTGCTTGTTCAATAAGTAAGAACAAAGGAATAGTCTTAATCCATTTTCACAGAAATGATTAGTGTATTAGCCTAGACCCAGCTGAAATCATATTAATGGAATAAGATTATGGTGCAAGGTCTGTTATTTCTGCCATGAAGTTTTTAATTCAAATTACTAAAGATATAATGTATTTTACATAATCTTGCCCAAGTATCTTGCTCTAACTGTGAAAATCTAATGAAATCCACATACGCAGGATTTTAAAGTGAAGATGGTAGATCAAGGACCACTTTAAAAATTTTTTCTTTGGATATGTATTTTGACTGAAGGACCTTAGTGTGTACAGAATCATATTTTGTAACATCAAAAGGCAGTTTGGGGTTTTTTGTTTGCTTAGTGTGAATTCCTTAATTAGGCTTACCCAGGTGAGTGTGCGTAGTTTAGTGTCTGTGAGTGATTAACTGAAATAATCACAATAGACTCTTAAATAATCAATTTACATTTTCCCCTTGGCTTGGCTCTTTGATTCAAGATAATTCCAGTTTGATAAATAAGAATGATGGCTTTTTTGTTGTTGACATGCAGGTTTTTCCTCTTGATTAGAAATGCATCAGAGTTTGATTGCAGAGTTGCTGTAGTCAATGCTACTTCACAATGATAGCAACATAGTTTTACTTGTGCTTCATTATAGTGCGTCAGTTTTCTGGCTTTTTTGCTAGTTAGGCAACATAGGAATTCATTGCTTGCTAAAAGTATCTTCAGTTCTGAGAAGTTAATCTGATTTCTAAATTTCTGCATCTTTAGTTGCAAGTCTGAAAAAAACAAGTGCTGGTATTTTATAGGAGGGTAAACAAAATAACACGATACATCTTTAATGCCATTTAAATAAAATATTATGAAAATACTAATTTTTACTTATTTTCAGGTCAGATATGAAAGCTGTAAAAATATTCCTTAAAAATTCTAGGATGTGCCTACATGAGAAATGCTGTAAATGGATACAGACTAAACTTTTAGAGCGTAAGCATCAGAAAAATATCTACAAACCTATTGCAAGATATAGTAAATTACTAACATTATTTTCTCATATGGCAATTCTCAAATGTTTATGCTCTCCTGCAAGTTTTATTGCAAGCAGGTAATGAAGAGGGAAGGAATCCAATTGCTTTATGCACAGGGCATGCAATTCCTATGTATTAAGAGCAAAGGAGAGCTTTTGTTCAGTAACCGTAGAGGCGTATATGAGCTCTAGTGAGTAAACTGGAAATTGCTTTTAAGTAAGTTAGAAGTGCTTTTCACAAAATTATTTGATGTATCGTCAGCTTTCATAAGGCTTCTTGTAGTTAAGGTAGGGCATATGAGTTAGAAATACAATGGTAATCAGATGCATTTTCAACAGACTTAGTTCTAGATTCGTATGAATTTTTCATTAAGGTGGAAAATTGAGGAAAAAAATGTGAAGGAAAATGGGAGCAGATAAGTGGACTGGACAGCTGATTAATCAGATTTTGGCAGTGACTGATATCTTGCCTGAGAGTAGGAGAGATTTTTAGATTAGTAACTTATGACTGCTCTGACTGTAGTGTTTTTCTACTTTAGAGGTATTAATCATGTGGCTTATGTCCTGTACTATGTATGCTACCCCTTTAAATGCTCTCACACAGTGTAAATGAGAATAAGGTCAATGATAATCCTAAATGCTGGTATTAAAATCTGCTGAATTATTTACACTGTCATCTTGCAGTAGTGAATTTGGCAAAATTCGGCTTGTTTTTAAAGTATTTGGTGTGGTTTACATTTTTACTGAATGACATATCTTTTAGAGCTATAAAACCCTTAAAATCTGTACATATGATGGTAACCTTGCATAAGGTTACAGAAACAGAAGATGGAAACTTGAATCTCCTGTTTATAAAAAAAAATAATCACAGTATTTTCACTGTATGCTGGCACTTCTGAACCAGGCCTTACCAAAAAGGTTTGTACACAGCTGTCAGTTCCCGTGCAAAATGCCCTCAGCTGCCTGTCAGAGGAGAGTATTCTGGGGAACAGGGATGTGCAGAAGAGTAGCCCATAAATTTAGACCGTAGGCCCTAGAATGTATTTTAATATTAAACAATGTTCTGAAAGGATACCAGTGCCCTTACTTATTTAATAAACTTGTATTCTTTTCCTATTTTACTACAACAGTAATTTTAAAAAGGCAGTGGGTTTGACTGCAGAGCAATGTATTTGATGCTAGATCTGATTCTTACTGTTTTATCATTAAAAATGTAGCCCTTATCAGAAGACCTCACATATGTTATCTGTTCTGTCAACCAAGCAGCTCATGTAAAGCTTTCTACTTCCCTCTTGTCTTGCCCTGCCCATCTTGTGCACCTGATAGCCAGATGTGTTTGGCATGGTGCTGAATGTTGGGAATGGACAAGCTTGTTTGGCAGTAAGGGAGCTTTGGTGGCAGGAGCCATAGACCTCATAGCATCGTGAATTACATATGTGAATTTAACAGGTGTGTGTTTAATAGGTGTAGTCAGTCATGGTGGTACTGACCCTCCTTTTTGTCTTTCCCATATATAACCATATCCCCTATAGGCAACATTCTATGTGCTGTACTATAATCTCTGTACAGAGGAAGGAGGAGAATTGACTTGGCAATGCTTTCATTTTTTTTCTCTTTTTCTGAGGCAGAATGAATCTCTCATTTAATGGTTATCTCCAAAAAATAGCTGGCTGAAGAAAATTAGATTAAATACCCCACTGACACGCTAGACTTCCTACAGTCTGTGACTTACACTTCAGGTGTTACTCAGTTTTCTTCACAATCCCATCTCCTGCAGATTTTCAGCCAAAGTTTCTGTGAGAAAGCATTACTGCCCATTCCAGGGACTTGGAGTTTACTTTTGGATGAGTCAACTGCAAAACTATAATACTCAGATCTTTGATGCTTGTGTATGCTAAGCTTCAATGGGAAAACTGAATTTGGGAATTCACTGTAGTTTGCTGGATGAGGTTTGTGTATAGGCTGATTCACTTGACTCATGTGCTCCTTGCATCTGTTTGACAAAGTCCATAGAGTGCCAGAAAAAGGGAAGAGAAGGTGGTTGTGAAGAAAATCTACCAATAGGGAAGTACTGCTGATTCTTAAGTGTATGTGTGTGTCTGTGTTTGTGTGTAGTCCTTGAATGTACTTAAGGAGGTGCTTGAAGGTTGGCTTGCTTAAATTAGCAAAACAAGAAATATAATTGTGCAAAGTGAGCAAAACTAAAATGATACAGTTATCAAAGTGTCACCACTCAGCAAAAGCCAAAACACCAGTGTGTTATCTACAGTATTGTAGCCACAAATCCAAAATATAGCATTGTATTGACTGCTGTGAAGAATGTGAGCTCCATTCCAGCCAGACCCATAAAGGCAATTAGTTTGAAAAACATACAGTATAAAGTGCCTATCAGTTCCCTTGTCCTTGTCAAAGAAACATCTTTATTCACTAATAATTTGCTTTAGAGAAACATATAAGAGGGGGAAACAAGTCTGTAAAATCAACTCTGGAACTTAAGATGTGAAGAAAGTAGTTAACACTGTTACTTGCTGATTTATTTTGTTTCATTTAACTCAAGAAAAGTATTTCACATAAATTAGATTGAACTAGAATGGTGTAACTAGTAGTATATTGAAAGCAATACATTGTGAGAGCTCAATAAAGACCAATATTGATTTCTGTAAAATGGAGCTTTCTTTTTTAATTTGAGACCTAGCAGAGACTTTTTTTTTTTTTTTCCTGGCCTAACCTGTGTTCTTACCCATTTTTTCAAAATTAAACCTCGTATAACTTCTGTTGTTGCACAAAATTATTAAAGAAAAATAAAGGAGGATTGCCCAATAATGCAACATTAAATACAGGTTTCTGAGTTAAAAGATGCTCTTTCATGATGGAATGGAAGACTCTCATTCTGTGTAAATTGTACGTTTTTGACAATGGTGTTCTTTTCATCTTAAAAGACAAAGCCAGAGCTGCAGCAGAATAAACCTCAAAACTTTGGTACAGATTTTTGTACTTGATAAACTGGACATTTTCAAAACCTGATAGGCTGGAAATTACCTTGAAGTCTTAGAGCTGATGTTGGATAAATGAACAAGATTGATAGGTGACTAACCCTGCAATTCTCTAATGGTAGGGAAATGAGCAAGATTAATTAAATCATAGACAGTATCTCTATGAATTACAAGAAGACTGGCTGGTGCAGCTTCCACTAATGAAGGCATCATCTCAGTGTGAGATTAAAGTAGGCTTGTGCACTTGGTTGCATTAAAATCAGACAAGTTAGAGGTGATCTAGTCTTCTCCACTGTTGTCTGCTTTTAGATTTTGTTTGTGATGGTTTCTTAGCACAGAGCATCATAGTTGGCCAAGGTGCACTGTGGAGGTATATGGAGATTACCAGCATATAAATCACTGGATATCCAGTAATTTCAAGCCAGTTGATTTGCAGTGATGGTGTCGGAGAAATTAGGTGAAGGTCCAAATACTAATTTCTGGATTTCCATTTTAATTAAGTAGGAAAGAGATGCTGCTTCTTATGTGTAAACATAATTTCTCAGTTGTTCATTTTGGTGGAGGTAGAGTTATGAGGAGTTCATAAATATTTTTAAATATTTGCTTTTTAGATACTGAAAGATGATTAATCTTGTTGTGTGAGGACTACTTACAGATGTGGTATTAGCACCATACTGTCACATTATTGTTTTGTAGATATACAGCAGACAAGATTAAGGCATCACTTGATTTGGGTATAAAATTGAGAGTCATTCATCACTGGATTCTAAGAAAGAAATGAAAGCCGGAGCTTGAAGAGGGAATTGCTTCCTTGATGGCACCTTAATCAGTTATCTATGCCATCACAAAATCTTATTGAAGTAAAAGCATCACCCTGTGATGCTTCACCCTTGTCTGCCAAGCCAGTCACGACACTGTTAAAAGTGTTAGTTTGGTATGTTGGCTGATTTCTCCAATTAACATTCTTGTCCTTTATGTGCCTGGAATTGGTTTCCAGTTTATTTGTTCCATTGCCTTCCTAGGTATTGGGGTGAGACAACTGAGCAACCAGTTGTTCCCTGGATCTTGCTTCTTGCCCCTGAAGAAACAAGAAGAGCATAAGAAGAGTGGAATGTTAAAAGGACTGCATTGGAAAATAAAACAATGAAAGATTAATGTATCCCTGTTACCTGTCATCTACAGGATTACAAAAATTTATAATGCCTATACTGGATCTGAGTAATGTGTGTCCCTGCTCCTGTACTGAAAATATGTGCTTAATAGGTGAAAATACTTGTAAGAGGTTGCAAAGTTAATTCTTTATTTGCCTCCTTAATTTGGCCAAAGTGTCTAATAGCTACTGATCAAAGGGCAATTTAAATTAGTTTTTGTGGCTCTTTTCATAACAAGGACTCAAGTTTTTTAGGTAAAAAATTCCAAGTCATGCTGATCTTGTGGAGGATGTAAAAGAATCAACTCTCTTGAAGCTTGTTCTGGCTTCAGCTTCTTTCAGTGATATTTGGAAACAAATGGTTTTCAATAATCTCAGAATAATTGAAGGCAGTAAACATTGCTTGCTTTCTGTAGGTCTCCAACATGAGAAGAACCCTGAAGGGTAATATAGTGGCCATTAGTGACAACTGTGAAAAATGGCCATGTAAGACCTGCATATCAAAGATGTATTGATGTTCTGCTGTTTGCAAGGACAGTATTTCAGAAAAATGTACTAGCAGCGTAAAAATGATTTTGAATGAGAAGCTGTTAATTCATGACCTGAAGTAAATATATCTAGAAATTGCTATAACCATGTACTTCATTCACTAAATCCACATATATTACTAAGACAATCTTGGATGTCATAAAAAAATAGTAGCCCCAGTACCCTTGAAGGCTCCACTTGAAAGTAAATGCACAAAATTGTGTACCTGTTCCTTCTACTTGCCTTTTTCATATTAGATTCTTAATGCTATTTTTAGTTTACTTAATGCTGCTTAGTCTCCTGTTTTTAATGTGGTCTTATTCCAAAGTGCACAACAAGGAATAGGTTATCTAGTACTGGTGTCAATACTTAAAAATAATTGCTGTGGGATTCAAGGAGACTGGTAATAGAAACTGAGATGAATCTTAGTGCAGCAAGAGTCCCAAGTATTTGTCATGCTACCTTGCATCTCTACAAAATATGGTATTTTTTAGATACAACACAACACTAAATTAAACAGTAAGTTTAAGAAATGTCACTGCCTCGTTATGCAGGTTTTTTTCGTGTTGCACACTTCTGTGCTCAATGAGTGCAGTACTTAACATCTTGAAAGGCCACTCTCTACATAAAGCCTAGTCATGAATGAGTCCTATTGGGGCAAAACTGCTAAAAAGAAATTAAACATCACATTTCACTTTATGATTGTAGTAAAATTTTCTATTGACTCCAGTGTGGCTTCCTTTTTGTTCTTGTCCAAAGTTTCAATACCTTGTTTATGCCAGAATTATATGGGCTGGAAGAGACCTCTTGAGGTTCTCTCCTCAACCCTGAAATACGGCATGATCTCTGCTAGAGAGCGCTGAAGGAAGCTGTTGCTTTTTGTTATATCTACTTCAGGTGGACCACAGTGCAGAATCTATGGGACTGAACAGAGAACAAGACTCTCAAAAGCAGCATGATAGTGAGGGTCATTGAGGTATTCATAAAAATAATTGTGTGCGTGCAAGTTTCTTGTTCTAACTCATCCCACTGGTGCATTACCTGGTTTATGCCTAAGTGCAGGTGACTTTAGAGAAGTCCCTGTCTATCTGTGAATCATGGCAGACCTTAAGCACCAAACAAATGTCTTCTGAATTTGTACAGGAGCCCTCCTATGTGCCATGAAGCATCTTAAACAGAAATAAAGGCATACCGAATTACAGAATTGATTGAAATCTCAGACAGGAAGATAAGAAATTCCAGGAAATGGTGCTTATTATGATGAGAGAATGGGGGAACAAAATCATTTTGCAGGTATAATTATGAGGAAGATCTTTTGTTCCAAGTAGCTGCTGAGTATTGCTTTGTGTGTCTGCTGTTATACAGATTAATTATTGGTAAATGTTAGGTGACTAATGTGTTTTTTCATTTTTCAGACTGAAGGTTAGAATGTTGGTGAAAATTGTGTAGCTGCAAAGATGTTGAATAGTGTTTTAAGGAGAAAATCTTCACTAAGGAAACAAATACAGTATTAATGGCTAGAAATATTTGATATACTGATGACCTTGAAAATAATTTTTGCAGCTTTTCTTAAAGTGATTAACTATGAAATAACCTTAAAATCTAAACCTTAAAATCTTAACCTTAAAATCTGGCAAGGGAGCAAAATGGGACAGAAACTTTTGATCAAGAAATAATAGTTATGATATTGGAAAAGGGCATTTTAAGGCATATTTTTGTAGAAATTCATATTTTTATACCTTGTATCCCCATTGCCTTTCTTATTTGGAGAGTGATGAAACAGAAATATGCATTTGATATGTACTGAAAGCATTTATTTGACAAAACAGAGGACCTAAGCAGATTATTCCTCCCATATTTTTAAAATTTTAGTTTAGATAATGAGATTATATTGCCACAGTAGCAAGTACCAAATAAAAGAAAGTGCTATTTGAACTCTTTCTATTCAGTTCTTATTAATGTATGTACAAGTGTTTGACTTCTGTGAAAAGTTTGCATTCAAACTGACCTGTCAAGCTTTACATTATTTCAGACTTGTGGTTTTAGGTAGTTATCAGAAATCTAATACAGTGTAATGAAAATTTGCATATTTAATATAATTCTAGCGGGTTTTCTTTTCAGTTGAAAGAAATCATTCTATATTCATAACTTTTAAGCTATTTCCAGTTTCATGAAATAAAGGAGCATGTCAGAAATGCTTCTTTTTACAACTTCTGTGACCCATAGTGTTTCTTACAGAAAAAACTCAAATGTTCGAGGTGTTATGGCACATTCTGTTCTGAAGTACTTACTGTTAATTCTGATTAGTGTTTATAATAATAATAATAATAATTTTGTTGGTTTATGGCATATTTACTGAGATATGGTCAGTTGTAGAAAACTTGATTTTGAATTGTCACTTTTAAAAAATTCTTGATATGTTGTCATGGTTTACTTTCAAAAACTATACTTTTTTTGTGTTTGGAATTGGTGTGCTATGCTCCAGATTGTAAACACGGTGTTGAAAGTTAAAATACACAATAGAATCAGGGAATTCATGGACTGTTTTTTCATCAGGCTATTTCCCAAATAGCTGGATCTTGAGCAAGATATGTAAAGTCAAACTAAGGATTTTTGGAAAGAGGGAGCAAGTATTTCTGAGAGATTAGCAAGGGTCAGATTATGTGTGATGATACCTGTTTGTGGTACCTTCAGGAGTGGATTTTGGTTAATTGTGGCTCTTTGCTGAGGGTTTTCAGTGGGGATTTGCTCATGCAAGAGGAGTGTCTGTGGTGTAACAGGCTTCTGTTCACTTGGGCTGCCTTTGAATACTCTTGAGTTTCCTCACTGCTCTTTACAAACAACAAGCTCCGTACTCTATCCCCCTTTGACAGAAGAGAAAGAAAGTAGAGGAGTACCTAAAACAGATCTTTATAGAATTGTGTTGAACTTTAAAGCTTCCCTAATGCTAAACACTAAGATGCAGTGACTTCTGCAGCCCTAAGGAGCCTCAGTGACCCTGTGAAAGCCACGTTATGTATGTGATAAAGGTGTGAGTGAAGCAGGTTCTGTCAGTGTCTGCCCAGTGCCCAGCCTGACAGTGTCCTGCCACTGTTATTGGGTAGTGTCTTCTAGTTAAAGGCTGTACTCATTGATCAACCAGTCCACTTCAGGTTTTTGTGATAAGTATGGAGAAAGGCACATTAAATGCACATGAAGAAATGCATTTGTCATGTCACTACTATTAACCACTTCATTTTAGAAATTGATGTTTTGATGGATTCAGGGGATCAGCCTGATACTGGTGTGAGAAGACCTATAAACAGATTTATGAAGTAATTTTCATAATCAAATTTCACATCAATACCATCTTACATTTTGAAGTCTCTGGGCAAGAGAAGATTAGAAATTCCCTTTTCAGAAGGAGAAGAATGCTGTTATTAGTATTCAGGTTTATAAAGGGAAAGGTCATGAACTCAGGTTGTGTGCATCAGTGCTCAGCATCTCAAAATTGTACACGTTCTGCAGATGTTCTTTACAGAAAGGCGAACTGATATCATTAGTATGATTCTAGTTTGTAAATTTAAGCTTTTAAAAACTTTATTTTTTCCCTCTTTATGCTACAGAATGATATCATTTGGTTGTTGAAATGAGTTGATAAATTACAGACAGCTTTTTGCCTATTGCATGATATGCAGTGGTTCAATTTAAGAATTCAGTTTATTTTAAACTATCCTCAAACTTACATTTATTTTAAAATTTAATATATACCTGTGAACAATAATTTTTTACAGTCATGTGCCAGTTTGACCATAACTGCCACATACTTCATTGCAAATCAAATTCATTATGATAAACAAATATGGAAAAGGACTTTTACTTCTGATACCAAAGCAGTGTCTTTAATGAAAATTTTTTAAGCACTGAATCTTTTCAGACATGTTATTTGTGTTTTGTTTTTTTTTTTCCCGTACAAGCCACAGAAGAAAGAGGATCAGCAATCAGAAGCTAAAGCAAGTCCAAAAAAGTCATCAGAACCCACTATTGACCTTTTAGGACTTGGTAAGCAATACATAATTGCTTGGTTTTAAATCAAACATAGATATGCAATTTTATATTTTAATAGGTATACTTTTTGTTTTTTATACTGTGGTTACTGGAAGATTAATTTGAAAACCATAAGATTGCATGCATGAATTTAAAACTATAACAGAAAATTACATTGGGATGTGGGTATATCAGTACTTATGTTTTGCTAGGGAGAGTAATGAGATCCTGTGGGAAGGGGAAGTTATCAAAGTGATCTTCAGAGGCCTTGTGGATTGTAGTATTTCATTGTTTATGGTATAAGTGTACGTTTTAATGAAAATGCTGAGGTCATCTGATTCATGTATCTGTAAAAGACATTATATCATACATTTCCTGTATTAGTTAAAAGAATGGTAAAGTGTCGGACTGCAGCTGACTAATACCTTGTAAAACTTAATATAGTGGGAATTTCAGTGTTCTGTACTGGCTACAACCATCATTCATTTTTATCTAATCCACCTTTTTGTTTTCTGACTGGCAGGTATCTATGGGTTTGTCCTGTAAATAAAGTAGTTTCCAGTAAAATAATTTCATTGACACTGTCTGCCTATACTGTTGTGTATAGGTCATTCTCATAAAATATGTCTTTCATTTATCTCGTGTTGCTCTAAAAGAGTTTTTTCCACTTGATGGAATCTTAAAATGTAAATGGAAGGATAAAATATTACAGTATTTTTATTTCCTTTTGAAATTCAATGTTAGGAAAATCTACAAGTTGTGAATGGATATTAAGAGTATTCACTTTTTATTCATGTAATAGTTACTCTTAATTTTCTACATTATTTCTACATTATATTGGAGGAGGCTAATATGTCTTTTAAATGCAGTTCTAAAAACTTCACTTTGTAGAAGAGTGGTTTGGTTTTCTTAAAAATTTTTGTTTCAAGGTATGAATAATGTGACAAAACATAAGTGTTTTCTCTGCTTTAATATTCACATTCTCATCCAAAATACATGTTTTTTTCCCTCTGGCATTGAGCTAACTGTAAAGTACCATTTTTGCATGGGTTATGTGTATGTTGTCCATATCTCATTCCAAGTAATTGCTCCTATAGGCATACAAATCTTAATTAACACCGTAGAATGAATGTAGAATGAGCCTATTAAAAAAAAAAAAGTAATTTAGACCTGATGGAAAGCTGATTCTCCTTTATTTTCCTTTAGCAGACCAACAACGTAATTAAAACCTAAAATTTAATCAATATGCGGTTTTGAGATTGCTAGGCTTCTGTATTCTGTTGGTCATGATTTGAAAAGTATCTTGGTAACACTGTTTTACGATACAGTAATGAACTCAGATTACATTGGCTAACTTGAGATGTAATGTGCAATGAAAATAGTATTATAATTGGTGTTCAACAGCTTCTCTTCTTCAGTGAGATATAAAAAGGGCAAAGTTTATAATATGTATGTTAAACCTCCATAATTTAGAGGAGGGAATGTTTAAAGATCTTTTAAATAACAAACTGAAAAGCAGTGTAATAAGCCAGTAGCACTTGGAATCCACGAATCCACTGAGCTGCAAATGAGATATTTGTTAATGAGAGGAGACCTGCATATTTTATTTGAAGAGTTGTCTTTTAATTAGCACCTGCAATAGAAGACTTCAGATAGTATTAAAAGAGAGGTCACATCAACCCAGTATGTCATAGAACCATAGAATAGTCCAGGTTGGAAGGGACTTCAAATGGCCTTCTGGTCCAAGGAGTCCATGGGAAGGGGAGTGTAGAGATTATCCAGCATCCTGTCTATCTAGCATCCTATCTGGGCACACAGCCTGCACACGTCCAGTGATGGGAGCTCTGACACATGTGGAGTTGTTCTAGTAATTGATCTCATGGTAAAAAATATCTTTCTTACATTGACAAACTTGTACCTGTTGCCTCCTGTCTTCCCTGTGTGGCTCCGTGTGTTGAGAAAAGAGAGCTGTGTCCTCCTCATAGCTACCCTTCAAGTACTGGCATGCTGGGGTGAGAGTCTTCCTGAGCCTTCCCTTCTCCAGGGAGAAAAGACTGGCCCCTTCAGTCTTTCCTCACAGAGCAGGTCTTGCAGCCCTTTGGCCATCTTCATGCCTCTCTTTTGGACCCTTTCCAGTCTGTGTCTGTCTTGAATTCTGGGAGCCAGAACTGGACACAGACTCCAGGTGAAGCCTGGGAAGTGCTGAGTCGAGTGGGATGATCGCATCTTTGCCTCAGAAGTAGCACCCCTGTGGATACATCCCAGAATTTCACTCATCTCTTTTGCTGCAGTGATGTGCTGCTGATTAAAATGTTTGATATGTCATATCAAATAATATTAAAATGGATATGATTGCTTAGCTTGTTCTTCTTACTGAGCAGACATTTTTCTAATGAGGATTCATTCTCTTAGGACTTCATTTCTGCAAGTGGAGAGTAGTACTAGCTTTTAGTAAGGCAGCTCAAAATCACTTGTGATAGCAGGTTAAGTAATTTTAATGGATCAGAATTCATGCTAGAATAATTTTGGCTTTCAGAACAGCCCAGCTTCTTGGCAAAATATTTTCTTACTCAAGAAAATACTTTGCCTCCCTCACTGCTGGCTTTGGCTGTGGTGTTCGTCTCTGGGTCATTGTTCTTATTGTCTCAGTTGGTTTTGCAGTAGTGACCTCATCAGAAGGTAAACTTCCTTAGATAGGATTTATCCTACGAAAATTGTAGCTGGGCAGTTTTCTGAAAGGGAACTCTCTTTCACTTTTCTTTATGAATTGCAAAATTTTCAAGAAAATATGCCTTGGGGAATTGTACCTTTAAATCTTGTAATAGGAGAAGAGGCATAATATTCTCAGTGACTGTACTGTCACATTTGTGTTTGGGCTGAGCCCTTTCAAATAGATCTATGTGGTTCCCTTGATTTCCTCATCAGGGGGTTGTTATTAAGATGCTGTTTAGATCCTCACTTTTTGATGATGCAACAACATTCATGGGTTTTGGCTTTCTGATTCAGAATAGATTTTAGTTCAGAACTCCTCATACAGAAAGGTGGGGAAATGGACATGAACAAGCTAAATATTGTTATGCTCTCTACGGGCAGCAGTGTCAGTGGTCTTGCTGTGCAACCCCAGATTCCTTCCCTCTCTTCCCAAGCAGTGGGAAATAACAGCCTGTTTCTGTAGACCAAGCCTGAAGGTGCTTTTTTAGTCATCTCTGCAATTATTTGGATGTTACCCATGCTGGAAGAATGCCCTGTTGAAAATGTGGAGATCTAAAATTGACACTAAAATCAATAATACAGGATGTTATAAAATGAATTTTTAATAGGGTAATTATGGCAAACAGTCTTTGGTTTGAAAGTCACAGTGTGTAAACCACAGTTCTTCAGCACTTATATGATTGGTGGTGCTGTATTTTCATCTCTCCAGTGTTAACCTTGTGCTCTGTGCTCTTTTTTAGTTTGTTTTTTTTTTAACTTATTTTTTACTTACAAGGTAGATGTCTCCTCTTATGGCAGATTGATGTAAATGATTTCTTAATATTTTTTAAAAATATCATGATAGCTATGTACAAATGTCCATGGAATATTCGAATATTACACAGGCAGTTTGTGATCATTGTGTTTGCCAAGGTATGCCACATAGAAATTACTTCGACATAGAGAGGAAAAAAAAGGAAAAAATAGTGGTTTTAAATTATATTACTTTACAGAATTACCAGAAAGAAGAAAAGTGCATTTTATGTATTCTGCATCGTTTGCCATGTTCAGATGTGCCCTTCAAAAAATAAACAATTTCATATTCTGGATTAACCACTGTAGTTACAATGAATAACTAGAAGAAAACAGATTTATTATGGCATTAACTGAATTTGATGTGTGGGGCATTCATCTGGCATGGTTGGAGGTAAAATATGATATACTAAAAGCTTCTTATCTGCTTCTGCATGGGAAATATTCTCTGAAAGAGTTCTCTGAAGTTTTGAGAAGTTAATAGTGATATGAAATGTAGCTCACTGTTGCATAACTGAGAAATGTACTTTTGTCAGGATTGTTGGGTAAGTACCGAAGCAGCATGGTTGGTCCTAAGTCAGAAAGTTGCATTTAAGAAATGGTAAAGATAGATTTGTAAATACATAAATATCATATATGCACATATAGATCATAGACTCCTAGAATAGTTTGGGTTGGAAGGGACCTTTAAAGGGCATCTAGTCCAACCCCCCTGCCGTAAGTAGTGACATCTTCAACTAGATCAGGTTACTCAGAGCCCCGTCCAACCCGGCCTTGAATGTTTGCAGGGAAGAGGTAGCTACCACCTCTCAGGGCAACCTTTCACGATCCTCATTGTGAAAAATTTCTTTGTTATATCTAGTCTGAATGTATCCTGTTTTAGTTTAGAACCATTCCCCTTGTTGTATCACTACCAACCCTAATAAAAAGTCTGTCCCGATCTTTTCTGTAGGTCTTCAGGTACTGGAAGGCTGCAGTAAGGTCTCCCTGGAGTCTTCTCTTATCCAGGCTGGACAGCCCCAACTATCTCAGACTTTCCTTACAGGAGAAATTCCTCTGATCACCCTCATGGCCTTTCTCTGGACCTGCTGCACCAGGTCCATGTCTGTCCTGTGCTAGGGACCCCTGAGCTGGATGCAGCACTCCAGGTGGGGTCTCACCAGAGTGGAGAAGTAGAATCCCTTCCCTCAACCTGTTGGCCGTGCTGCTTTGGATGCAGCCCAGAATACAGTTGAGTTTCTGGGCTGTAAGTGCACATTGCCTCTTCATGTCCAGATTTTCATCCTCCAGGATCCATGGGCCCTGCTCTGCAGGGCTGTTCTCAATCCATTCATCCTCAGGCCTGTATTTATAGCATGGATTGCCCTGACCTGGTGCAGAACCTTGCACTTGGCCTGGCTGAACCTCATGAGGTTTGTATGGACCCACTTCTTGAGCTTGTAAATATGTTAACATTTATAGTATTGTTGCAATGTTCAGCTTATGCTTAGGTAAGCAATATATCTACCAAAAGGAAAACATTTACAACCACTTGAGGCATTACTAACTTTCTGGCTTTCTACATTTTATTTACAGAAGTATTATATAGAAATGCTGTGAATGCTTTCTCCCTTCTGCAAAGGTTTTAGCAGTAAATAAAATTTACTAATGCATTAAATAATTCTGCAATAATTTTGGCCAGACAGACCTTATTTGAATCTTTGCCCTGGATTTTTATTGGAACTATTGACCTATTTCTCTCAGTTCTGCCTATCTAGTAATTTGGTGTAAAAAATGATCATATGCATATTCTCTTTATTGAAAGTCTTGCTATGGCTGTCATAAATGATTGTATATATAAAAATATGTGGCTGCTTAGTAACAAAGTTCTTGTAAACAGTTTGGTCCATAAAAAATGAGTTTCAGAAATCTAGAGTTTAAGACCAGATCTGGTTTTTTGCTGTTTCCTCTCCTGCTGTCCCTTTGAAGCCTTTCTGCTGGTCTTTCTCACTATCAGTGGAGATAAAATACCAAGGAGTGATGATGTATATGAAAGCTATGATGCATATGAATAACAGAAGGCAGCACTGAATTGGAAATCATCATGTCAGGGATTAATAAAATCTATACAGAAAAGGAACTGTAAAGGTAACTTCACTGGAACCCTTCACTGTGTTATTGAGTACATCCTGGTAAACAGTTCCTGTCTCTGCTATCAAACTGAAACAAGATTTCCTAATCTGAAGTCAGAAGCATCATCTGCTGTTACAGTGTGGCAGACAGCACTCGTATATTATGTGTAATATTGTCATAAACTGTAAGAAGAGAAGTTTTGGAACCACACCTAAGAGCAAGGGTGAAGAACAGCATCTATTGACTCTTCACATTCCCTTCTCTGACTGAGCATGGAAGCCCTGCTTTGCATTTGCTCTCATTGCAGTGGTTTTTAATACATCTAACATTTCATTCCTAGCTATGGATGTGTTCTCCAGAAAAGTGATGGAAGAACTGTTTCTCAAAAGCTAATTGCTTCAAAGTAATCCTGTGATGGCTGAAGCTATACATTTCTCAAAATACTCAGACAGGCCCATGTAACTGAGTCTGATGTTTACCTGTTCCCTGGGAAGGCTACAGCTGTGTTTCCTTCTATCATGTACACACCACGTCTTCTGATCGGGTTTTAATGATAGGTGGCATATGTTGAATGAATAGTGATATACTTAGAATAAATTAAAACTGAGGACTCTGCTGAAGTATCTTTCTTATATTACAGAAATATTTTTAAATGATAAGGAAAAGGAGGAAATACATCCTAATCCATGACCTAGTGCGTTGAAGTTGACACTATCCATAATTTCTGTATAAGAACTGTGAATACTGTGTTGAAAACAAGACTGTATGTGCCTGCATGCAAATATATTTAAGTGGAAACACTAATATTGCTACAAGTAATAAATGGAGTAAAAGCACTGTTAGGTTTTCTTCTGTATTCTGAAACTTAGTTCTTTCAGTAGGGAAGGGGTAAGGTTTTTGGAGTCTCTTTTTAATAGATATAAATGCTCCAAACTATTACCTTTTGAGAAATCAGTAATACAGGATCATCTATTAATGCTATTCATACAGGCTTAAAACAGTGTTGTAAACAGTAATTCAAAATACCTGGTTTCTGCACCAGTAGAGACAGAGAGGTATTTATTCAGTAAGAGATGAAAGGCATTACCAAATAACATCCTTACGGACAAATCTAGCAAAAATCTGAGTTTTCATAATATTAGTTTATAAGCAGCATGTTAAACACTTGAAAAATACTATA
The DNA here is from genome assembly GCF_017590135.1 of Pyrgilauda ruficollis. Taxonomy (NCBI): domain Eukaryota; kingdom Metazoa; phylum Chordata; class Aves; order Passeriformes; family Passeridae; genus Pyrgilauda; species Pyrgilauda ruficollis. Next base: position 9,722,603 of record NW_024525490.1, read on the forward strand.
TTTTTGCAAATGAGTTCTGTCATGACTGTTCTAAATATGTGAAGTGCTTGTTTCAGTAAATGATTGCATTTAAATTTTCAGTCTTCTATGTTAAACGCCCTTACATTCAGGAAATCTAAACTGCTTTGGAATATGACAAGAAAGTTTGGATTTTTTGGGGTTTTTTTTGTAGTACATGTGCCTGGCTGAGAAAATGAGAACATTAAATTATTAATTCCTGACAGTCCTTTTGCTTGAAAATTATGCACTGTTCATTCCTAAATTTATCTGAAACAGTGAACCTTTGGGGAGATGTTTTTGGAACTGTCAGTCTGCAGAATGACCTCAAAATAAGCTTATGCTTAAATGACCAGTACTTTTATTTACACACATCTCACAGCACTAATATGCATCAAATGGTGCAGCAGATTCTACGTATGGTCATTTTGCTGTCCACTGGCTTCCATTCATCAGAAATAAGGGAAAGAAGAGACCTTTGCATTAAGGTGTAAATAGCTCTGTCATAATCATAGCTGAGTTTATAACTTTGCTTTTCAGAATCAGTGCAACACCAGTCCCCCAGCAAAGTCAAATCACAGAAGAGTAATAAAACTGACTGAGGTGGCTACTTCACATTCCTCAAGCCACTCACTTTTTACTCAGCATAGAAGATCTAGTATTGTCAGTTCATTCCCATGGCCACTTCACCTTCATCAAAGGCAGGCAGAAATGAGAAGGCATCTGTCATGGTTTGACCCCAGTTGGCAACTAAGCCCCACACAGCCACTTGCTCACTCCCCACATGGGATGGGGAAGAGAATCAGGAGGGTAAAAGTGAGAAAATTTGCTGGTTAAGATAAAAATAATTTAACAGATAAAGTAAAAGCTATGCATGTAAGCAAAGCAAAACTAGGAATTCATCCACCACTTTCATGGGCAGGCAGGTGTTCAGATATCCCCAGGGAACTGGGGCTCCATCACGTGTAACAGTGACTTGGGAAGACAAATGCTATCACTCCAAAGGTCTTCCTCCTCCTCCTTCACCTCCTTCTTCCCACTGCTTTATTTACTGACCATGTGTTGGCATCGTGTGTTGGGTATGGAATATCCATTTGGTAATTGGTGTCACTGTCCTGGCTGTGTCCCCTCACAATTCCTTGTACTCTCCCAGCCTCCTCATTGGTGGGGTGGGGAGTAGAAAAGCCTTTGACACTGTGCAAGCACTCCTTGTCAATAATAAAAACATCCCTGTGTTATCAACTGTGTCCAGCACAAATCTAAATCAGAGCTCCATACTGGCTACTGAAAGAAACATTAACTCTATCCCAGCCAAAACCAGCACAGCATCCGTGGGTAATGATCTTCTGAGTGGATTGTTTCAGAATGCAGTCTTACGATGTTAGTAGCAGTGTACTGTTTTCAGCATACTGTATTTTAGGGTTTTTTGAATACTGACCCTCCTGTGATGTATAAACAGCTGTGCCAGTCATGGCAGTGTTTCTTTTGCAGAGAAAGTTTTTACTTAATTCAGCTAGTTTGTTCTACTAGAGAAGTCTGACTTCTGCACTGAGATTGATTAATTTTAGACTTAACTTCTTCTATTGCCTATATAAGCTTTCTTAAACTTGCTCTTAGGACTATTCAGTCATTATAAAGTTCAGCAGAATCTAGAGTCACGTTTGTATTTGTCAAGATCTGTGTAATGGCAACCCACTTGTTATATGCTTAGGTATAAATTTATTAGACAATTCTTATGTTGTTTTCTTGAGCAGCTTGAAATGAAAAGATGGTTGCTCTGTTCCTTAAAAACACTTCTGTGATATTTTTGTCCCTGTATCTTTTAAAGTACTTTATTGTAAATTCTCTTTAAGGCATAATTCTTTTTTTGTCATGCATGCATCCCCTTTCACCTAGATCAGTAAATGTGTTCATGTGTTGAAGTGGCTTACAGACACCAAGGCTCAGAGTGAGAACCATAGGTTCTTACGGGTTATTAGCTCAGTGTGCCTGGCAGGTGTGCTTGTATGGAGCTATAAAATAAAGGGTGTGCACAGTACTTTTGAAGAAGGGGAAGAGTGGACCTTTTCCCTAGTGCAAAGTTTATTTATGTACCCTTGAGTAAATTAGCATATCAAGAATAACTTAATGGATTCTAAAATGCGAATTTTAATTCTGGAGCACAGATGAGTGCATTTTGTCTGATACATGGCTACCAAATTTGGACCTTCTCAGTAAGACATCTATTTAAATTCTTACTACAAATGTTGGTGTGCAGAGACTCCTGAAAAATAAGTAGTGTGTACTGTTAAGTTGCTGTGGTTGTCCTTAGGGAAGTTTTAAGTGGGTTTTTTGCCATTGGTTGTTTTTTGTTTGGTGTTTTTCTGAAGGACAGTAATGTCTCATCTTCTTTGGGAAAAAGGTCTTTACAAAATCTGAACAATATCACAGTCTGAAAAATATCTCAGAAATTGAGCACATCTTTGATGGAGGCAGGGTAGGAGGGAATAAACAGCTTTAATTATTCTCATGGTGTTAAGATATTCATAATTTTCACTTTAAAAGTGATTCTGTTGCTTTTTTTAGATGGTCCAGCTGAAGCATCTGTTACAAATGGAGGCACTGCTGCTGTCACAGCACTGAATGATGACCTGGATATCTTTGGCCCAATGATCTCTAATCCTTTACCAGCAGCTGCAGTACCTCCTGCTCAGGTAAAATTTATGAAGCATATTTTGTTATATGTATGTGTAAATATTTACACGCACATGTGTATTTTCCTTTAGGAAATTGTTCATTCTCACAGAAGGAGTGCACACTTCTCAACACATCTTAAGCACCTCATGACTAGAGATGCTTAAACTGTAACACTGATATTTTTCTCACCTCTTCAAGCTTCTAGACTGTTTGGATATAGAAGTAGATGGTGTGGTCTTTCCTTCTGGTTATCCAGCTAAATTGGATTCTGTCTTACCCTGGTGATGGTAGTAATGTTTTCTTTTCATTTATATTCTTTGGTCTTTTTTTTTTTTTTAATAGGTATTGCTGAATATAACTTTATGTTCTCAGGTTATTTGGCATCAAGTCATCCTTTTTAAGACCTCTTATTGCTTTGTGACGCTGATATTTAGGAAAGGCTGCAGCAGATGCTTCTCTCTTAGACCTGCTAAAAATTTGGGGTCTGAGGTTTCATACTCAAAATCAAGAACAGATATCAAAAAAAATTTATGTTGCTACCTGGGCTGATTTGTCTTTTGTATCATCTTGGAACTTGTACTTGAGAGTAGTATAACTCTTGCACCTGGCCTGCTCCTTCTTATAGCCATGATGGTTTGGCAGCAAACCACCACCATGCCTGCTGTAGCCTGGAAAGGCGGCTTTGGGACACACAGAGAAACTGCTTGAAGCTGCAGCTCTCCTAAAGCAGCCATACGACTCAAAGAGCAGGGTGTTGGTGATGCACATGTACCCAGACTGGCTTCTGAGAGGGAGGTTTTGGAGTAGTGCTGGGGTAGCTTCTCCATCTGGGGCATTTTGTTAAGGTCATTTAGAAGCTTATTTTTGTGTAGGGCTTTCTGTCTCACTGTGCTGAACCAGAAAGAATTGTGTGTATTCTTGAATTTATGATTCTGGGATGTGTGATCTGTACTCTCTTCATCCTTTAGTTTTCATAGTATGTACCGTGGAAGAGATAATGATGAAAAGAGATAATGATGAAAAGGAGTTCTGTGTGCCTTAAAGCAGACGTGTTATTCAACAAATTTTGTTACCCTTTACTCTTCTTTCCCTGCTTGCTGCTGAGGGCTGACTTTGTGCAACATGCTAGCGAGAGTTTCAGAGACTGAAACTATGTTTCTTTTTAAACATCATGCTACAGATAGAGCAAACTTCCCACCCTGTGTTAAGCTACCCATAAACAGTGAGGGAAATAACATGTATATTTGCATTTGGATGTGTTAGCTAAAATTGCAAAGGAAATTGTTGGTGTAGATTTTCTTATCTCTTGTGGAAGTCTCTGGTCAAAGTACTAGGAAGAGCAACATTTGAGTGCTTGTTATCTGCTGTTCTAATGTTTTATGTCAAAATTGATCCCTGTAGAGCTAGATGTGCAAAGCAGTAACCCCTTTCTAGCTTCCCTTAGTTTTTAATTTATTACATTTGGGTGTAGATTGAGTAAATTCAAATCTAGAATTGTGAAGTTTTCACCAGATCTCAAAATAAATGGGCCAATGGTAGTATTGTACATAATGGGTAGCACTGAATTCTGGTTTTCCCCCTTTCCAGCCATTCTGAAGCTGGAAATGATGACTGCTGTATGTGGTTACTGTGTGCCCAGGAGAAAAGAGCAACCTAAGAAAGAAGAGAAAAGCCTATTTTTGTTTCTATTCCTTGGACATGTGATGTGACCTGCTGGTTAAAGAATTATTTAGCTGAAGAATGCTGGAAATCCAAAAGAAGGCTAAATATTTAAGAGGGAAAAAAAGCAAAGTAAAGGGTGATACCCTAGGTGATAATGACTAGTGATGGGTTAAATAATGGAGTAGCTACTAAAGCATGCTGAATTGTATGTATGTATAACATTTTAAAGGCATTTCTGTGATAAAGATTTGGTCACTGGACTTTTTATGAGAGTAATATTTTGGCATGGTGTTCATCTTTGTGCTAATTTCTAGACTAAGTATGGTACTTACTAAATTGATTAAAAAGTGGTAAAAAGGACAATACTATTCTCAATATCTGGTGAGTATCACCTTGTTTATGTACTAGAAAGCATGAATATGTTCACTTGCTGTAAACAAACCTGTCCAGATTTGTAGTGACATTTTTCTTTCCTCTGAGTGCTGTAATCAGGAGGAACAAACAGAACTTTCAGCAAGCATTTTTTTATCAAGCACACAATCCTTATGGTGTATTGCAAGATTTAATTCTTGCTTGTCTTCCATTTTTAATCAGTATCTCAAAGAAAATGTAGTGTAATCAGATAATCTACAGATAAGAGACAGGAACACGGGTAGGTAGCAGAAGACAGGTTTCTGATGGTGATTATGTGGGTTGCTTGCTGAAGTGAGGCAAAGAGAATATTATTATTATCCTGGGTGTTTATTATCCTGAATATTATTATTATTATTATCCTGTTTTTCTTCAGGATTATCAAGACCAGGATGGTGGTGTCTAGTCTGGGAGCTGAGACTAGGGAGAAGTTGCCTCTCATTTGGCAGTGCTATAAGTATTTTGTAAGATCTTTCACCTTGCACCATGGAAAAAAGTTGTATGGGATTCAGAGAAGAGTTGGAAGAATGCAGGGTGCCTTACTATGGGAGGGTTTAAGGACTTGATCTATTTAAATTTCTTGAAATAATTAAGAGGTGTTATTATTATGTGAAATTATTTTGTGTGAGGTGGTTATTGGTGAAGCGGGCATGAACTCAGATCAGCAGTTGAGTAACCCTAACATTCAGTTCCTGTGGTTGAAATTGTAAAATTTAAAGTAGAAGTCCATCATCAAACCCTGGCTTCAACTTGTTTGAATATCTATTAACTGAATTTATTGAAATTTTTAAAAATTAAGTAGAAGAAGAGGTTCAAATGTGGAATAGCATGGCTTGCTTTCTCGCTGAGATATTTACCATTACGTTCTGCATTGTAGGTGTGTCTGAGCTGCCACAGTGAGATTTGAGAGCTTTTCTTCTGAAAAAGAAGGGAATTTATTGGTGCACCTCAAACTGATCTGTATGACCCTTGAGTTTTCACAAGATTGCTTTTCTTCTCCATTTTAACCTGAAAGGCAGCATTTAATGCTAAATGCACTCTGTTTTATGGCACTGTAGAGCACAGAAATGTCTGTTTGAATGTTTTATTATGAGACTGAAACTTCATGATGTCTGCAAAACTTAGGATTTATGTCCATTGTCATAGCCAAGACATGTTTTTCAAGTGAAAATAAAAGGATTTGTTTCTCCTTTTTCAAATGTGACTTGAACATTGATGATCATGAGTACTTTGACTCTGCTTTCAGATATGTGTCTTTATCACAGTTTTCAAAAATATTTAAAATGTTTCTTCCACCATTCTGTATGGCTCTGTGCTATTATGCAAACAGTTGAATTTGTAAAGGACTGGTAAAGAACAATATGTGACAGAATAATTTGGGTCTTTATAGAATTTTGTCTATTAGCAAATTCAGGGGGGTTTAAGAAGAGTTACCTTAAGCAGCTTCTACAGTAGAACTAGATAAAAGGCATGTGCTATAAATTATGCATTATTTATGGGCACAGAAAGGAAATAAGAACATTTCATATGTTTAATTATGTTTTTTTCATGTGAAGTGGGCATAGCTAAATTATAGGTGTTAGAATAGGGTTTGTTGCCAAATATTGTGTAGGAACTGAGGTTCAACAAAGGTCTATCATTTTTATAAAACAATCTCCTAAATTGTTTTAGCCAGATGTTAATTTCAAATTTTGTATGGTATGTCTTCCAGCTAAAGTGTGATCTTCATTCTTCAGTGAAATTTTTATTGAGGAAGAGAAGGGGAGAACTGTGAGGTATTAAGTTTGGAAGTATTAATTCAGTGAAATATTTAATATGTCTTTCTCCAAGCAGGATACTCAAATCTAGTCAGCTTAAACTTTCTTGGATTGTGTGTGAGTGTGTGTGTGTGTGTGTGGGCCTGATTTGAATTGTACTGTATTGGGAGGTGAGAATCAGTTCAGTGGCTACAAAAGTGTATTTTCATAGAGATGGTGTAAGTTTTTCATGATTCATATCTGAAAAACTTTGGTGGCATATTTTAGATAAAGAGATGTTCATAAATACTCATTTTTCCCTGAGGTGCAGTGTGTGTATCTAGCATGGTTGCCATAGATTGGCAGACAAGTTTCAACTTATTAATGAATTGTGGTGATATTAATGTGTCAGAGTCCTCAGATTTTATGTAAAAAAATGTGTTGTTTCAGAAATTTGCTTTATCATGAGGGTTATTTAAACAAGGCAAGACTGGAGGGCTGTGTAGTACTATTCCAACACAATCAGTTGAAATGCTTGTAGCTTGTGCTTACATTTGCTTTACCCCGTCTATATTTTCGGGTATCTGAAAGCAAAAGTTTCATTTCTTCTAATGGAGTTAGAGCAATTCCAAACGTGACTACAGGCTGGGCAGTAAGTTGAGAGCAGGCCTGCACAGAGGGACTTGGGGGGCTGGTGGGTGCAGATCTGAGCTGGCAATGAGCACTTTCAGCTTGAAAACCCAGCAGTATCCTGGGCTGCTCAGGAGAAGTGGGACCAGCAGGTCAAGGGAGGTGATTCCCCGACTCTGCTACACTCTCATGAGAGCCCTGCCTGCGGTCTGGGGCTCCAACAGAGGAAGGACATGGACCTGTTGGAGCAGAGGGGGGCCACAAAGATGCTCAGAGGGATAGAGCACTGGTCCTGTGAAGTGAGGCCAAGACAGTTGGGGTTGTTCAACCTGGAGAAGGCTCTGGAAACACAGTGACCTTTCAGTATTTGAAGGTGGACTACAGGAAAGATGGGGAGGGACTCTTTTTTAGGGAGTCTAGTGACAGAACAAGGGAAAATGGCATCCGACTGAAAAAGCATAGGTTTACATTCAATATTAGGAAAAAGTTCTTCACTGTTAGGATGGTGAGGCTCTGAAACAGGCTGCCCAGAGAAGTTGTGGATGCCCCCATCCTTGGCAGTGTTCAAGGCCAGATTGGACAGGACTCTGAGTAACCTGATCTGGTGACGGGGGTTGGAACTTGATGATTTTTAAGATCCCTTCCAACCCAAACCATTTATGAATTAATGATTATACTCTCTTTGGTGCTTTAAATGCCTTAGATGGAGGACAGTGAAAGGGCAGACATCATACTCCAGAACCAGAAGGAGTCAGCTGAACAGAATCTAGAGGAACAAAAATTTATTTTGAGTTCTAGAGAAGGGAAATCTGAAGGAGTTGGAAATGGGACGGCAGGGAATATAAATGTTTTCAAGCCTAGACAAGGATGATTGCAAAGGAAATGTATTGCTTGTTGTGAGTACTGGACATGCAGCAAAAAATAAAGTTGAATTTTTAATTTTATTATGAGGTTAATTATATTCTTGGATATGATTTGAGAAAGTGATAGAAATCTTAATCTTTTTCAGATATTGCAGATAATTCCTAAAAGCAAGAGAACAGATGAGATTTCTTAGTGTTTTTCTTTGTGAACTGAATATAGTTGAGTGCTCATTTCCTCATTAGTTATTAACAGGAAATAACAGTTGATTATTTTTAATGGAACTGGGTAGATGTCTAAAAACAAAATATGCGAAATCAAAACAGGAAGAGTTGAAATAAACATCAAGTCCATTTACAGTGCAAAGATAAAAAGGGTAAGAATTGTATATAGAATTTAAGACCTTAATAATGTACTTAGTACCTTGCTTACATAAGAATAATTGTGTGCTAGGCTGTATTTTCCCCTATGCAAATAGATCTTCCATTCAGCAGGGAGAAATTGAAAATATTGTGTGGGGCTATTATTTATCACCATACAAATAGAAAAGAGTAGAGGCCTGGCTTTTCTACAGGCCATCCCTACTTTCCTAGATACTAGCCAGAGCCAGAGACATGCCAGTAGCAGGAAAGTGCACATGTGCTTTTTTCTCTCCTGCAGTCCTTCTCTCAACTCCGTGTGTCCCACTGTCCCTCTTTAATTTCCTCTGTTGCCACCTCTCTTTCAATTTGTAGGGAAAAATCTGTTGCACTGATATCATGAAACTGCTTATCAGTATGATCCTTAAGCACCTGATGAGCATTTAGGTTTAGGATAATGACTCTCTAAGAGCACGGTGTGTAGGAAAATGGTTATATGAATGCCAGGTGTGTTTTTATGGAGGTCTTGGGTAGCATGACAATGTTAGAGATACAAAAATCATGTCAATGTTGGTTGTTTTTTACCTTGGATGCCACCTGCTGTTTTCTTGCCATGTATTTTGCATTCCCTTCCATTTATTCAGCTGATGAACACTTCAGGGAGTACTTGTCCGGTGCTTTGGCTCCTTTGAGGATCTTCCAAAACCAAACCGAATGAAGAGACATTAAATGAACATTTAATCTTAGGTTGTAAACATAACATGATCAGACCTCCAGGCTTCCAGCTCTGCCTTCTAGAGAAAAGCACATCCCTTCCTTGCTGCCTGCAGGCAGCAAAAGGGAAGCTCCCTCTGTTCACCCACTTGCAGTGCTCCTGTGTCCTCCTCCCTGCAGCCTGCTGGGCACAGCTGTGGCACAGGGGCTGTCCCAGGCAGGCACCACAGGAGATGCGTGTCACCAGGGAACAGTTCCGTAATGGGCCTTCCTGGGTATATGCACAGGAAAACTAGTACTGCTCTTCAGGATGGGCTTTTATCTGAACATGTTGTTAAATCTGATTCTGGTATTTTTAAAGACTGGTTATGTCACACTGATAAAGAATTGTCTCAAATAGGGCTTCCTACTACCCACTTAAATAAAAATTGATTTGCTTTGCAACCAGAAATTATTGTGAGAAGGAAGAAGCTTTTTTAATATCTACAGAAAAAATAGGATAATTTAATTGTACACTGGCTAGAGAGGTTTCACATGTTCCCTCTGTAGTGATGTCAGCCCTGTCTGGGTTGCCCACTTAGTCCTATCGACTTTGGCCCAAATTTGCTGTAGTATAAATGCAGGTTTTTCACTTTCCAGAAAGTTCCCCCTTTTTTTTTTTTTTTCTTCTCTTCCCTTTCTACAGCAGTTTTGAAAATTTTTTACTATCAATTGTGTGAATCTGCAGTCCTTTCTCTTGCTGGTTTCTTGCAAATTTAGCTGGTAACAGAATTGTTATGTGTTGTTTTGATTTTTTTCCCTAATCTGTGGCACTGCCTTATGCTAGAGGTTTTAGCACTTCAGAAGTCATATACTTAATGTGTTTTTTGAAGCTGCATATTGAATATTTGTATTGTGTTTGTAACAAATCCATTATGACCATAGTGGACTTTTCAGGGCTTAGTCAGCAGCACACCAGCAAAAGCAGCAGATCCGAGATAGCTGCTTTAAGGAAGATTATAGGGGTGTTCCATATCTGTGTATTTTGTGATGCCCTTTGTCTGTCTGCTAAACTTGGGTATGGGATCTCAATAAACAGACCTGGTTGCATGTTGAGTTCATTGACAGTGGTATTCCAAGGAAGATTTTCCTTTAGTATGGAGAAGAGTTGAAACTCATGCAAGCTGTGGGCACAGTAGGTATATGCTAAGCAGTTGGGGATCACTTAGCTCGACTAAATAGGGCCATAGTTTAAGTATGATTTGCAGTTCTGGCTCTTTTTCATTGTGCATGCAGTTGATTTGCACTAGAAGTTCCCACTGGTATCAGGATGAGTTGTGTATTTTAAGAAATATAACGAGAGCCTATGTATTGCCTGGTTACCCTAGAAATCCCCCATATGGAACTGTATGAGTATGAACAGCAACATAACAGCACTGAGAGACTGGATGTAATTTGCTTACAAAACATTCTGTTGCAAGAGCAGTACAAAGCCTGACAGCCTGTCTGTATTTTAGTTTTTCATTTGTAGATTGCAGTAAGTTTCAGATAATTATGCATTCTCAATAAGTGAAACGTGCTTACAGAGCTCTAAGCCAATTATGAACAATGTATTTTAGAAATTTTATTACTTGAAGTAGATAACCAAAATTTTGCCTTTTCTCCAAAGATACATTTCAAAGCACTTAATCTTTTGTTTTAGCTCTTCTCTAATCTATTCTGCACATGAGAGGATTAATGAGATGTGAATTTTAATCTCCTTATTGATTTCCTAATTATTTTTCATAATCTAACTTCAGCTCTTGATTTATGCTTCTCACTGATGAAAAATGTAGAAGCAACAGAAATGAATAATCTGTATGTGTACACCCTGAAGCTGGCTGAAGATTTAGTTTTCTTTGTTTTGTAACCTCCATCTGGTCTGAAGGTCTTTCCATATTGCCTGTACTGCTTTTTTCTGTCTTTAGTCATACCACATATTTTTAAATTCCCATTCACTTAAATTTAGTTTTTGTCAATTAATGAGGTTTTATTAAGTTGAGGGGCAAGGCTGTACAGCAAATATTTAACATCATCTTTTGCTAGTTTCTTTCAGTAGTCTGTCTTGTCTTTTATTTCCCAGAGCACTTCCACTAAACCAGCAGCTGCCACCTTGTCTGGAGCAGCCGGGGATCTTGATCTATTTACTGAGCAAACAACAAAATCCGAAGAGTCAGCAAAGAAACAACTCTCCAAAGACTCCATTTTATCACTGTATGGCACAGGAACAATGCAGCAGCAAAACGCTCCGGGTAAATAATGTTGTGAAGGTTTCTGTGCAGTCCTATTTTAATCTTTATCTAGAAAAGTTACCTCCTACAAGTATAAAGCTAAGGTTGGGTACATGCTACATATATTCAAATGAAGGTTTTTATTTTCAGCTTTATAAAACTGAGAAAAACTACTGAAATGTAATATGGATGCTAAAGAAAAACATATATGTGATTTTAATTTATTTATAGCTGTTCAAGTTATCAAGTGTACAATTTACTGAAAGATTTGTGAAGTTGGATTCTGCCATGCAATTAATCAGTGAGGGTCTGAGTCTCCAGTGTGCAGGCAGCAGTCTGTAAGGATCTCTGCAGAACTGTCAGAGCTTTGGTTTAGCTGTGTTTGTGTGAACACAAAGCTCCAATACAGCAACTGAAAGATTCTGGTTCACCGCAGGGATGCCAGACTTTCCTGGCAATTTAGCTCGTGGTGAGTCCCTTTCCTTTGAGAGTTTCAAAGTAGTTTTTTGCTTTTACCAGAAGCTAAATTGGCAACACTGACATACAGATGGACAGAGTTACCCTTACAATTATTTTGGTGCACTTCTGACTTATGGGATGGGGGTGGAAAATCACGAGACACTTCTGCTGAAATCTTCCCTTCTCTGGTACAGGTATGTTCATGGGCTCATCTTCTATGCCATTTACCACACAACCATCAACTCACTTTCAAGGCTTTCCAGCCATGGGAGTTCCTGTGCCAGCAGCAACTGGGATGATGGGAAATATGATGGGACAATCAGTGCCAGTCATGGGACAAAGCACAGGCGTGATGGTAGGAGTGGGAGTGCCCAATGGATTTACTGGTACTGCACCAACTGGTGTGATGGGACTTCCTCAAACTGTCGTTGGACCTCAAGGTGGAATGGTGGGACAGATGGTCACACCACCACAAAATAAGTATGGATTGCAACAAAACCAACAAGCTCAATGGAACCTCTCTCAGGTAAAGACTGGCCATTCCCAGACAAGAGTGAATTATGAATAATGATGCTTTTCAAATACAAAATATGTGGCAGTAGGAGGAAGGTTAAGTGTAGCCAAGTTAAAGACTACTGGACTGTGAACTGCTCAGAGGCACATGTTAACAAACCAGTGAATAGTTCAATGAAAGATAACTACTACGAAAGCACAGAATAATTTTGCCAGGGTAGACCAAACTCAGTTCTCAGCTTCCATAGCTCTCTTCTCATCCTGTCATCAGAGCCAGCCAAGTAAAAAGCTTAGCTCAGGTAGAGTTACAAAATTTGGGAATGAAACACAGCCTTATAACTAAAAGCAGAATTTTAACTTCTCAAGGATAGCCATTAACAATAAATACTTTCATTCTCAGATTTCAGGATAAATTTTGGTGGAATGCGAAGTGCTTTCTGCTCTTAACATTTTCCTGTAGATAACTTGCTTAGGTGTGTCTGTTATTTATCTGTAGCATTTCCATCCTATGTTTTAAACATGTTTCAAAGATTCTCTAGAAGGGTTAATGTACGTGTAGTACTGTATTTGTACATTTTCTAAGGAAACATCTTGAAATCAAGTATTTGAGCATTTATGAGGGCAGGGTGAGGCAGAGGGATCAGACTAAAATTATTCCCTTGGAGTTCAGCGTGGATGATAGCAACTATTTTTTTCATACTATTGTTTGTATTATGATAACAATATAATAAATCCATACTTCTTACTTAGTAATGCAGGAAGAGAACCTTACTGACTGACTTAAATTGGATGATACAAATTTTTACTGTTCTGCTCCATTTTACGGTGTGAACATTTATGAAGGTAAACAGCATTGCCTGCATGGTTAAAACAGCTCCTGTTTGAAAATACAGGCTGTCATTCTGCTTTGAAAAGTAATTCTTAAAAGTGAAAATTTCAAAATATCAGATCAAAAAAAATCTGCAGATATGCTGGTGGCAGTCTTTTCATAGGTAGCTAGCTTTAAAAAGACTCATATCAACTTTGAAATTAAAATCTTGCCTCTTATCAATTACATGTTAAAACTTGGCTCCTGAACAAGTTCTTCACATGTTCCTGTACCCCTTGCACATCAGATGTTGTCAGTATGATGCCATTCCACAGTCTGCAGAACTCTGATCTAAACTCTGACTAGTTGAAAGGGGGAGAGCTTGCTTTACCAGAGTAACATGTTTTATATAGTCTGCTGCTTAAGAATATATTCCAGAAGAGATGAACCACTGGGTAAAGCATGTTTTTATCAGCCTTTTTTTATATTTCCAGGTTCAGTGGTGGCTTGTTTTCTGCAGATACACAGTTCTGTGTGAAAGCATACGGAACTTAATTTTACCCTGAAATGCTAGTTTGCAATTTACTGGAATTTTTTACCAGTGTTTCAGTTTCATTTTGCAACCTGGTATTGTTCACTCATGTTTAAATAAACTCTGACTTTCACCTAGTGCTGCCTTTAGTTTGAATCAAGTGTTACTTCTCCAACATCTCTGTTCATTGGCTCTGATTATTAATTGCTGATCCAAATGCTCTTTTGCTCCTAAACTCATTTTGACATTGAGCATTTAAAATTACAGTGACTAGATATTTGTAAAGACTACAAATCATTTTGCAGCAGCTCTGAAGTGAATGTGCTGAATTTTGAATTCTTTCCCACTTTTAGCTAGATGTTAAATTCATGTGAATTTAATTTCATATGGATTATTTTACTTTTTTTTTTTTTAAGGAATTACAGCATTTGGGGTAGATTCTTTAGCAAGGATGGTTGGATAATACTCAAGTTTATAAATTCACCTCATTCTTTGTTGATTGTCACCTAAATGGACAATTTCTGTAAAAACTGATGTAGTCAAGATTATGAAGTCTCCAAAGAAATGTTGCTGGGAAAAAAAAAAAATCTGGAGCTGCAAGTGCAGACAAGACTACATTACTGGCTTTGCTGTTTCTTTATTACAGTTACTACAATTTTGTTTGTTAGCTTTGAAATTGTGAAAGCAAACTTTCACCAACCAGCCACACTGGCCACCTCCTTCACATGCTGTCAGTTCTCATGTGACACATACACCAAGTGCTGCAGCCCATCAACTGATGTATGTTGGTGGTTGAAGGGCTCCAGAAAAAGCTTAGAAACTTAGATAGAGTCAATATTTTTATTTAATGAGAAATATTTTTAGGGAAATGTAACTGGGTGGCTGGTTGGCAGGACTGCTTTTGGCTAGCAGCGTGCTGTGTTTCAGTGCCAGTGCTAACCAGGTTCATGTGTGTGTGTGTGCTTTGCAGATGAATCAGCAAATGGCTGGAATGAACCTCAGCAGTTCCAGCAACGTGATGGGCTTTGGCCAGCCCCCCAACACAGCCGCAGGATGGACTGGAAGCTCCTCTGGCCAGACTCTCAGCACACAACTGTGGAAATGAAAGTTGCAATAGAAATCTTTCCCAGAACAGCCACCTAACATTCCTTGTTCAAATACATTTACTTTTGCTGTTCCTTCCATGTACATATATATTCTTTTTCTTTTTCCCCAGCTGTTCAGATTAAGAATATAACTGACTGACCGTGTTGTGGTCTATATTGATTTAAATTTGATGTAGTGAAAAGCAGATCAAATATATTTATACATCATTGGAAGCATTTTCATACAATGCATATGATTTCATAGACCATATTAAGAAGCTGCTTAACCACATACTGATTTTTTTTCCCTCAAAATTCTAGATCAAATGTTTGCATATAAGGGATGTAGCTATCATGTTAGTAATATCCAAAAATATGAACCCCAACCCCCCAAAATTACCCAGTAATCCTGTAGAAGGTACTGTATGAACAAATGTTTAATCATATATAAATAGAATGTAAATGTATCACTGAGCAATGTTTTCTAGTGTATCAAACAAATTTTGTTTCATCATACATTTCACTGTGATGTTGTTATGGTGTGCATAACAGGGAATGTGGTTATTAAAAGAAAGATAAACCTGGATGTTACTGTAATTCTACAAATCAATAGTTTATTCTTCTAAAGATGAGCATTTGATGCATTTGAATTTCCTGTGGTAAAGTCTCTGACCTGGCTCAGGAGGCAGGCGCACAGTGTTAAAAGAGAACTGACAGCACAATATACATTCAAGGTAACTCGGTGTGAACAGATGTATTTTGTCTTGCAGAGAGATCCAGGTTTATGACAGTGATTGTGTTTACATTTTATGGTGCCTCGTAATGATAAAATGTTATTTCCCTATATTAAAAGGATAAATCCGTAAATGATTGTGGGTTTTTTATTTCATTATTGTATGACCTGTTTGGTACTTTTAATGAAGTAAAACATGTTCAGTTTGGAGGATCCATTTATACAGATATTTAGACCAACAGTTTGTGAGTTAAAATCAGTTTATAATTGCACCATTAAGCTGGATAAATACAAAAAATATATACATAAATAATGATTTTGAAAATACTCCATTGCAGCCATGTTTATCTATGTGGAAACAGCGTTAAAACAAAGTGTCAGTTTATTAAGCTGAGAGCTCAGAAATGCATGCAGACAAGTTAGAACAAAGCACACCCACTTGATTTGCTTATTAGAGTCTCTGAAAGCTTCCTTTTGTTTCCACAGCAGTCTGTCAGGTCTCAGGCAGAAGCTGATGACTTTAGCTGTCCGAACCGGAACACGCGCTGGTGCGTCCACTGTCCTGCTCTTGCGTGGGACTGTCCCCCCCTCATTGTCATACCTCAATGTTGACTGTGTCCAGGTGGTACTTTGGCTCGTTAGCTAGATTCACTTTCTCTGTTCGGGTGTGCCACACAAGAACCTAGAAAATACCGTGGGTGTCAGTAAAGTCATCTACGGAGATGACACGAAGGCTTTTCACGAAGTGTGGCAATCGGTACCTTTGTGCAGTTGTTTGCTTTTGGCTCCAGTTCTTCCACTGTTGTTATCTGTTTCAGAAAATCAGATTCTTGCATTCCTGGTTGAGAACCACGACGCTTGAATACGGCTTTGGGATGCGACAGGATCACTTGAAGACTCACAGCAAATCCTTGGAGAGAGGAAGACAGGAAAAAAGGTTGAGAGAAACCTTTAGGCTGTACATTTTTTGCAGTTATACTTATGCCTAGAAATCTCCCATGGTTTTTTTTTTTTAAGTGTGTAAATTTGATTATGTGAATAGACAGTATTTGGTAGGGTTGTACATCCTACATTGTATTGTTTTGTTTTGATTTGCCCTTAATGTACTATGAGATTTTTTTAGTTGCACTCCTTCAACATGTTAAATCTTAATTTCCCATCATGTAGATAATACATGCTTTCTTGTCTGAAAAGTCAGGTATTGCTAAAATCTTGGGTTATTCTTCCTTTCTACTTTTAATTAAGAAATAAAACTCTGTTATAAATAAAATAAAATGTATGAAATTTATACTGTACAAACCGTTCTACACTTCAAGATGAGAGCCGAGAAGAAAGGTTAAAACATGTTACAACTGTGATATTTAGATAGCTTTAGCCTGCAGATTTTTAACAGCCTTGTTGAGGAAAGACAAGTCCTACTAATGCTCTGCCTTGGGAATGACTTCAGCACCAGAAGTCTGCCAGGCAGTCTCAGCTGGTCTGAGCCTAGCACAGCACAGCTCAAAGGATTTATTCAGTGTACACACCTCTCTGAAATGCTTTTTTCTACTGACATGCATCAGGTTCCTTGAAGGGAGACTGCAAACTGAGAAATCACTGGTTTGAACAAACTCACTCTCTGTGAAGAAGCTCCCATGAATCTCTAATTTGTCATTATTTTACAGAACTCTCCAATTTTCCTTCAGCAGTGCTCAGTCATATGTATGCTTCTTTAACTATGACTCAAAAACTTGACTGATAGACTTTAAAGGAAAATTACATTTGTAACTAACTCCTTTTGTGTGATTGCCAAGCCTACCAAAGAAATCCTTTCTTCATCAGTTCAGAGTGGTTCCAGCTGTCCCTTTATGACACAAATAGTAACAGTTTTGACATCAGTTCTGGAAAAGTCTAAGAGCATTTAATTCCAAGGCCACTATTAAAATTTTATCAGTTTAAAATTGAGTATAACTTTCTATAGCTTAATGTAACGCTCTTTTAGTAGAAATATCTTGCTGCTGTATTTTCCTTGAAAGTATCTCTGACTTTTACAGGAGCCTTTTGAAGAGGAAAATGTAAGGAGGTAATTACTGTATCACATGTAAAGAAAGGCACACTGAAACCACTTCATCATGGTCTTGCTTGTAGGAAGAAGACACCAGGAAGTTTCTTTTGTTTTCAGTAAGAATTTGAACCCTGAACTCTATGGCTTGGGTGTAAACAGGTCCCAGTTCACTGATGCACACAGAAAACATTTATACACTTATCTTTGATGTATCTTTATACATCCTGTCCTGCCTGGGGTACAGAATAGGTGTCTGCATGGACAGGGCTTACCCACACCTTGCTTCTCACTCCTTCTAGCCTGGCCATGAGGGAGCACAAGGTGGGCTCTTGGTAGCCAAATTTAATCATTTGGGAAGAGCTGAGGGTGAGAGTTTAAACTCCCTCAGCTGCAGACAGTATGTACAGCCAGCTTGCTGCACCTTGAAAGGGGAGCAGAGACTTAGTCCTGATGAACAAAATGGTCTGCTTCACTTTAGTGGTTTTGGTAAGGTTTTGTTGGCCTTTTTTCCTCACATAAAACAAACTATAAATTTTGGATGCAACTGGGCTTTAATAATTTTGGGCACCAAAAAAATAAGTTCTTTTGCATGGGAAGGCATTTTTGGAACCCTGATCAGCTGTGTGAGCTGCTCTTTCTTTGTAAATATATTTAAGATTCAAGCTGCCCATGCATAAAGTAGAAAATGAAGTAAACACCACAATTAGTGTCCTAGATTTTAGTGCACAGAAATAATCTCACTCTGAGCAGAAGAAACGCAGATTTCTGCTGTTTATCTTTGCAGTGGCAGTGTGGCTCCCTGGACCCATAGCCTATACTTATCCATACATTAATTTCTCATAATTTCTCTTGTTGCAAGGCTTGCTCCTCTGTTGAGAAAATTGCATTGAGTATTGAGTTCTGAGGTTGGATTTCTCCTACACACAGATGTTCAAGTGGGCTGTGGCCCCTGCACGTGACACGTGCCCTTGCTACCATGCTATTGCAAATTGTCATTTGAGGATGCTCTGAAAACTATTGGTGCCATCAAGTAAAAGTTAAATTATAAAGTGAGTGTTGCAGGTGGCAAGAATGTGGGCTACTCTGCACTGACTGGCCTGAGGTTTGTTTCCTTGGTCAGGGTCCATTCAGTCTTTGTTTGTTAAAAGAATCCGAAAAAACCCCAAAAAGCAGCATCTTAAAGAGATGAAATAATTCAAGGAGACTTATCTCCTGGCTCTCTAGTTCTTCAGCTCTGCTTTATAATGGCTTTATTTTCACATCTATGACATTTTGTAAGATGGATTTGAGAGAAAACCACTTTCTAGTGATAACTTTGACTTAATCATATGTGTCATTTTGGTGTTTGGTGTCAGAAATAAAAGAGACAGCTCAAGTTTTAACCAGTCTGGCACTAATTATTTCTCTCAGTAGATAATGATCCTGGGCTAATAGATGAAAAGACAGTGTTGTTTTGAAATCTATCACTAAACAGGGATTTATCTTGGATTACTGTCTCCATTGTAGCATAACTGAAGAGTGCTTACATGCATACAGTTATTTTACTTAATCATTATTCCGGCAAGGTCATACTGGGCTTAACTTCACATGAAATGCCACACGACAATTTCATAGAGGGAGTGTGAAGAGGTGTTTAGGGGTTTTTTTGGTGTTTAATGCAAGGTTATAAATTAAATCTAATTGGCTGAAGAGCCACCTAGATAGGTATTAATTTGTTGGAGGACATGATACCTGGGAGACATAGCAGATACTACATCTGTTCTTCTTTCAGTGTAAGCTGTTTCTGTTAATTCACACCTTGACTTGTGTTAGACCAATGGCTTCTGTTAAAAGGCAGAACTATTTTTCTTCATCCAGTTCAACTTGAGCCAGGGTTTAAAAATTTTGTTGCCATGGTTAATGCCATTGCTTCCTGGATGTTCTAGGTAGGATAGTAGCTAAAGGCAAGCTGGAATCTTGAGTGTTTATCAAGTGTATAAATGCTAATGCTCTGTGCTGATGTTGGAACAGATGTCCTGGTTTCCACATAGATCAAGATTCCACCTTTGGCTTGGGCTCTGCAGCTTTCAAGTTCTGTTCTCCCTGTGGTGTACTTTTTGGCTTGCAGTAAGGCAGAAATGTCTAACCAGGAGGTTTTGTAGTTAGGATCAAAGGCATCTGCTGACATTAATTCACCATGAAAGAGGCACTTGATTATAAGCCCAATGTTTGAAACAGTATTTATCCTTGGATGGGAAGGAAGATTGGTGTTTTATTTTGGTTTTGGTGGGGAGTTTTGAGTGCTGGCTGCCATACCACTTAAAATTTTTTTGTTTGTGACTTCCAGCAGTAGCTATTTCAGTCAAAATATGCCATGGTTTGCAGTGTCATGAATAGACTGGCATTTTGCTCAGGGAATCCTAAGAAATATGAGATGTACTGAAGATCTCATGACTATAGCAAAATTTTAAGAAAATACAATGGAAAAGGTGGTTGCTCAGGTCCTAGCAGAGGTGCCTAGGGCACAGTGGATGAGCTCTGGACCCAAAGTCCAAAATCTGCTGGCCCACTGATTTACAGTCACATATTAATCTCTGTGACTGAAGTAGCTCCTGGAATGCTAATGCAAAGCAAGCATCTGCCTTCTTGAACAATGTTCACATTAGGAGAATCACAATCTGACTTTTTTCTTGACTGATCCAAAATCTGGCAGTAAGGAACAGGCCAGAAGTAAAACAACATTTAATATAGAAGACTTGAATTCAGATCCATACTAAGTAACACAGTTTTTCCTTTCCACCTTCTCTCTCACTTTTCTTCCCCAAGGGTAAGCAAGTCTGTCAAACTCTAGAACCCACCTCAATTAAAAACTGAAGCAGAATTTTGGAAATACCAGAAATAATTTGTGTGGTGTGTTGGTTGCCAGGCAAGAAGCAACACAGGAAACAGCTACTTTGCTTTCTGAATCCAGTTTAGCATTGGAGAATAGCACTGTCAGCCACAAATTTCTCAAAATAAATAACCAATGTTTAATGAACTGACCTAATGTGATTGCCATGAGCAAGTGTGTTTCGAAGAATCTGAGGAGGTTGGCCAGCTAGGGTCATTGAGCTGAGCCCAATGAAATCAGCAGGCCCTGAATTTAGCCTTGTATTTTGCTGTCTAGAATAAGAATTTTATTTGCTTAAAGTCAAGGATGTGCTTCTTCTGAACACCCACAAGTTAAATTGGTGATGCCAAACCTTTTAAGACTGTTCATACCCAGCCTCATGGTCAAATTCTTTTGATAATCACTGTGAAAGTTTGTTCACTAAACCAAAGGGAGCCTCCTTACCAGTGCATTTGGACACGAGCACAGAAGATTAACTGTAGGCAGCTGATGCATCTCCATATCAGTATTACTGTATGCACCTATCCTGTTTGCATGGCAGTATTTTAACAGAGATCCTTGATCTTCCTTATGTGCAGCATTTGGTATAACCTAAGTTCCTTGTTTATGGAAAAATGCCAACAATGGTCTGTCCAGCCTGGACTTAGGTTTGGTAGCAAGTCCCTGGAGGTGTGTTGGGAAGTCAGGAGAGAAGGGCAAGGGTAGGAAATTGTGTGTTGAATGCATCCTGTAGCCTGCACCTGCTCAGACACCTATGGAGTTCTGGACTTGCAGTTCTGTTCTGTTTGTGCCCTGACACTGTATTCCTGAGGGGAAGATGAAGATGCAAATTTCACATCATTTTTTAGCAGTCTACACTGCATCCATTTCTCTCCTTGCTAAAATTAAAAATGAAATTAAGTTTCTTCAGTATTTTTTGAAGACGAATAAAAGTTCTGTTGCAAAATCTTAACTCTTTGTTTCTGGTTGTGCAATAACTTCCTGTAAGTTTTGGGGGGTTTTTTTGTCTATATGACCCTCCCTTACATGACTTTGGTCAAAGTACAAGCAGGGAATGCTCCTAATGGACCTGCTTTTCCCTCATACCAGTGATTTAGCCAGCATTTGCAAGGTAAACAACTTAAGAACTTTCCATGTGTATCTTCATGTCTGGGTTAGAGTCCCTTGGCCAATGTGTAATGGCTTTCTGCCTGCTGCTGATGAATTATGGAGCACGCTCTCGCCTTTGTAGTGCCATCAGGAATCCCTTCTGGAGTCCAGTATCAATATGTATCTGCAAATCCACAGGGACTGTTCAGCTGCACAGCTGCAGTCCCTGAAGCACTGCATGGTTTTGGGCATTGAATACCTGCTTCACCCCTGAGGAATGCCTTTATGTGAACACCCAAATACTTATTTTTATGCCAGATCATGCTATTGACTTGAAATGCCTCTACAGTGCAGAAAAATTCACTAGAATTGCAGAAAAAGGTTCAGGGATAACCTTTTTGTCTTTGAGGTGATAGGAACCATTAGTCCTCTTTTATTTACTCTTTTAAACCAGTTGGGCTGTAAATACTGTACATATTTTTATCAATAATTTAAATTAATATAACAGTACTCTGTTAAGATGAGAAAAAACTGTACACTGACCTTTTCCCTCTCTCAGAACATTGGGGTATCAGGATTTAAAAAAAAAAAAAACCACCAAAAAGTGGCTATTTCTACCCTATTCTTGCCCTTGTATTCCTGCCTTTCCCTCCTGAGTACAGAAGATGTCTAAGTGCAAATACCATGTCATTTACTGGGAAACCAGCTTCTGCTGTATCAGAAATTGGACCTGTGCACAGTGGTGATTCATGTGGCAGTTGTGAATGTATACAAAAGATTGTCTAAGCATGGACTGCCAGCAAGACAGAGCTGTGTGGTGTGCAAACTTCACTGCAGATGATTGATTAGATTCATTTTGAAGCTTTTTTGCCTTCATCTACCAGGCAACAGCTGTCAGTGATTTTTCCCCTAAGCCCAGTGTTTCAAACTATATCTATCTACAGTTATCACTGTCATTCCAAATAACCAATGCAACATGAATAATTTCATGATAAAGTAGCGTTTTACAACATGAGGTCTAAGAAGGTCTGCATTTATGCTGCCTGGTTTAGATTGATGACAAAATGACAGGCAGGGACTCCTTGCAAGAATTGCTAGGATGAATTAATTTACAATTAACTTGTTTCAGACAGACAATTCATACAACATAAAAGCCAAGTTGTCACATAAAAATAAAAACAAATTAAAGTAAGTTCAGATCCCACCAAGCAGCAAATTAATTAGACAAGATGTACAAGCTTAGACTTCCAGGATAGTTAGTGCCAAAGGGCTGCACACTCTGCCAGCACTTCAGAAGTTTAAGAAGCTGCTTAAATGAAGAAATGGAAACATTTGTGTGTCACAAGTGAGCCTCACCTGCCATGTCGATAGCGAAGGGCCTGTCAGCTCTCCAGCCCGTGTACCAGCCGACCACTTTGCCGTTCTCCACCACCGGCCGCTCGTAGCGCCGGCCTCCCACCAGCCCCACGGGCCACACGGACACCTTGCGCGTCGTCCGCATCTGCAAGAGGCAGGCACAGCGTCACTGCCGGCTCCCTGCGGCTTTCCTGGCACTGCTGCTGCAAACCCACATCAATCATCGAGACCAGGAATTCAAAAGCAATTCTAGCTTACACACTGCGGCCCAAGGGCTGTGTGTGCCCACTCATTTTCTGTGAAATCTCCAGCTCTCTAGGCCATAGGCATCTCAATTCTACTTTAAATACCCTATTCATGGTATCTTTTATAACAAGAGTTTTTAAAGCTGTGAAAAAAACAGGGGGTTTTGTTCTTGTTTGTTTGGGTTTTCAAAGGCATAGTAGATCTTTTTTATCTGCAAGACTGCAGCATTCTGCCAGTGGGCTTATGTCTGTAGCTGAGATACTGTAGAGACCCAGTGAGAGAAAATAGAACAATAATGATTAATACACTCTTCACTAGGACAAGTACAATTAGTTTGGGACTTGTTAAAAATGCATTGAATAGAGGAAATTATGACACACAACTCTTTCCTACTTGCAGCAGACCTGAGGTACAGCTCAGATCTGTTAAGGATTCATGAAAAAAGATTGCTAAGGCTGTCTTTTTAACTTCTGTATTTTCCCTTTAAAAGCTCTGCTAAATTTCTGAGAAGGACAAAAAGCAGGCCAGGCAGGATGCTTATTATCACCAGCAACAGTTTTTCCCAGTGATGATAATTAACTAGATGCAAAACTGGAAGTGTGATCCTTATCTAGCATAGAAGAAGCCATAGGTATGAAAAAATGACTGTAGCAAGAAGTGTCCATGACTTGGAGTCACTTCAGGAAGGGCATTGAAGCGCTGGGGCATGTCCAGAGAAGGGCAGCAAACCTGGGGAAGGGTCTAGAAAGTGAATCCTATAAGGAGCATCTGAGGGAGCTGGGGGTGCTTGCCTGGAGGAAAGCAGGCTCGGCGGGGACCTTATCACTCTACAGCTGTCTGAAAGCAGGGTGCAGCCAGCTGGGGGTCAGCCTCTTCTCCCTGGTAAAATCAGGAAAAGCCTCAGGCTGTGCAAGAGAAGGTTCAGGTTGGCATCAGGAAAAAAATTCTTCACTGGAAGGGTTGTCGGGCACTGGAATGGGCTGCCCAGAGAAGTGATGATGTGACCATCCCTGGAAGTGTTCAATAAACTGGATATGGCACTTAGTGCTATGGTTTAATTGATGTGGTATTCAGGCAAAGGCTGGACTCCATCTTGGAGGTCTTTTCTAACTGTAAAGATTATGAGTCTGATTCAGTGACTTCAGGTAGCTGGTTCAGTGCTCCGTTTTCTCCATAAACAGGAGAAAACACAAACCTTGACACACTGCTCCCCATGGGAAAATCAGCCGGTCTGGCGTGAGAACTTGAGCAAGCGAGTGCACTGACACAGCGACTTGCATAACTTAACCACACTGGTTCAAAAGCCACTGTTTTAACACTGTGCTTTAAATGTGGTTCTATTTAAATGAGTATTAAACTCCTTCAGTGTAATGTGGCTTCATTTCATCTATTCTAAAAAAAAATCTTGTCTTTTGTTGTAATTGAAACTTATTCCTTTGGGAAAGGTTATCCCTTTTTCCATCCAAGCACTCTTCTCAGCAAAAACAAACACAGTTTTACATATTTGTAACTGCAGTCCCCTATCGATGGATGCTGAAGTAAAAGACAACCTTGGTTAAATATTAAACACTTTCCTCTCTCTCCGCCAAGGTGAAAGATTTATCATGCATATCATCAAGACTCACAGGAGTCACACCAGAAAAAAACAAAGACATCACGTCAGCGTGGTTCACATTTCTAAGCTAGAAGCATTAGCAGTTAGAACTTTCACATAAAGTATAAAATACATATCTAAAAATCCACAAAAATGCAGGCACACACAGAAGAGAGACATGCACCTTCTCTCCCTCCAATTATTTGTGTATCTTCAAATTTGTTTATCAAAAATTCCTCTCTTCCACCCTAATAACTGTTGCAGCAAGCTGGAACACCTCACTCAGTAGCTGCAGCCCATAGTGCATAAGAGCAGGGTATGTATTCAGCTGGCAATATAGGGAATTCTTGTGGTAAAGAGTGTCTCCAAGCCACTGCCTGCTTAATTGCCAGTGAGAGGCTGCCATGAATCTTTCTAAGGTTGTTGATAAATGTATTTACCTGTAACTGTTCTCCCTGCTTAAGTTTAAGTTTCCAATCTCTCCCACTCCTCCCTGTAGGAAATGCAAAGTTAGCAATTAGCTATTTGGGTGTGGACATTAGCTAAACCTTCTCATGAAGATCTTTTAGCCCTGGTTTTAATGACATGTCTCTTTTGCTTATGTTGCTAACAGCATGTTTATGTTAACATCCGAACATACCAGACATGGACACAAGGAATCATCCTGTTGGGCATGTCTACACAGCACCATCAAGCTACATTCACCCAACTGTGCTACACCAGTGAATACCACAGGATAAACACACATGGTGCCATTAATACTTCCTGGAGGGTGTGGATGCCTGAACAAATTATTATTGTTCAGAATTGCAGTACTTTGGCCATCCTGTGCCCACTGTCTGTACCTAAACTCAAAATGCCAGAAGACAAGGGCAGGCATACTCTGACTGCAAGAGAGTGGCCAGGGCACAGTGCACCCGTGCCCTGCCTGTGTGCACAGTAAAGGTTCGGGCAGCTGTACTGCAAAATGAGCCAGGTTACACAGCACTTCTGAATTGGGTCAATAGCGGCCTCAGCATCTACGCTGGCAGAACCAGATGGATTTACATTAATACTCTGTGATACACAGTGTTTTGGAAAACCTTGCCAGTGGAGAGTATCTCACTGACCTCGTAAAACCAGCATTAAATGACCCAAGAAGTTTTGAACTAATAATCTGGGGTCAATCCCTGTCTATGAGTTATGTCAGTAAAACCACCACATGTCAGATGCAAGTTACCCCTTACAGAGTTCCTACTTCTGTCCTTGTGTGACTTTATTCTTACAGGTTATGTTTTTGAAGAATGAAATAAGCAGGTGTCAAAAATACAGCAATTCCTTTAAGTAAAACTGAAAGAGCACATCTAGACCAGTTCTTATGCTAATTCTGAAATACCTCACAGCCTTGGGATATGCTAGGCAGATGAAAGTAGGAATATTTCTTTTAATCTTCTGAGAATAGCATTACTGCAGTTAACATACTGATATGTGAAGGCTGTATTTATGTATGATGGGGAAAAAGCTATTATTTGGATTAAAAGCCCAGCTTCCACCTGGAATTTTATGCTGCTAATCATCAGGACACAAAAAAGTGATTCAAAAATGTGTTAAATCTGAATAACTTCAGTGCCGTGGGTTAAACAACTGCCAAAAATCCTAGGACTTACAAACAGCTTCCTAAATGACTGTTCTATCTGTCATTGTAATGACAGCAGTAGCACAAGCTGTGTTAACACTCAGCATTTAAAGTCCTGGTAGCTTACATGAATGGTATTCATCTTACTTACACTTCACTCTCTGCAAGTCAAGCATCTGCTCTGTCCTAGTTAGACTTCTGTGGTTAACGAGCAGAGATGGGAGCCCACTGGCAGGATTCATCCTGCCTGGCTTGGACAGCTCTCTTAAGGTAGAAGTGCTTTTGTCCTCCATTTACTTTTTGAAAGGGGGTCTTGGGCATAGAAGGAGAGTGATGTACTGGGTGGGGAAGATGGTAGAGCAAACCTGAATGAAGTAGGAGGGGGAAGAGAACTGGGAAGGAGTGGGCAAGGAAATGACAGGAGAGATGAGTAACGACTGACCAAATAAATGCCAGTGAGGTGGTGGGCATACAACAGTAAATACAATAAAAGCAGAATAATCACTGAAGAATAGCAATGAAATGCAGGAAATGGAGCTGAGCAATAAAAGACAGTGATAAAAGCATTGCTAAATTTAGCATCTCATTAGTCAATCAAGAAAAGCTGCTTAATGGGATGTGCTGGACTGATGGATAGGGAAGATACCAAGCCAGTAACAAAATATAAAAGCCCAAGGGGAATGAAGGCAAATGACAGAGAAAAGGAAGCATGGCTGTACTTCCTACAGTGAAAATGCTTCCAGACTGGAACAGCAATCCTGCTGTTTCTGCAGCATGATGTCAATGTGTTTCTGTTTGGGATTCAAAGCCCTCCGCAAGGGCAAACCTGCTGCCACGCCTCGTAAGCTTTTTCCGCCTGTCATTTCAACCCCTGTGTGATTTGTGATCTGTCCTGGTCAGGCTACAGCTTCACATCCATGCTCACCATCCTACCCCACACCCCTGCTCATCCCAGTGATACTCCAGCAGATTTCTATGCAAAATTCCAATTCATTCCTACCAAAGACAGGATCTAGAGCTCCTTCACTACAACAATTCCTCAGGACAAAATGTTATGGGTGAAAGCATAAGCACAGCCAGGTTCCCTGTCAGTTCTCACACAGTTCTCTGCACTACTCATAGGCCATTTAAAGACAAATTCTTCTTCATTCCAAACTTATGTGAGAGCCCTACGGCTCAGCCAAACAGCTCAGCCTGATGCTGTGCCTGTTTACTGAGGCTTTGGACAGAGCTCCTGGCCCCATTTACCATCATTTCAAAGGAGGTACCCAGGCACAGAAAACCTGTGCCAGAGGCTTTTGTGGTTCAGGGACTGCAATGCTTAGGGGTTAGCAACTCCAAAAGGCAAGTTTGTTGTTGGCAAATTTGACTGTGAAAGGTATTCTCCGTGGGAACATTTGTAGAAGGGATCTACAAATCAAAAAATTGTCAATCCTTGATGCAGCCCCCTCTGCAGCTCTCACAGGTGATCTGCTTCACCATCCTCCCTGCTAGAAAGCCTTTTTTCCAAGCATCTGCTTTAAACCTCCTCTGCTCTTTTGTACACAATCTACATTGCAGAGGGAGGATAGTTTAACTCCCTCTTTTCTCCAGCAACATTTTATATATAAGGTACATGACTAATATTTCTAAATTATACCAGCATCTTTGGGCACAAATGTCAATATTGCTTCCCTGCAGAAGAAAACTGTACCAAATTTAACTAAAGCAGTTTGCAGCCAATTTCTGTGGACTGGGACAACTTCCAAAACATTTGCTACTCATTTTACTTCTGGGCCCTTCTATTTACTGGTTGCCTCATTCTCCTCCCTGTCATTCCACTGGGTTGTGTTCACGGCCCCTCTGAAGGGCTGCTGACCCCGTGTAATTAATTTCACAGCGACAGTATCAGTTTCACAGGTAAAACTGCTGCTGCCAGTGCAGAAACAGAGAGTACTTGGTACTTTGTAACCAAGCAAAAACCTGTTTCAAATAGCCCTTTTTTCTTCTTTTTGTCACCGTTTCCTCTCATTTTTAAGCTATTTCATTCTCTGCCAGTCTTTTCTAATCCAGCCTCTTTAGCATAGGTATTACATGTCTATGTGGAAGAAAAATGTCAGTGTGCATTTAAAATCTGTCATGTACTCCTAAATCATTTATATACTAGAAAGGTATTTAATGCACTGCTAACTCATATTTGGATCACTTTTTATTCTGAAAAAAATAACTAATGACTGCCAGCTAATATTTAATTCTGCCTAGACTACTGAATGTTATTTTTAAGACTATTATAAAAATCTGATTTTTCCAACCAGCTCCAAGAGATACAACAAAAGATTTTCACGTTTTCAAAGAGAAAGAGATTCACTTATACTACTTTTAAATCTTTTGCACAAATATATCCATTAAAAAATACACAGAAGTTAGCTTAATACAGTGTATAAAAATTAGGACAGTTATGTAAGTGTTATTGAAGGAACACTAACTCTTCCCTAGTCAAAGCTGGAATAAATAGTAAATATTCACCTCTTCTGTAATGCAGTTTTTTCAGTTCTCCTCAAAATATTTTATAAAGATGATCACAGGAAAACTGAAGCCTGTGTGACATGCAATGCCTGCAAGTATTTCTGTTCTATTTTTAATAACAAGGAATTATTTTTTTAGGCTACTGAAATGGCTGTTAAAATCCATTAGAATATCTGCCACCTTCATATACACCTTTTGAGAGGGAAGGGCAGGGACACAAAAAAATTCTTTCAGTCTGAATCTGTGGCTCTTTGAATCTTGAGCTACCTGTAAAGAGTACCTCAGTTTGGGGAGAGCAGGATGAGCTCTGTCCTCTCATACCTCCTTTCCAGCTTCAACTCTACCATCACATTCAGGGCACTCTTGTACAGGCAACAGCTACAGCAAACTGAATTCTGGTCCACAGCTCAGTGGGCAATAGGACTAAAATAACTGCTGAGCTGCTGAAGTTTGGGTCGGGTTTCTTTACCCCTTAGAAATAACAATTAGGGCTGTGATCTACTCTGAATTCCACACTGCAAGGCTGTATCCACATCACACCTTAGAGTGTGGATTTCTCTAAGGAGACCCAGCTGCACATCCTCTCCTTGCACTCAGACAAGACAGTGGAACGTGCCACACTTGCCTGCTCTGGGCACCCAGCAAACACTGCCAAGAACTTCTGGCCCTTGATGACCAGGAGGGTGGGGGTGGCAGGGAATGGCTTTAGATATGAGCATTTTAATTTCAAATATACCTCAGTTTAGGTGTCTGAACAAAACACAAGCAAAAGTGTCAGAAATAACCTAGACAGGAATCTCTAAAACTCAATGTGTTTTTGAATGCAGCAAGCTCATTTCAGACAGATACTGAAGACCTTTACTCCTCTTCTTGTACTCCTCATGCTGCCCACCCCTCACCTTGGAAGGTTCAGGGCAGACTGCACAATCAACAGCACAGTGGATCTCCAACACTAATTCCTCCAATTTGCACACATATCCAAACATGGACCATGGAAGTGATGGCCTTTGGCCAGCTACTCAACATATGGAAAATGCAGAGAAAATGCCTGAGACATAGAAACACAGGAATTCTGTGAAGAGTTAAGGGAAGTGGAACTCAGCTGTCTATCTTCAGTTTCCAGTGCTTAGGTTAATCCTGTTTTCAAAATCTCTCTGTGAAGGTGGAATGCCAGAATTATCTAAGGTTTTTTTCCTCTAGAAGTTTAAAATGTGAAATCAGCAGTTGCTAGGCATCAGTCACAATATTACAATAACTTGCATTCAGGAATAAGATGAAGCACAAATGCACCAGAAACTATAAGAATCACTCCAAAATGAACAGCGTGTGGTAAAAAATAGAAGCTATGGTGAGTCATGTAGAAACATTTGTAAAACATCTTAAATATAACAGTTGGAATTTCAGGCCTCTCAGTGGCTTTTTTATGAATGCAGGCTGACTTTTAACATAACAGGATTTTCAGAAAGCAGACTTGTTTTTGATGGAGAGATGCACAAGAAAACATCCAAATGAACAGATCTACCTGAACAGAAAATACATAAATTGTTTCTGAGGTTTCAATCCCAAAATAATAAATGACAAAATACAATATGCCACAACCACAGGCATTAAAGTAAAAGCATGATTTTTCACTTGACCACCACTACACTCTCCAGCAGAAAGAGTTGGGAATAACTTAAAAGCCACGCCTCTACTCCTGGAAATATTTCTTCATCATTGCTGCATCCCTTTTAGTACTCTAAAGAATTTCACAAACACTGAACAGGTTGGTTCCTTCCCTGCAGGCTTTCCATGGAAGGTGAACCTTTCCTAACGAAATGCTAAACTGACCCAATGCTGTAGCAGCAGAAGGACAAACCAGGCTCTCCACCTTATTCTAGAAAGGACAACTAAAACTGACTAGTTTAGACCTTGCCCAGTTCAATTTTGAGGATATAGTTTCACCAGTCAAAAACTGGCCTATCCACCCACATGCCATCATAGGTCTTAGGAAAAAAGATAATTATAAACAGCAGCCAAGGGTTCCAGATTTACTACAGAAGGTGACATTTTCCAGACTACTGTAAGCTGGGGTTTTTTTACTGATTTCCATTTAAACACCCTTAGCTTAGGCCTACTGGGCCCAGCTCACTCCACATCAAATATAAAGTACTCATTCCTGTAAGCACCAGGCAGAAGCACTTTGGGCAGAGATTAGAATTTCTTCATCAAAAGCTCTCAGAAGTATCCCATGGCATTCCATGTCAAAGCATGTTCCTTTTTGATCGTGGCCTCATGGTTTATGCACTACAGCTCACAGGAAAGCCTTTGCTGATCTTGCTTTGTTAAAAAGCTCCATCTCCTGTAAGGACACCAGGGAAACCCACAGCAAAAGAGCTTCCTTAAACCCCAGTCCTTGACAATGTGCAGTTCCCTTGCTCGCCTTCTGCTCCGCAGTCCTGCTTGTTTGACCTCTGAGCAAAACATTTTCCTAACTCAAATGTTCCTCTCACGCTGGCTT
Organism: Pyrgilauda ruficollis; assembly: GCF_017590135.1. Taxonomy (NCBI): domain Eukaryota; kingdom Metazoa; phylum Chordata; class Aves; order Passeriformes; family Passeridae; genus Pyrgilauda; species Pyrgilauda ruficollis. Next base: position 9,753,846 of record NW_024525490.1, read on the forward strand.
TTCAGTCCTCACCAGCCTTGCTTCCCATCTCCCTAAGGCCCCACTGCTGCCCTGGAGCCAGCTTTGGCTCAGCAGCAAGCCATCACAAAGAGGGCAGCCCTGCAATGTGCACAGCTGCCCGCAGTGCTGCTGGCACCGGGGGCTGCACAGCCCTGTGTCCAGCAGTGACCTGCTGGAAGTGACACAGCCAGCACAGGATGCTGCTTGGATGAGAGTTCAGGGCTCCTGTCTCGTCTACATTTAAACTACTCCCTCCTAGCGAGCAGACTACAGTTTATCAGACCTCCTTAGGGAAAGCAACTGCTGGTCTGGAGGATTGTTCCTGGCAGGGCAACAAACTGAAAAAACTCCCTCTCAGGTATAGTTACCACCATTTTTATAACAGCAATTACTATCAGATTTCATCTGCAAACAATGCATTCTGAAGCTGTTCTCTTCATGCTTGGAGAAGACAAGTATAATTTACGTTCATAAATCAATCAATTCCTGAAGGGGAGATCAGGATTTACCACAGGGCTGTCAAGCCAGAATCCATGAATACATAGATTTTCTTTTATCGAGTCAAGAAGCAACCAGCCCTCCAGCAGTGCCTCGACTGCAAAATCAGGCTCCTGGCTCACTCTAAATGTAACCTCCCACACGTAAAGGCGCATCCCGTTGGCAAAGCCTGCCAGTGGACTTTGCCAGGTCGGCAAGGCATTCCCCGAGTTACACCAGGGCCTCCCAGAGACCCTGCCAGCAGCCCCTCAGTGACCCCAAAACAGTCACAGGAACTCACAGCGGCAGCTGAAGCAAAAGCTCCTTCTCTGCTCCTGTAACTGAGCGTTCCCAGCTCCCCATTTCTCAGGGAAAACTCATTCATGCATGTGTGTCTGCCTGGGAACACCAGGCTCAGAACAAACAGCTCTTTCCCAGCAGCTCAGCGCAGGGGAAAGGGAAGCCTTAGGGTTGCAGAGGTTCATGCTGGAGGTTACAATCCTTGTTAGCAAGAGGAAACACAGGTTGCCTGTTGTGCTTGCAATTCTCAAGGTTAACCCTTCAGACAGCTTTATCCCTTCATTTTCCTGCATTTCCTAGAAAATTAGAGAGGTAATTTGTACCTTTCTGTTTCATAATTCACAGCAACTAGTAGAATAATGATAGAAATTTTAAAAGAATAAATGTGACCAGACTCCTTTTCAATAGCTATGGAGCAATCAAGAGGAACGCCAGCTAATACTGTTCCTTCAGCTTGTCCCTAACTTTGGTACTCAACAACAAAAAAAAATCCCAAACAAACAGTCGATATTTGCCAAATATCTTTTGTCTCACATTTCTCATTGTGCCAAAGTGTATTTTCTGTTTCTATTAACAGACTCCCTAAGATTCAGTCAAATTAACCTTATTTCTACAAATACACGTGAGCATTCCCATAACATCAAAGATGGGAATGTGAAATTACTCTGCATTATATTGCACTGAGCACAGCTATGAGAATTTTTAAAAAAATCAATTGCAACAAAGGTTTAGCCTCGAGGCAAAGGTCCTGAAATTAGCAGCTTCAATGCTGAATGCCAAGTGGGCAAAAGAAGTAGGGCATCCCTGTTGAATGGGGATGCCTGCACCTGCCCACACACTGGAAATGGAAAGGGATGCATTATGAACCTAAACACAAGCGAACCTAAGCATTTCTAAACCAGCTTTCCCGACGGGATTGCATGCGCTCCGCATCTCTGTGCATCACGTTCACTTTAGCTCACTGTGGATCACACGAGGAAGGCGCAGCTCGGCAGCCAGCGGCAGGGGAGGGGGCTCACCCCGAACCACGGCTCTGTCCCCCGGCACCACGCACAGACCGCAGCACGCCTCAAGTCCTCTGCTGCCAACTTACTTTCCTGCTTCCCTCCCTCACTTCCCCGCCAAGGTTACTCTCCTAGCTGTCACAGAAGACCTTTCTTCTACTGTTTTATGTCCACTTATTAAACACCCTCCTTCCTGCCAGGGGGAGCCCAGAAAGCAAGCTGGATACCCTCTGCCCCGAGCGTTTGCCAGTTCCCAGCAAAATGAAACAAAGCCCTTCACCAAGGGGAGGCAATGAAGACAAAAACAGGTTCCTTCACAAAAGAGACTCCTGAAAGGGCGTCCAGTCGTTACACAAGCGATTTGCTGCTCTTAAGAGCGAAAGGCTTCAGAAAGGCAACTCCACGTGAAGAAGCCGGCTCTGGCTTAATTCATTAGCGCCAAGGTAAAAACTGAAGGATGGCGAGTCCTGATGTGAGTTTGCCCTACAGGGAGAGGGATGCAGCATGAAAAAAATAAACCAAGGAGCACTTTTCAACCCAGTTTTGACAAAAACACAGGATCCCTTATATAAACCTTAAACTTGCCTCGCTCGGCAGCAAAGTGAGAAAACAGCAGTAAAAAGTTGGGGGAGTATGGAGAGGACGGACAAGAAAGTTAAAATCATGAGAGCGGTGGTCACACAGAGGCAGCCCCGGGGAGCCCGGGTGAGGCACGGGCACTTCAAGCTCTTCGGGCGGGGAGAGGGCTCGACTCCCCCGTGCCCGGAGTCTTTGGTTAAGGGACACCGAGTTCGCCTCAAAGCGGGGATGGGAACAGCTCGGCGCGGGAGCCTGAGGAGGGGGAACGGCAGGAGCCAGGGGGAGGCGGGGAGAGGCGGGGAGCGGGGATGGGGACGCGGCGGGCGGCTGCGGGGAGCGGTGGAGCGTGGCGGCCGAGCGCAACCCCCTGTCCCGCACGCACCTCCTGGAACAGCTCCAGGCTGTAGGTGTTGTCATCGTCGGCGAAGAAGAGCACCCCGGGCTGCGGGGGCGGCAGGTGCTGGTGCCGCTGCCGCAGCCAGGCCAGGCCGGCGTTGCGCTGCTCGGTGGCGCGGGGCAGCCCCGGGCGCTTGTAGCGGCGCGGCGTGGGGACGTGCAGGTGCGTGCAGGGCAGCCCGGCGCCCGCCACGAAGCGGGTCACCAGCTCGCTGCGCGCCGCCGCGTCCTCCACCAGGATCCAGTGGAGCCGCGACACCTGCCGGAAGGTGTTGGCCAGGCGGGTGAGCTCGGCCTTCTGCACCGGGCGGCTGTAGGTGGGCGTGATGGCATAGATGGTGGGCAGCGCGGCCTCGGGCCGCCGTCGCGGGGCGGGCGGCCGCGCCCCGCCGCTACCGCCCTCCGCCCCGCCGCGGGGGGACAGCGCGGGCAGCGGCGCCCGGCTGCTGTCGATGTCCAGCACGATGATGACGATGAGCACCCAGGGCAGCAGCAGCAGGAAGCGGCTGAAGAGCAGGGACTTCATGCTGCCCCCGGCGCCCTCCCGCCGCGGGCGCCGGGCGCTCCCTCCCTCCCTCCCGTGGGCGCGGGGGCCGCCGGCGGGGTGGGACGGGGAGCCCCGCGGTGCTTGCGGCAGCCCCTCGGGGCAGCTGCCGGCCCCGCTCCCGCCGCTCCTCTATTCCGCGAGCGGCCGCCCTTCCTCCTCCTCCTCTTCCTCCTCCCGCTTCGCCCTCGGCATCGCCGGACCGGGGCTCGGCGGGGGGCTCTGGGGAGACGCTCCTTCTCCTCCGCTTCCCCGGGCGGCTCTGGCGGTGCGCGGGGGCGGAGGGGAGGGCGGGC
>NW_024525490.1:10383370-10734331 GCF_017590135.1 Pyrgilauda ruficollis
GGGGCGCCGCAGCACCGCGGGCAGCGCCGCGCGGGGCCGGGCCCGGGCCGCCCCTCGCCCCTGCGCGGGCCCCGGCGGGAATGCGGGCAGCGGGCGTCAGCCTTTGTCAGGCGCTCTTTGTGGGAGAGAAAAAGAAAAAAAAGTGGCTCTATGGGTTTTTTTCCAAGTATCAGATGTTCCCTGGGTGTGCAGTGAATCCAGGTGTGTGATCACTGGCTGTGCCTGTCTGCTGGTTGCACGTAAGAGCTCTCAAAACAGTCGAAAGTTCTGAAGGGGCAATCATAAAGCATACAAAGAAATAATGGTTGCATTTAACAGTCCACCCTGTTCTCTGATTCAGTAGTGATTATGAACTCACTTAAATCAATGTAGTTCCTCTAAGGAGTGTTTAAAAAACACATTTTTCCCCATTCCTGCATTATTAGCAGTGGCTGCTCTGACAGATTAATGTCAGGCTGCTGTGTCGTTTGGCGACAAGGCTCATTTTGTTTTCCAAGTGCTGCTTTTATTGTTAGACTGTGCTGTACCCTCGCTACACCTTTGTAAGTTCCCGATTAAGCTGCAAGTCAGATACATCAGAAGAATTCCTTGGGACCAGCGGAAGCTTGTGCTGGAGTATTATTAAACTTCAATGATAACCTCTTTAAGGAGAAAAAAGAAGATATTACTTCTGACAACCAAAATAGTTTGTCAGAAAAACTGAGGTACTGCTTATCTAGCTGCTATCTAAGAAAGCTAAGTCAACACGGGCATAAAACAAAAGATTTTGCTCAGTCAGAGGGGACAAAAAAGCAGGCTGGATTTGGGGAAGCAAGGTCTAGTTTGACCTTGTAAAAAAGGTAAAAAAGCATGCAGTACCATGAAGGACCTAAAGCAGGGAACTGCACAGGACTGTTTTGTGTAGCACCATGTGCCTTAGCGTGACCTTTAAGTTGCCAAATGAATGGATTAAAGTCTATGCCTTCAGCTCACCAACATCCTCAAACAGTAAAAACTAAATTCTTCTGGGATTTGGGCTGAGGCTAACCTGGCACAGAGAACCTTACAGTTCAGCTGAAGGCCATCAGACAGTGCAACTGTGAAAGGGCCAAGCCCTAAGGCCAATGCTAGAGCTTCTCTACACAAATCTCGGTGGGGTAACAGCACAGGACCCTGGCTTAGGACTCTAACCCAGCTGTTGGGAATCTAAAAAAGGAGTACAACTAAAAGAATGCTGCTCAACTTGGTATAACACTGAGAGTCAACAAGGAACAACATGCTTTGCTACCCCCCTGCTTGTTTATCTTCAGCAACAGTGCTCTGTTAGATGGCAATGAGAGAAGTGCTTACTTTTTATAAGTGCTTACTTTTTATGCTTTGGAAGATTCCAAGCATAAAAGTCTGCAATTGTAAAACCTACCATTTCGCAAATTACCTAGTGTGACAAGACAGCTGGACTCGGTGTCAGTGTTGCACTAGGTCACAGGACAAAACTTCATACACTTTACCCTGTATTTCCATCTTCTTGGAGCTCCACTCTCCTGTGTAAGATGCAGGAGGTCAACAGAAATTGTCCTTGGAATTTTTCCCCCAAGCTCCAGGAAAAGAGGCCATGCTAGGGGACATGGCTAGTGTATCCTTATGTCCTGGCAATGCTTGGTTGCTAGAAAAGCTTCTCTATTTAGCGACTGGCAGAGCTTACAGCAGCCTTCAACCTGCTATAACATGCTCTGAAGTGAGGACTGCTGCAGGCAACACTTACTTCTTTTGAACTGTGCTCCAGTCTGATGTGCACATGCTGCCCTTCAGCAAGCTATCACAATTGCAGGCAGAGAAGGGAGGGCCTTGCCTGCAAGCTACAGCCTCCAGTTGTGAAGCTCTCTTACTTCCTTGTGAATAGGGCTGGTGAAAGCCTGCCGACTTGGCTTCACCTGGGTATGCGAGCAAGATTCAGCAGGACTTGTTCACAAAAGTTGACACCAGACCAAACCCTTCAGATGCACATTCCTAAGCCCACTCCTCCCCTTTAGGGTATTTTATGAGAGCCACTCCCAGGTTTCCCCCTCACCTTAATTACCTTTCTGTAGGGATCATCTGTGTGTGTGTGTGCATGCTAATGCTAGGAAGGGCTGTCAGTATAGCTTTGCAGCCCAATCTCTTTTATGATCCTGTGGCTTCAGGCTGCAGCTTTTTTTCCCAGTGCTTAAATGCAACACGTGGATATTAGGCAAGGGCAAGAATTTGCTTTCTCTTGCACACAAAACAAGGAAATGTATTCTGCCTCACCACAGCTGCCGCAACCACAGCTGCACTGCCGAACCAGATGCACTTGCTGGCCTCTGCCCCTTCCCTTATTTCTGTTCCTCCTCTAGAGTCTCTAGACATCAGTCCCAGAGTGGGGACTGCAGAGTCTCTCTCTTGAGGTGAATGGAGGAAAGTGGTAAGTGCGCTGCAGCCACATGCAGAGCACTAGAGATGAGAGCTGGCATGATCCCAGGCGAGTATTGAACTGAAGGAAGTACAAGGCAATCTGAGGAAACACCTCCTTGGAAGTACACTAATAGGCTGCAGTTAATGGTCCTTGCCTTGCAGCCCTTGTAAAGTCCCACTGGAAACTGGCTACGGTAAGAGGTGCTAGGAGAGCAGAGACACAAATTGTTAGCTCCCAGCATGATTCAGAAGTATCTGTCCACATTATGGTGTGTGTGAGTCAGAGCCTAGAAAGATCTTTGCGATCTGTGAAGATAACCCAAAGAATTCCAACCCTTGAGAAATAATTTCAGACATTAAATTGGTCTTGTCTCCAGATCTGAGCTAATTTTTGGCGGATGTGGAAGTCCCTGGATGAAGGTTAAACAGAGTGGCTGAACTTACCTCGTCATTGGCTTGCTTGTTGTTGGTTGGTTTGGTTTAGTTTTGGGTTTTTAAAATGCTTTTGTGGTGGGTTTTTTGTATCTTTTTGTGTTTCAAAAGGATTGAAAAGAAGTGGAAATGCTAACGGGTATTTTGGCTTGTTCTGCTGTGTAGAGGGTTTCTGTGCCAGTTACCTAGGAAACTGCTGTAGGATTGAATTTGGATGGATGTGTTGTCAACTACAAGTGAGTACAGTGGCTTTTCAAGAGGTGAGGAAGAGTGTAAAATGCAGAGAAAATACAAATGCCTGTAATGTGATTCCTGGGTAAGACGGTGGTCCTGTCGTTTTGACTGGCATTTTGTAGGCACCCTGACAGCTGCACAAAGGGATCGCAGATGGAGTGCATGGCCATGCCTTGGCACCTGAGCTTGAATGCCCTCATGTTTGTAAGCAAGGTTAGCATTCATCTAAATGTCAAACCATGACTGTAAAAAAAGTACTAAGGTTGCTATTAAGCGTTTTGCCCATTTCTTTACAACATAGTTATGATGATCCAAAGAAATTACAGTCTTTCTAGACATTTGGACTGCAGCACTGCACAACCATTTACAAGAAAAAAATAAATAAAAAGAACAATAAAAGACATTTAATGATTGAGATACTTCTAAAGGCTTATGCAATGAACAAAAATGTGACTGCAGAGCTTTTCCTGGAAATCACCGATAATTGGCCTTTTTTTAATACAGCAACAAAACTATGAAAAAGCAAATAAGTGCTTCTGTCTGGGGGAATTCTACTGATGTCTGTCAGTTCTGCCATGATGGCTAAATCTGCAAGTGGTTAATTATCTCACAGGAGCCACAACTTAGAATGGTCCATGGCTGAAAAAAAATTAGCAAAACAGTGGGGATTACTTAGAATAGAACTCCCACAATTTCTCCTATTCCCTCCGCCATTCCAAAACACACACAGGATTAACATTTGGGCTTATACTGAGCACCAATTTCCTTGTATTTCTCCTACAAAGTGCACTTCAAATGGCAAATGCAAACTCCTAGTAGTTTATTCATGTTATGACAGGTGTCATAAGTTGGCAGAGCTACATGTAATCTTCAAAGGTTTGCTTTCTTCCCCCGCCCCCAAGCAGGTGAGCAAGTTTCCAGCCTGGAAAAGACAGGTTGTGCTGCTTGTTTTGGGTTAGGCAAGTGCACCAGGTAAGAAGAAGCTTTGCCCTTGTTTGTCTGGCTAAAGCTCTGAGGCAGGGCCTGCTTCAGAGGCACTTTCTAAGGCCATCTTGTCCCTGTTCCCTGCAGCTGTGCACCCACCAGTGTGCTTGCATCTCCTGCATTTCTCTCTGCAGATGCTTCTCATCTCCCAGGAGTCTAAAATGAATGCTGAACTTAGCAGTTCTAGCTTCTGGTCTGACTCGTGTTGGGAGTGAGTGCTGCCCAGGCTCTACCTTCAGGGCAGGATTAGTTCCTTGGAGCTGAGGGTTGGATGATGGTCCGGTCCCCCCAGACATTTGGTCAGCTTCTATTGCACTGGCACATGTACATGACCAAGCCAGAGCACCTTGTGGGCATACCTGGACTCTGTCCCTACCTGCATTGCTTATCAGGAGGCCAGGTTGTGCAGGCCCAGCTGCTGCTGCTGCTCTCAAAAAGAAGCTGTGGTATGTCTGATATCTTATCTGCTGCATATAAGAATATAGACACTGCTGATCACTATTTCTTCAACAACATCTTTAACAATATTTACATTAGAGATTACCCAAAACCTATAAAACTGCATGCTGATGGGCCTGGGGGTGGCTCCAGTTCATTCTGCTGCATCCAAGCTTTCCCTCTGGCTTCTGCCTTTGGGGATGTGCTGAAGTGACATCCAGAGCTGGAATCCTTTCCTCCCTGCTCGAGCAGATGTGCACACAAACCTAAGCAGACTCCTCTATTTCAGACCCATCTGTAACCTGTGTAATGAATAATGTACAATGAATTTGTGGTCTACATGTTTATTAAGTGACTCAGTATTTCCAGTGGAGATTTTGTGCTCATGTTTTACTCACATCTCAAAACCCACTCACTCTTTTATTATCCCCAACAGCAGTAGGTGATAATAAATTATACAACTGCAGATGACGGTAACTATATCAACAAACAAACTGTATCAATTTTCAATGTGAGTTTAAAGCTTCGTTTATGGGTTGTGCAAACTCTGAAAAAGGAATTTGGGAACGCTGCTGCTGTTATTAAATGTTCTAACCGGGCTGTAATCCAAACCTTCCATAAGGCGTCTCTAAAGAAGATTTTTGCCTACTGTGTACCACTGCTTTTACATACGAGATTAGGGATTTATGTACGTAAGAGCAGAGAGAGAAATGTAACTAACAGAACAGTGACAGCTCTGTTTGTTACTCTGTGGACGGGCTGAAAGACAAAAGGCAGCAGTGGTGGATTTCAGAGTTAATCCCCCTTCACTGCATTTGTAGAAACACATTTGTTCTTTCCAAAAAAAAAAGGCTTGTAGAAAAACGTCAATCAATCAACACTGCAGCTACATTGTGTGTATTGAAGCAAGCTCACATGCTCTCTAAATTACTCTGGATCCTATTTTAAGCTTAATAAGCTACTCAGTAATTTGTGTGGCCATGGAAAGATGTGAGCTTATGCCACAGCAGCCGTTTTGAAACAGCCAAAGACCTGTGGCAAGGGACAGAACAAAACTACTATTTGGGAAAGTCGTTGTAGCTGTATTTGGAAAGTTACAGTATCCTTTCCAAAAGGAACAGAGACTGTTGAGAAACCCGTATCTATGTGATAATGGTACACTTCAATCACAGGAAAGAATGCTTGGTCAAATGTAAGTGTGGCTCACCATGACATGTGGTGTATTCTTGTTTCTATTGAAAACTTTCCATTTTCAGATGTTTATACTTGTAAGGTATGTGGGAAAATAGGCCTGGATCTCTGTCACTGGCCTGAGTGATGCTTACCACCTAGGTGCTGGATGGAGCATACACGTGAGACAATAAATATCACTGAGACTTTCAGTGAGAGGAGAGCATCCTGCAGGCTCTGAATTTCTCCACATAATGATCCTGATCCCTCTGGGTCTGGGACAGGCTGAAGCGACTCAGAGCTGACTAAGCTGCTGCGTGACTAAGCCTCCTGGACCTCACCAAACTCAATAACTAATACTTTTAACTGAGCTGCTGATCACCGTCCTGACATGCCAGCTGGGTTTTGCATGTTTCATTGCCCATAAATATGGTTAGGGCTGTCATGAGCCTTTTCTGTCTGTTCCTTTTGCAGTTGTTCCCAGGGGTTGACAAGAAGCCCTCTGACAGTGGAGCTGAGGAGGTTTCAGCTCAGAAGACTCTTGAAAAAGGGTCCTCAGAGAGACTGAACTTAATCCCCTCCCTTTAATTTCTATTGGGACCTGGTTAAAGTACATATTTGACATTAAGGTTGGCTGTTAAAGTGTTCTTGGAGCTTGGCACCATTAACTTTGACACTGAGAACATGAGGCCAGACCTTAGAGCATTTCCTCCTGCAACATGACCAATGTTTGCATGAATAAGTAAGACCAATTACAGATATAAGTCAGTTCTTGTTAATCTGATGTTTCTTATCCATATCCTATACATTCCTCTCCATATTTTTAAAACATCTGTCACTACCCACTGCACTGGCAGTGCCCAGTAATTGCTCCCCCAGCCAGCCCTCTTACCTACATGAGTTCTGTGTTCCCCTTGCTTCCCAATGTCTTCCAGCTGAAGAGAAGCAGGGCTCTTGTTACTGCCTGTCCCCCTCTCCAGTAAGAACAGTCTCAGAGGAGGTTGCTTTGTGATTAATTCACATGTCCTTGAATTGGGGGAGGGGGTTGGGGTACTTACAGCCAAGCCTGGACAAATTTACTTTTTTCCTTATATCTGATTCTCTTATTGTATGAAACTTCAGAAGTTCACATTTAAGTGAACTACCCTACATTTAAGTAAATTACTCTGCATTGTATTAAAAAACATAAAAATTATCATTTGGAACAGCATAGTATGTTCACCTTAATTTCCTAACTATTTCTCCTCTAGGAGCCAAATACACAAACAAGGGGAACTGTTACAATTACGGATGTAATTTTAAATAATCTTTTTTGTTCGCCACCCCTGGGTTTTTGGTCATATCTTGCCCTCAGTTTATATGTCCTTTATATCAGACCTTTTTTTTTTCCTGATAGACTCCTCATTTGATCTGTCTCTTTAGATTCTGGATGCAAGAGAAGTGCTCAGAGGTATGGAAAGTTACTCTTCCCTATTACAATAATGATATGTAAATATATGTAACATCCTCAGCCCCCTCTGTAAATAGAGCTGGGCACGTTGCCCTTACCTTCCAAGGCTGCTGTTACTAAAACATCTCACACAAATGTACACTTAGTTTGAACAGAAATGGCCTTCCTCATTTGCTTTTGGGTGGAAAAGGATCAGACTGGTGTTAAGTACATAAAACCTGGTGAGACCATACTACCAAAACAAGCTGACAAAACAATTGAGAGAGCATCTTTGGAAGTATGCCTTTACTAGTACAGGAAAATAGGGTATCTTCTTAGTCTAGGTTCACTAACATGTTTTCAAAGAGTTGTGAATAGCAGGTTGTTCAGTTTTAACTTGGGTCAGCAGCTCAAATTCAAATGTTATTGTGAACCTGGTACTTAATCTGGGTGAGAACACTCAGTGCTCTGAGGAGGCAGGGGAGGTTCTGCAGGAGGGAGTTGTGGTGACAGGCTGCAGTATGCTCCCATGGGCTCCCCGGGAAGCAAAGCACTGCAAATTCTTGCAGCTGGATCTGTGGCCATGCTGCCCCACCCTTCTGGGACAGGCTGGGAGTAGAGCTCAAACATCCCCTTGGACAGGTAGCAGGTGGAGCGGCTGGCTCTGGGAAGCCATGCTCCTGTCTTGAAGTCAGCTAGCAAAGAGCAAAGCAGCCCATGAACCAGACTGGGCTGATGTATTACACCCACAGCCAGGCCAGGTGGCTTAACCACTACAGACTCACTTTACTACAACACTGTAGGCAACAAGCTGTGACATATCCATCCCTGTGGCGGGTACTGCTGTGAAACCACACAGGACACAGCCCACCTGAGATGAGGACATCTCTGAGGGTTCACAAACGCTCAATGTCACTCTTCCTAGAGAAGTGGTAACACCCCCATTAGGTAATGGGGAAGTGCTTTTGGGAACTTCATCCTAAACTCTCTTGGAGTCCAGTTATTATTGGAACAGCATTTCTCCTTTTGCTTCTTTGTCAGCTTTAAACTGCAAATACAGAATTTTAAGTGGTTCGGATGTGGAGCTAAGAAAATAATCTTTCTTTGGAGTAAAATTTAACTGCATTTACTTAATTAACAGCTGATTTTTTGTGAACTGATTCTATTTATCAACCTCCATCTGAATTATTAAGAAATTAGGGATAAAATAATTTATTAATTAATTCTTACTTAATCCCTGTCTGATTGGTCAAGCTCTGAGCAGGCAGGTTGGTAAAAATCTCTGGCAAGCTGACCTGTGATAAATTCACCCCTGTCTGCTCTACAACAAAAGCATTCAGATCCCTCTTAAAATAAAAGGGCTTAAAAAGATAATAGACTTCAAAATCAAGAGAGTGAAGATGTACTGTACTGCTGGCAAAGACTAAACGATGGCCAGGCCACAACAGTAGGCTTTAATGTTAACATACGAGGTCAAAATCAGAACATTAGCCCCACTGCTGTACATCTTTTTACTAGGAAAGTTTCCATTTCCTTCTTGACAAGTACAAATGTCTGTAACTGGCACTGTGAGTATGTGCTTTTTTTCAAGCCAACACTGTTTGTAAAATTTCTTTAAAAAAACTAAACCAAGAGTTAACCCCTTATTAACTTGAATTGGTGGAATCTTGATTCAAATAACTTCTTTATCACATTGCTTTCTCCAAGTGATTTTTCTTTTCAGCAACGTACATTTAAGTGACATGTTTTCTGACCAATGTGGCATATTTTGCATATAGTTTTGCTAATTGGTACTTCAGTCTGTAAGCAAATAATATTTCTTTTCTTCCACATCCATCCATCTTCAGGAAAATCTGGTTTTACAGCCAAGGTTTTTCAGACTTAAGTACTCTATTTCACTGTAATATGATTGTGTTAGTGCCAAGATGGGTCAATTGCCTGAAAATTTTGGTGTCTAAAGGGTTTGATTTTCTTTTTTTTCCTGTAATTAAATACTGTGCAGATGGAGTTAAGGATTTATTTAGAATAACTGAATTTTTTCCTTCATCTTTCTCACTGTTGTTTTTCCCCATTGTGAAGTTTTGTGCCTATTTTGCTTTCCTGTTTTTATTAAACTACCTGGGGGCCACAGAAACATTATTCAGTTGTGGGTCGTCCACTCAGAAATGTTAGATAAAAATTTCTGTGAATGCCGCTATAGAGCTGATATTCATTTAAAACATTTTTTTGAAGCAATGTGGTTACAGATTTCAAATTAGTCTGGAATGAAGATAAAATAAATAAAAATATTTTTGTGGATTTCTTTTTTTCGTTAGATGGTTAACTTCAAAGAGGATAATTTCATCAAGTATTTTGATGAAATAGTTCTTGTTTTCTGAGTAGCAGGACTGTGCACATCCCAGGATGTGCTAAGAGATGGGTTGTCCTGGGAGTGGGGCATGCTGGGTTTTTTGCTGCAAGGCCCAGTAGCTTTGGTAATAGATGACAGTAATCTCAGGAAACTACCAAGGCAAAAGACCTATGGCTCTGACGTTGCCACTGAATGGAAGGAGATTTTTTGTTTAATTTCCAAACTGGCTTGTCCTTAAATGTGCCATTTTGTGTTCATAAATTTTGGGAAGAAACTGGAGAACATTGCCAAGAGCAACTACTACATCTTGAGGAATTGGAAACAAAATATAAGAAGAAAATATAACAAATATTCCCTAAAGGAGATTACTGTACTGCATTGTAAATAAGCATATTACAACTATCCTGGTTATCCCTCAGCAGGTAAATGCCCTGGAGCATTAAATGTCAACTACAGTTAAACTACGTACTCAGTGTCCCCTCCAACATCAGTCTGTGCTAACACTCTTAAGGAGCAGACAGTGTCAACAGAGCACGGCCCACTTTGCTCCTTCTCCTGTACTCCATTAGACAGTGGAGGGAATTTCCTGACATCTGCAATACTCTTCCCAAAGTGATAATATATTTCCCTTTGATCTCCTTCCCTCTGGGGCCATACAGCTGGCATTGGGTAGAGATGGGTGGGCAGGGAGGCTCCTGTAATCATGGCTCACTAACATGTTCTACAAATGTCATGGCTTGGGTGAAATGTAGATGGGAGTCTCTGACACAAAAGGTGGGGATCTGTGATTTGATCTGCAGCCCTGTGTAACTGGTGCAAATTTCATTGAGGACCTGGAAGAGTCATCAGACATGGAGGAAAACTCACATACACATTGACGTGGGAGAGAAGGATGAAGGGTCATCCAGAAAATAATTGAAAAATTCAAACTGCTACTGTTCTCTGTCCACTCAGCTGACCCCTGTAGCTTTCTGAGTCAGTAGGAGCCGTGCGAAAGAGAGGCATGTAGTATAGTGTTGTCAAGTATTTTAATGAATGGCTTTACTGGGGATGAAAGATTGAGAGATGGCTCCTACCCAGTATTATGACTGGACCCTCCTGATTGCCCTTCCAAGTGACAAATGACTGTTTCTCTATTGAGAAATCAGTTTATAACTCACTTTTAAACTCTGTTACATTTGGGATGATTTGGCTTTATGTTTTGCTTTTCAGGCTCATCCCTATTAAAGAAAAAAGTATTCCAGAATTATTTTCCCATACTTGGATAGCTATATAGGCTGATGCTTCCAGACTCTCTCCCCAGAGCAAGTTCTCTGAATTCATACAGCTCAAGTGACCTTTCCAGTTCACAGAAGTGACTAAAATTCTCAGCAGTAGTGCAGGCTTTGCGATTGGATACACATCTGTACATGAATACATATTTATACACAGATCTATACTTATACTACACTCACTCACATAGACAGAATATGTATATGTGTATGTATAAAAATACTGCTTGGAATTTCAGCTCTCATGTTCCTAAGCTCTGTGTCTATATAAGTTATGGAAATTCTGGCAAAACTCAGAAAGTGACAAGCATATTTTACTTTCACACAGCTCATCTGTTGAAGCATGATTTTAAGAGGCCCTAGCTATTTAAACACTTACTGTAAAACGAATGAGTAAATGGGTTTCTGGATTAGGATTTTATTCAGGTTGTAAATTTTTAGAGATTGGGACTGTTTGCCTGATTTTGTACACAGGCAATAGATTTTGGTCTCTAGGAGCTGTCTCTGAAGGAATAATTATAACCATTCCAAGAACTGAGAAAATGTACTGAAAATTACTATATTATTTATTTTACAATTTAATTTGCTAAAATTTTCCAGACAGCTCTTCAAATAATAAAGCAATAGCAAATACCTTTAAAAAAAATAGTAATTCTCCTTTGATAGGCTTCTTTGACAAATTCTTGAAATAAACCATCCAATGTCTCAGGGCAGAGAAAACTATAGGTTCCATTACAGATTTACGTCTTACTGCTTTTAACAAAGTGGCAAGAAATATTTCAAGACAAAACCCCATCCAATCTAGCCAATACAATCTTCCTCAAATTGTTGATAACACAACAATTAAGTGGTTAACCACTTTGGGACGCTGTTCAGTTCAAGAATGGCAAACCTGAAGTTGAATGTCTTTAAATCTATAGGTCTTGAAACTCTGAGCATAACAGAGAAGGCAGGTCAATGTAGTCAGTGGAGCCTAAATCTCACCAGCCATGGGAGATGAAATCCAGATGTCTAGGGAGTTGGAGTCACTAGGGGTACCACAGTCACCTAGCAGCTTTATAAGGCTGGCACATCTAATGTGGGATGCATGAAAGACCACGTGGCATATCCCACTGTGCTTAAATCAACATAACTGAAGCCCAGCTGTATTCCATGAGCCAAGACATGCTCCACTGCTCTGCTGGTTAAGAGCTTTATTCTGTCGCCTGTACCTGTCATGTCAAAGCATTTGAAGAGCCTTAGGGTAGCCCAGACCTTGGTAAGAGGCTGGGAGATGTGACCCTTGCCTTTCTGGAAGAGGAGGACATTTCAATTGCCCATCAGTGACGTGTTGATCTGCTCCCTTGATCTCATGGCAATAGTGGGAGTTGAGACCCCAGTACATCTATAGAAGCCTTCAATTGTCTAAGTGGCCTCACAGCCCTTTCTGTACCAGTCTGAAGTTTTCCAGTAATGTTTATGCAGCTACTTCATTCTTCTACTATTTATCCACCCGCTGCCCTGCATTCTCTCTCCTGTGTATATGTACTTTGGCTTGCATATTTTGCCCAGACATTTTTAGACTTACCCAGCATCTTCTCTGCTGGCTCACATACTTGGTCCATAAACTTTCCTTGCTGCCAACCAGCTTCCCATCAGAAACTTTCCATATGGCTCGCAGGCAAGGCATGAGGAGCATTCTTCCTCCCATCCCACTTCTCTTCCTTGGGGGAGACCAGATGCTGGAAAGCAGCAGAGGCAGGAGATAGCACCACATTCCCTGACAGCCCTTCTTTGCTGGGCAAAGGACATCAGAACAACTTCAGCTGTCTTTCTGGCAATAATCTCATACAACGTATAAAGCACAATGGGTTTGGGTTCTTTTCTGGGAAAGACCATAGATACAGTTTTGTGTAAAATATAATACATATTGTACTTAAAGAGATCATTAAATAATTCTTGGCCTTTCTTTCCCAGGGAATTAAAAAATTATTAAGTTGGTATTACTGGCCAGGTCAAGCTGGGCTAAAAATTATTTAAGGGACTAAAATATACTTACAAAATTCTGTCACTTTACATCTACATGTCTATATATTTATTCAAATGTCTGTCACATTGCCATTGAGGCAACAGTCAGTAAGTTTGAGTTCTGCAGTTGAATTCCCTGGAGAGATTAATTCTAGCAATAACTGCAAGAGGAAATGGAGACAGCAGTTAACTGAGGAAAGGAAAGGAAAGGAAAGGAAAGGAAAGGAAAGGAAAGGAAAGGAAAGGAAAGGAAAGGAAAGGAAAGGAAAGGAAAGGAAAGGAAAGGAGTATGACTGAGAAAGAAAGAAAGAAAGGAGTACTGTTTATAGACTTACAGTGTCCTCTGTGCTTTCAGACTGAGATGAACATGTCACAGCATTATAAACTTGCCTGTAGGCTAAACAGTACCTTCCAAGTAGCACAGCTAAAGAGGAATGGTACAGTTGAGAAGGACCTCAGCCCCTGCACAGCCTTTCCAAAGCACCCTGCCTAGTTCTCCTCCAGAATATTTACCTCTCATGAGAACAAAAACATTATTAATGTTTCATCTGTCTCAGTTTGCTTCTTCATGAATGTCCAGCTTATTTCTTCATCTGTCCAGACCAACAAATCCAGATTATGTTCTGTGTGTTTTATTAGTTTTCTGCCACATATATGTTAATGAGCCCTGAATGTTACATTAAAGTGTTTTCTTTTTCCAGAAATAATGTGGTATTGGTTCTACCCTATTTGACTGTCAGCCAGGCCATAGTCTTCTCAGATTCCAATTTAAAATTATCATTCTGGTGTTAAAGGTTTCCCAGGGACTTGTCAGCTCCGCAGCAGCTTCCAAACAACGGCTTCTATTCCATTTAGTCTTACCAAGTGTGCAGATATCAGCATGGAAAAAAATTAAAGAAATTAAAACCACGGTGAGAACAAACTGTGGGCCCAAGAAATGACATTTGCAGCAATCACGATGAATTCACTAGGCTCCCTGCATTAATTACCATATGAGAAGTCTTACTTCTTTTGATTGTCACAGTGCTGTAGCAACCTCTGAGCAGGAAATAAAGCCAAGATTTTTTTTTTTTAATGAGGGCCTAATGTGCTCAACACAATTGAAGGTACTTAGAAAAAGGAGCATATGGTGCCATAAGTTTCTGAACTTGGGGTGTGTTTGCACACAGTAGTTGCTTCAGATTTTGGACAGGTAAATAAAGTCACATTAATTTTCTTGTTGCTGTGAAAGATGTGTCTCTGGTCTCCATCTCAGCTCATGTGAAGGCAGCTCATGTTAGAATAAATCAAAGCCGCACCTGCAGCAGCACGGAGATGTGCCCTTCCAGACAAACACAGAATCCAAGAGTTCCCTGCTCTTCATATCGGAATTTTTATTCTACAGCTGCTTGTTAAGATGGTTAAAGCTTTGGCTAGAGAAAGTTTCCAGTTGCAGTATTCTGGCCCTACAATTCAGTGGTTTTTCTTTTCCTGTTTGTTTTACTGAAGTATCCCTATTATCTGTTTTGTTTGTGACCCTCCATTTCAGTGTGGCTGCTGCATGCAGATTGGTGACACAGGACCACAATACAGTTTACAAATCAGGCCCAGATTAGCAGCAATCTGCAGTCAGTCTTCAATTAGCTGGAAGGATGATGTTTCTTGACCGTCTGGTGTTTAAATGAACTGAAAATCAAAACCCTGTTTTTCTTGGTTCTCTTCCAAATTGCACACTACAGTTTGCCTCATTAAAGATTAAAACAGATGTCAGTAAAAGGAGATAAATCGGAATCAAATTTTAAATCCAAATGGTCCTGAACTCATCATTTGGGCTTTTCCAAAACATAAGAGGTATCATTGAACAACTCAGATCCATGGGATGAAACTAAGAGGGGCTGTAGAGGCTTAGGAAGACCCTTCCTTCACTTGAGTAGCTCTGTAAACTCTGTCTGTTGGTGGTGAATTGCAGCCGAGGTGCCCACTGTAAATCAGCAAAGATGCCCCACAAGGTGCAGGTAGATATGGTCCTGCAGAAATACCTTTCTACCTTTGCCTTTGAAGAGCTGACACAGAGCCACCTGGATCTGAGCTTTGGTGTTTTTCTCTCCCTGCAGTAGACTGTAAAACTGACAGAATACTACAGCTATCTTTGGCAGTTTAGTGTCTGAATTGAAAAGAAGAGAGAGAAAAAGCCAGGCAGAACACAGAGTTTCAATGAAATCATTGCAACTAATCTAATACATAGTCGTAACATCTAGGTGCCTGCTCACTGTGTGGAATATAGATATAATAATGAGGAAAACTGTTGGGGTTTTTTTTCTTGGAAACATCATTCTGGTTCACTGTGACCTTCTCAGTTAACTTAATAAGCCAAGTATCTTTATATGAAAACAGCTCCTTAGTTTCCACACTAGAGAATACACAGCCTTATCACTTACTATAATTTTGATTATGAAGCAGTTGTTTTCATAATCCTCACTTTTCTGTTGCTTGCAGCTATGAGTAATCTTTTTTTTTCAGGCTACCACTTCCTCATGCTTCCCAGTTCCTCAGTAATAACACTTTTTGCAGGTGAGGGTTATATTTAAAAGAAGATCTCTTTGATTGTGTTCCAATGAAAGTTTTTCAAATTTCTGTCATTGATGTATATGCTGTTAATTGCAGAGGTTGGATGTGTAGTTTGTAAATACACAGGTCAATGCAGATGCCTTGTTTGACCTAACATTTCTTTTCTAGTGCAGCCTTTTCTTCTGGTCACAGAGTCTTATGGTGCTGCTTCAAGGGAGCCAGATGCCTTGGGCACAAGGGGTGCTGGTGAAGCCCAGAGCTCCTCTAGGTTTGTGCCCCTTGATGACTTTCCCTAGAATAGAAAGGAATACCTTTGGCCGTGGGGAGTAAACCTTCTTAAAAATAGTCTTGTATATTATCTGTATTTATTTCACTTGTATTCTCCAACTCTCATTTTTCTTCCAAAGTTGCAGATCCAAAAGGTGCATTTCCCCTCAGGTCCCTCCTAGTCTTGGTCTCCTGCCTCCCTACTGTTCCTACTCTCTGCAGGGGCTGACTGTTCCCACTACTGCACTATAACTCCCCAGTGGCACCAGGACCCTTTGGAAAAGCCACCAAGATTGTAGGCCTGATTTCACTCTGGAGCTTAGCAGGTGATGCTGAGCTTGTGGGAGAGTAGGAGGCACATCAAGCTGAGAATGCAGCTGACCAGAAAATGTTTGACATTTTGTTTTAGTACAAATGTTCTCTTATTAAGAACAAGCTTTGACTAGTAGTTGAGATTTCTCCTCCTTAATATTAATCACAAGGCAAGGAATTTGCACAATTAATTTTCTTAACCATATTTTTAAAAATGCAGTTAGAGCCATCTATGCTTTTATCCTGTACCACAGAGGGCTGTGAGGAAGAAATTTCAGGTGCTGCTTAGAGGTGTGTGCTGCTGAGAGCTTTCATACAGTACTTAAAAAGGAGGTGTTTATAAAGTCCCAGCAAAAGACTGAATGTCCTTCTTTCAGATTCTGTGAAAAGATAATTAGATAATATTGTAGATGTCAGGCTATAGCCACCACTGCCTGCACTACCTCCAGGCCATCTAACACAGCAATTTCCTCTGACAGTAGCTGATATATCTGATAAATCTGTTATACCTCACCTTTCTGTGGGTGCTGTCACCCTCACCCCACACCAGCCAATGTCTGCACAGGGATGAAATGGGTTTTCCAGCCCCATGAATAAAGGTTGTATAGTTGTCTTTTTTCTCAAAAATCCAATTTGCACAATCCTAAATTCTCTCATTGTCTACGCTGATGCCCACCGTATCCTGAACACTCAGGTCCTCTGAGAGAGGAGGACAAGAAATTTCATTTCTGAATCATACCATTTTGTTAAAATACATTGACATGAAAAGATGCTCTTCTCACATTTGTATTAAAATGCTATATAGTACTCAATCTCTCTCTATATTTGGCTTCTATTTCAATGCCCAAGCCATCCTTTCTCAAAGAATCAGGAGCAAACTTGAGGTGAGAGGAAGGTAAGGAAGGTAGGTGCAGTAGTTTTGCAAACTAGCGAGCCACTTGAAGGAGCTTATTAGTTTTCTGATTGAAAGGACACAGTGCTTTTTCACAGTTTAAAAGTTAAACATAAGGTCAAAAATAAAATTAAGGGGACCTTGCATAACAGCAAAGCTCAGCAGGGCTCAAGGACTTATGGATGTCAAGTGTTCTCTAACTCAATCCTCCTCGATGAAGGGGAGTCTTCCTTCCAAGACTCCTTTACCCTGGTCTCCTGGGTCAGATATTCCCAAGGGCTGATCTTGTCAGTGCAGACCAGCGCAAAGAGGGCATTCAATAACTCTGCCTCTCTGTATCCTCTGTTGTCTGGAGAGGGTCCCCTCTCCACAAAGTAACAGGCCCACATTTTTCTTAGTTTTCCTTTTGTTTTTGATGTATTTGTAAAAGCCTTTCTTGTTCTCTGTCCTTGACATCTTTGACCAGTTTTAATTCCAGATGGGCCTTGGCCTTCCTTGTCTCATTTCTCCTTACTCTGACAGTCCTCTGTATTCATTCCAAATGGCCTGACCCTGTTTCCATCTCCTGTGTTTTTCCTGCTTACACTTCAGTAATGACAGGACTTCTTTATTCATCCTTGCAGTTGTCTTGCTCCCTTTGCTCGATTACTTGCTCATCTGGAGGCATCTTTCTTGAGCCTGGAGGAAGTGATCTGTGAATATCAACCATCTCTCTTGGATCCGTCTTCCCTGCAAGACCCATCCCCAAGGGATTCTTCCAAGGAGAACCCTGAAGAGGCTAAAGTGATCTCTCTGAAGTCCATGGTTGTCATCTTACTTGTTGCTTGTTCCCTCCTCACCCGATCTCACTGTCAGTGCAGCCAAGGCGGTGGCCAACATTCACATCTCCAATGAGGCCTTCCTTGCTAGTGCAGTAACAGCACACAATTCCTTGGAGGATTCTCCAGCACCTATGCAGGACATTGTCACCAATACTTTCCAGGAACCTCCTGGACTGTTTGTGTTTCTCTCACGACTGGTTGCAGCTGGATGGATTGGCAAGCTATGTCATTAAAACAAGTAATTTAAATTAATTTTGAGAGAAATATTTAATAGTCTGTAGGACTTTTGAAACTCTCTACTGCTTATGAAAGACCCTATATTTCCCTTTTCTGTATGCTTGGGCTGCACTTGTCCAGATTCTCCAATGCTAATCTGCCTCATGGCTCTGGACTGTAGCACCCAGAAAAACAACAGAGGCCTCAATCTTGTGAGGAAAAACTCTCTCTGTTTTCAGATCTGAAAATCATAAGCAGTTTTGAAATCATGACTATTAAAACATGTGTAAGTAATCACCTTGGAACACAGATGGTATTTCCCTTTTTTAATTCAGCTATCATTTTCCTCATAGCAAAATGAATGTAATTTTAACTTATGCTATTTTATTTCAAGATCACAACATCCATTAGAAAGCACATTATAAAGGATGTTTTGCCAGAAACATCTCCAGTATTACAGAAAATAATCTTGTTACTTCCTTCTATGATTTATAGTACCTTTTCCCCCCTTGTCTTTAAACATTTTCCAGTAAAAGATGGAAGATGAAATAAGAAGCTGCACAAAATTTATGCATGTGGATAAAGAAGACCCCTTTCATATTTTGTGGTTTGATTTCTTTATCTATTTTTTTTTTTCGAAATTGTTTTCAATTTGGCTTAAGTTCCTTGAAGAGCATGAAAGTAGCACTGAAAAAAAAAATTAGTATTCTGAATAGAAAATACAAGAATGAAAAGATCCCCTGAACTGAGAGGTGAAGAAAGACTGCAGGAACAGTGGATAATAGGTGTCAGTTCTGTGATCTTCTTTCTAATTCTAGTTTGACTCACTGAATGGTTTTAATCAAGTTAAACAATCCTCTTTCATTCTGTGATTCAGGATCTGTGAAGACACTAGTCTTTTCCTGCTTTGCTGGGCTTCTGAGACACATGAACAGACTATCACAGGACTACAAGGCCAAATTATAAAAGTATAATAGGAGGCAGCATTTTACTCTTAGAGAAAACACTGTTGCATATAATTTGAACTGGGACTGCCTTGTAGGCATTTTCACTTTTACATTTGTCCCTGGAAACTATAGAGGACAGCATATCAACATAGTATTAAAAATGTGATGGAGATCTTACCTCTTCATTCATTATGAAGAAAGACATAATAGAAGAAACAACAGTGAAGGAAAATTTTCTAATGAAAGTATTTAATGTATTCAGCATTTCTTGTTGTAAGTACATAAAGACAGGGATTTATTAAGCAAAGATTCATTGCAACTGTATGAATTAAGCCTTCTCTGCTTTAAGACCAGCTCTGTAAGAGAGGATAGAATCTGCATACTCTGACAATTAACTTTAATTCTTTATCTTTGCCAAACACAAATGTTTAAATCACTGGTAGTCTGAAAAAGATGTACTTTCTCTAATATGTCAGCTAAAAGCCTTTATTGGGTTATTTAGAGTTCAACAACTTTTTCACTGAGACTCAGCTTAATAAAAATCCATCTTGGACAGAGCTCCTTGTCTTTGCAGACACGTACACAGGCTGCTTCTCCCAGTCCCCAGCACAGGCCTCCCACTTGCTGGTCAAGCAAATGGAGAAATAATGGTATTCTATTTTTAGCTTCCTTTAATGAGATTTATTGGATAGACAGAAGTTCAAAATCCCACAGCATTGAAGCTGCAGCTCTGCTGGTGCTGTGCTGGGCCCCCTCAAGGCCTATAGATGTCACATTGGAAGCTGCTGAATTGCCCCAGGGGAGGAGCTGGATGGTGTCTGAGTGGTAGCTCCAGCGAGATACTCGAACATTTCTGTGACAGCTATGCATTTAGGTGACAGCTAAAAGACTTAGTGAGCTCCTGTATTTTGTTAAGTTCACCACTTGTAGCTGTCTCCTGTACTCAGAAGCTTGTTCCACACCTCCATTGCTGCTGAGGTTTTGTCATTATGTAGTGTTAAATGAAATCAGTCTCTGGTAAAATCTGTGTTGAGGGATCCTGCAGAGCCTGCTGGCTTTTGCCAGCTGAGAGTTCTCCATTGGGGAGTGACCACATACTCCCCAGGAGAGCTGGAGACCTGGAGTGGCCATGCCAGCAGCAAGCTCTCCTAATGAATTGTAGCTATACTGCAATCTGTTAAGGAGCCGTGTGATGGGAGCTGAACAATGATAACTGGCACTCGCTGATGCCAGATCATAAAAAGCTAAATTACGTGTTTGGTCGAGCTAGTATTGGGAGAAGAAAGGAAAAATACCATATGTTGTTTTTAATGTTTTTAGAGTTGTTTAATGTTCCTCTTAGGAGTACTTTCTTTTGCAGAATTCCTTTGTAATAAATTATTTCCCTTTCAGCCTGAATGCACACTATGCACTACTATATTAGATACTGTTTTCTTTTTTGAAATATTGTTATTTAGCAAGTTTCAGAATTCAGAGAAAAAGAAAAGTCAAGGAAATTATATAGTACATGATACCTAGGAGACTTACAGAGGAACTCAGTCTTTCTTTAAAAAAAAGTTTAAGAAAGAGAGCTGAACTAAAGCCTTGAGAAGAAGTGTTCTAAATCTGCCTGGGAAAGGACCATGAAGAGAGGCTGTTTACCTGATAAAAATTGTTTCTAGAAGAGATTCAGAGCTGAGATTTTGAAGTGCAGGTACACAAGAGGAACTGGAATAATTACATGGGCAAAGATACAGATATTGGGGTTCATTGTGAGTTACCTCTACATACTATTAAAAGGAAAAATTGGCCATTGTGAGCAAATATGGTGGCGAGTGGATAATAATAATATCTTGCTCACTTTTAGTTTTATTAGATTAGGGGAGCATGGTGGGGATACCACCCCAGGAAGCTGCACAGATGGTAATTATTATGCATCCTTTTTATCTGGATTTAAGAAACAGTTCCTGCTTAGTTCTCAAATTAATGTACATGAAAGAGAAAAGACAAGACAAAAATCTTGCAGATATTAAAGTGGGAAAAAAAATGCTGAGCAGCCACCTTCTTTGCAAACAGTGCACTTTGGAAAAGCAATAAAATAACCAACATGGGCATACATCCCTGCTGTAGAGGTTTCATTCTTAGCAAGGGCAATTTTATCCATAAATTGTAGTGAGAAGAATATTGCTGCTTAATCAGAACCATAAAAAGAAAGAAAACACACATGAAAGAAGATAATAATATCAACATTTGATTTTTCAGGAAGAAACCCTTGACCTGCAGGGCCCCTCTTAGTACTCCAGATTTCAGGCACCAAGATGCATCATTTAGTTTCTTTTCTGAGGTTTTTTAGTCAGCAGGGTGCTGAGAGTGCTGCATGGCCTCCAAAGCAAAGGAGGTCAGGCCCTCCTGAGTGGCGCTGTGGAGTTGTGGAGATTTCCAGCAACCTCCACTGTTCCCTCTCATTTAGTTGCCAGGGCAAGAGGGGACACTGCCTGTGCGACCATCGTCTCTGCACCCTCCATTCTACCTGACCACTGGTTGGAAAATCTCTGTCAAAACTCTCTTGAAGTTCTGTTTAGAGTTTTCTTTTCACAAGACAGCACTTGCTTTGGATGGAAAATTTATGTGTTTTTTTCTCTTCCCTCTAAAAACTAAATGGCAAAACATTTTGGCCAGATGTGTGGAAAAAATTCATTTGGCACTGTTGCCAATGGTTGTGGGAGTCACTCCTTGGCTGTCTCTTGCCTTTGCTGTCCTCACCAAGCTGCTGGATGACGGTGTCTCCTGAAATGCACTGTGGCAACGGGTCTGCTTTGGCATCTTTGCAAAGAAGAGAGTGCATGAGTGAAGAACCTGGCTCCAGGAGCAAGCAGTGGAAAGCTCCTCTGCAGCAACATGTTTGGGCCATATGAGCAAATGTCAAAGTTTCAGGTCTCCAGATTTTATTTAAACAGATAAAAAGAGTACTTGGGAGAGAAAAAAAAAAAAAAAACCTTTCCAAGCAGCTATGGTTAAAACTGGTTTTTTACCTTTTTTGGGAGGTTGACAGTGAAAGAATCATCTTATCTCCATCAGCTCATAGCACTGCTCTTGCTCAGATGTGCTAAAGCTCATTCTCTCCTATCTCATATGTTTGTCTTTGCTGTAGACTTCCAAATGCAGCAGCGAGGTAGCAGATTTGATTTTTCATATGCTGAGATGAAGAATATTCATTTCCTATTCCCTAGCAACTGCCTATATAAACAACTACCAGGTGAGCAGTAAAACTGGGCTTGAGAACTAAAAGCAAATTGGCGTTGTAAATAAATAGGTTTTGAACCTGAAATGGTTTAAGAGAAGCAAGAGTTAAATCCAAATGGAAACAATTGGCTTTTCCTTTCATGAAATGCACATAGGTAGCGGAGGGAAGCACTAAGTCCAGCCATCATTTCCTAGCAACATTCAATAATTTTCACAATTTTATCTGCAAAATTAATCAAGTTTAGTATTTTCACAAATACAGAAATACTGCATATTTTTACTCATATCATTTTGCTTATAGTTTTTCCATATGTGTTTGTGCTCTCAGTTTCCACATTTGCTTCTCAGCTCACCCATCTTGGCCGTGGTGCTGCCACATCACCAATGCCAACCTCACAAGCACATCCATACATCTGGCTCTGAGCTCTTTGAGGAAATTGATTTTTCTCCTCCTCATGTCATGCCTGAAGGGCTTCCCAGCCTGCGGACGTGTGGAGATCACAACCATGGGTTTTTAAGATTCTGTAATACATAAAGGCATGGAGACTTTATCCTCTAAATTTCCCTGTTTCAATACAGATCATAAAATCACAGAATAATTAAGGCTGGAAAAAAACATCCAAGATCATGAAGTCCAACCTTTAACTGAATATCACAGTGTCTACTAAATCATATCTTAAAGTGCCATGTTTACTTGTTTTTTTGAATACTTCCAGGAATGACTTCATCATTTCCCTGGGCAGCCTGTTAAAAATATACCACTTATTACCACAAAAATCGGAATTAGCAAATAGGCCTATGTTTAATAAAGGGAATATGTACCTCCCAAGTTTTAAAAATTTCTCTCAGCAATTACAACATTACTAGTATGTCAGCAATCAATAAGATTGGCAATCAATAGTATAGCATCTATCAGCAGTATAGCAACAATCAGCTAGAGTGATCATCAGTATTTTAGCAGTAGCCAAGTAGGTATATATTGTTACATGTTACTAAAAATTCAACATTAGTAAAGCAACTTATCAATATAACAGCAGATGTATTTATTGTAGATTACTTATGTGAACATATAATGTCAGTTTTAAGCAAATCAGAAGGAGAAAAACTGTCCATAAATGGGAGGACAAATCATATGAACCCCAGAAGGGGGTCCAAAGGGAACCAGCAATGTAACACAGACAGTCTTACTTCAGAGATGGAAACTGGGGTCAGTGAGGCACCCCAATGACAGTCCAAGATTTCACAGAAAGTTCATGTGGAGAACTCAACCTGTTTAGGGAATGAAAAGTATGTGCAGCACAGGAAGTTGTCAGAGAGAAAACAGCTCAATTTTTGATAAAAAATGGAAGTAATTTTTGTATCACAGAGACACAAGTACTTAGGGCACCACCACCCTGAGCAGCCAATAGATGTTAATTGGTGGTTTTCATCTAGGGCAGATGATAGATGATAATGTTTTCTGTTCTTTTAGACCCATTTTCTTTTTTCAAATTGTTATCATCTTCTTGCTGATAGAAGAGCCAATGACATGTACTAATTCATACTTTCTAAGGAGGTTTTCCCATTTTTCCAGATTATTTTTCACCTTTTCAGATAATAAATTGCTGTTACAGTTCCTTGGGTTTGTAGTTATTATGGTATCTCTGGAGATTTCCAGTTTCTAGGTACTCAGATGTACTTCAAAGTTGCCAGACGAGCACTCCTTGATGATGCTCCTGATTCACTGGTTCAAAGTCCCCAGGCTGGCAGGCATTTCCTCTGAGAGCATTTTTCCAGTAGATATTTTCTACTGTTAAGTTATTTCCCCCTTCTAATCAGGTCGCCTTTATGGCTGTTCCCATCTCCTCACCAACCAGTGTCACTGTTTGGTGGCCACCATGTTAAGGTTGCAAGTTGCTAGGCTTGTTTATGAAAGGAAAAATAATTATTCTGGATATTGGCTTGTCTACAAGTGTGACTGGATGTTATTTCAATTTTGGTTTGGTGTAAGCAAAAAAAAAAAAAAAAAAAAAAAAAAAGTAGGAGCTAGCTTGGAGTAGAGAAAAATGCTATGAAGATTTCTGACAAGGTCTAAATGCTGAATGCTGTGTCTGCCCAAGTTATAAAAACAGGTGAGCTGAGATTTGTTCTTTGGTTGGGGCTTTTTCCTCCATCAGAATATAAGTTGTGACCTTTTTTTGCTTTGTATTCTAGCCAAAGAACTGCTAGGAATAATATTACAGAAAATGTTTTTTGCCTACATTTTCCAATTTTCCCTTTTCAAAAAGAAGCTGTTTTTTTTTTTTCTTTAATCTGACTTTTTGTGGGGGAAAATAAAAAAAGATCATAAAAGTAGAAGCCCCAGGCTAAACTCTTTTACGTGATATGAAAATGGAGAGTAAGACTCCAAGCTCAGGCCCGTTTCAGTTCTCTAAAGGGAAGGAGGTAGGACTGTGTTGCTCTTCACTTTGCCATTGCAGAAGATCTGGACACAAGCAGATATGGTGCAAATTTGGAAGGCATATTTATCTAATTTCTACCCAAAATGACCAAAAAGCTGGGATCTGGAAAGTTAGGTTTAAAATAAATCATTATCTTAAAAAGTACCACATCTAATTTACACTAAGCAGATTGTTAGATGACAAATGAGCAACCTTTGATGATAAATCAACAACATGAAGGTAGGAAAGCCAAGGCTGTGCAATGGTCTGCTAAATCTCTCTCGTGCTGGGTCAAACATCTGAAAAAAATACAGCAGCATAAAGAAATAGTAAATCTACTTCTGTTTCTCATTCAGAAAATATTCTCACTTCTGATGGTCGTCAGCTGGATAATGCTGCTGAATAATTGAATTTACAAATTTGGAAAAAAAAATCAAATTTATTTAGTAGGATTCCTTTTCAGAAAGCGAACAAACCAACACTTATAAGAAGCAGTAGGATGTGATGCCAGTCAGTCATAGTAACTTGCATCAGAGTGTTATCAAAAACATGCAGGTAACATGCAGGCAGCTTACCTTCCTGCAGTTCCCTTAGCACATGACAGGTTTACTCCTTGTGCACATTTGAACTCTTCAACAATTATCTTAAATGTGAATTAGAGAACTGGGTTATTCTCTTTTTTGCTGTGATCGGGACTCAGATCAAGGGTTCCCTGAGTAAATTCCTCCATTCCTTTATGAGTATGTGTTTCAGATCTTGGTTTAGACTGCTAAAGCTTGCTGATTTGCACTAAGGGTCCAACAGTGTCTTTAGATAGGTATCTATGTAAAAAAAGTCAGTATGATGGATATTAAATAATAGGAACAGCACCTGAGTTTTAGATAAAGGACAGGCAGTGATTGAAAGTGGAGTCCAGCCTGGCTGTCTAAAGGAATTGGCTGAGTATACCAAATGTCATATTTCTCTTATGCATCAAGCATTGTACCCCTTTGGGGGTACAGATATGTCAGCTTCCAATCTATAAAAATATAAGGTTCATGAGTCACATCCCATTTCAGTGTTAAAATCATATGAATGAAAATGTATCTGATTTACAGGCGTGTGAGGTTCAGAAACAATTTCATTAAATAGGTTCGTCAAAGTATCTATGATGTAAAGAACCAGATTGGCAAACAGGTTATATAAACCATCAAGATTTTATCAGAGCATTTGCCTTTTTCCATGATGGTATATCATGCTGGGAACATGGGCCACCAAGGAAATAAAATTCTAAATATATTTACAGAGTGATGATGATGAAAAAGACAGTGCTGTGCTGATAAAATCTCAGAGGTAAGCAGGAAAAGAAGCTTTCTGGTCACAGCGTAGAGGAATTCACACAACTGAGACCCAAGCCAAGCTTAAATGAAATATTTATCACAGCACACAGCTAAGTTTTAAAGTGCATGGTGCACAAAGCATTTATGTCCAAAGCATTTCCAAAAAGTCAAGGATGAGTACAAGGCAATTGAACACAGCATGGATCTCTAAGCGATGCTGGCATTAGTAAGATCCTTCTGTAGCTCCGAAATACGAATTTATATGGGGAAATGAGATATGGAATAGCTCCATTATTTTCTGTTTCATTTAATATTGTGTATTTTTCATTAAGTGAATGTGAGGCATGAGTGGCAGAAGCCAATGGCCAGATTAGCTGTAAAAGGGAGAATCCTGGGTCCTTCTGTCCCTCTGATTGCCACCATCCCATTTGGTGCCTGACAGGTCCTGTGGTGGTAGCTGAAGGGCTGCTATTGCTTACAGCATTCCTGAGACAGAGCTCACCCCAGAGCTCACCCCAGAGCTCAGCCCCCCGTCCCTGCAGGGGCT
The DNA here is from genome assembly GCF_017590135.1 of Pyrgilauda ruficollis. Lineage (NCBI taxonomy): Eukaryota > Metazoa > Chordata > Aves > Passeriformes > Passeridae > Pyrgilauda > Pyrgilauda ruficollis. Next base: position 10,409,605 of record NW_024525490.1, read on the forward strand.
ACATGGAAGCGTCTGCTGGCTCCAGACCAAGAGGAACGCCACAAGGCTTACAGAGGTGGCTTTGCTCTTCTAAGTAACATGCAGGTGAGGGGACTGAGCTCTATTCTATGCCTGCATTCAGTGTCACAGTGAGTCCACACTGCCACATCTGTAAGTCGAACAGGCTGTTTCACAGCTGGGTCTCTACAGCATCCTCACTACCTTTGCACTTGATGCCAGTGGGCAAAAGGACTGTCAGAGCAAGAAGAAATATTTAGGGATCCATAGATGGAGAAGATATAGGGTGTAGCAGGACAGAGAATGAAGCAGAATGTGAAAAAAAAAAAATTGGGGAAAGTTACAGTTTATTAGTGATTTATACTTTGTTGGTAAAGCTACTTTGAGGGTTTTGCTGTGCATACCCTTAAAAAACATACAGAATATAAAAAATAATTTTGGACGGTCTCTTGCTCTAACTTTTTCATAGAAAGTGGAGTGGCAGATAAGACAGAAAAATGTGAATTTTTTTCCCCAAGGTTGCTCTGACCAGAAGATAAAAGCTGTACGTTCTAAGGAGGGAGAAAAACCGCTGAAAATAGAAGTCAGCATTAACACAGAACCTGAAAGGTGTGCTGTCAGACTGTACTGCAGTAGATGGTTTTTAATCATCAGAGAAACAACATATATGAGTCGCCCTGCAGCAAAATCAGCTTGTGGGGCTGCTGCTTTCTAAGACAGAAGATTTGGGGGGAAAACCCAAACCAAAACAAACAAGCAAAAAACAAACAAACCCCCACAAAAACAAAAAAAGCAAACAAAAAACCCAAACAATAAAAACTAAACAAAAATACCCCACCCAAAAACCTGAAACAACTGACAATTTGGGAAGAACAGAAATTTAACAATTAGTTTTAAAGGAGCTTCAGAAGGTGCTGTTATGGGTGATATGCATAAGGCCAGGATATGCTGATTATATCTGAGATAGGTTCACCCTTATTCTTCCTGATTAGAGACAGAAATCCTAAGTGGATCTTTGTCATCCCAGTAGCTGCTGTGCTATGGAGCCTTTCTTCTGCCAAAAAGTCCCATTTTAGAGGATGTGGAAACAGTTGTCAATCAGCAAGTCATGACTTGGGGATGCCTAACCATTAGTCCCTGCTCTGGTCAGTAGTAAATGTTTCATACAGTTGGAAGCAGGTTGACCTGTTGATACTGAAATTAACTTCCTTTAGATTATCCTGCATGCATTCTATTCTGAGGCAATAGGAGGCATTTGAAATATGCTTCTTAAGTCCAAATAAAAGTCTTAGTAGATGGTAAGAGTATTTTTTTTTCCTATTCTTTGCACAACCTCCATCACTTTGACCAGACATACTCAACTCAGATTTGGAAATTGGACTAATTCTAATTAACATAAATTTTCATGGAACAAGATATTTCATAAATATTATGAAGAGATTTAATGTAAAGAGGAGAGAAGGCTTGATAAAATTATTAAAAGCAGACCAGAAATTCAGAGTATTTGAGTTGTATCTTCATCCAGGTTTGTTCTCTCCCCTTCTTGCAGTGGATCCTAGTTTCTGTGATTCACAGAAGAATGACCAATTACCTGAACTACATCTGGGGTCTAGATAATCCACTCAGGGGCTCCACAGATTGTTGGATGCTGTACACCAGAATTGTGCTGCTCTGCTCCATTCCCAGGTCTCTGCCCACCTTGGAAGTCAGGCATTTCCCAGCTGAGTTCATTTGATTTGCACTCCCATGGGCATTGTTTTCTGAATCTGAGGGAAAGAATGGTAAATCCTTGTACAATTGCTGCACAATGAAATGTTTTATTTTGAAACAGGTATCATCTCTAATGTGTTGCTCCTCTAACAAACCTACAGAGGAGCAGTCAATAGTGTCATTTTCTCTTCTTTCTTTACTAAATTTCTCCTGTATTTCCTGTCTCCAAGAACAAATGAAAGGGCGTACAAGAATGTCTAATAAAGTGCTAACAAACAGTTTTTTCTGGTGTTTTCAAGGTCTTCTGTGATAAACATGAGCCACAGGTCTCACCTGAGTAATTTACAAGACATTGGGCACAACAAGTATTCCCAGGCTACTGGAATTGGACTGCCCACCATGAGAATCCACTGAGAAGCACTGCATGGTCCCCTTAAACCACCATGGTCATTGCACAATTGCATTGTGTTTTCCATATGCCCCTGTGAAAGGAGAGTTGGATGAAAACCTTTGCACTGTAATACTCATTGAATTGTAGTGGTTTATGTAAAGAAAAATAAGATTATGTGCTACGCTGACCCTTTCGGCAAAACACATGACCTGGTTATCTTCTTCAGTTGGCAGCTCAAGGTCTGACTGTAGTGGAGAGGAATGGTGATCCATAATGGAACTGGACATTTGGGGTCTGGGGTAGCACTGTGGCTGTTTCTGCCTGAATTTTGTTTCAGTTTTGCAGATGTAAGAAAACCAGTGCCTATTTGGCTGCCTTGCAGAGGACTATTCAGGGTTGTGTGGTAAGGCTGAAATGTATCTTTCATCCCTCTGTAAGTGTAATTTAGTGAGAGAAGCCACATTCCATTTCCAGCTCCTAGTGTACCCAAAGCAAGGCTGAAATGATGTCGGAGAACTTGGCTAAAATGATTTTTATGAAAGTACCTGCAATGGTAGGAACTTCCACAACTGTTTTAAGAAACCTGAAAGGTTTTTTTATAATACTGCAGGCTCATGTAAAACTTTAAGAAGAAAAATGCACCTGTTCTCCTGCAGCCATAGCCCTGTGGCTGTGGATCTGTTCTGGATCCTGAGCTGCTTCAGCTGATGGTGGCCATGAGCTCGTGAGCCAGTAGCAGCCCAGCTGCTGTCATCTGTCCTCCATTTTACCACTTGATTGCAACTTAAAACAATGCCTTAGAATTACCATAAAAATAAACCTTAAAATATTCTTACAGAAAAACCTTAAAATTACAAGCTTTAAATAACCTTAAAGTACATTTTACCATTAAAATATGCCTTCCTTCCTTTTTATCAGACATTAATTTTACAAAGCTTTTAAAGAAATGATGATGCTTTTCCTTTTGCCATTAGGGAAACTTGAAATTTTTCTTCCTTTCCAAACTAAAATTTTTTTGAAACCTCTCTCACTTCTCTTCCAGCTTTCTCTTACTGTTAACACAATGTATGTCTTTCCATCTTAACTGCCATTTCAGTCTGAAAAGTGAATGGGAAATTGCTTTTGTCTGTAATGTGCTCCCTGTAAGAGTTGAGTTGAACTTAATTTTAGTGACAAAAACAAGATCCTCCTGCTAGAGCTGCCAAATTAACATGGCTAAGAAAAAAAAAAAAAAAAAAAAAAAAAACAAAAACATTTTAGTCTATTTCTTCATTGGTATCTTGAAAAGAAACCTGTTATGTATAAAATCTTTCCATTTTGTTTAGACTTATGCCATTCCAGAGCCTGTTCATGTAAACAAGAAACAACACAGGTCCCAGTTTTCAGTTTTCTACAGATCTGAATGGACAAAATTTTGTCATTGGTGCTTATGGGCTTACAGAAAAGAATATTTTTCAGATCACAGATTGACTCTGGAATCAATTTAATGACTGGAGGAAAGAAAGAGCAAGCTGCTTATTTGTGTGCTGGGCAGGTTCCGTTCCAAATATTGGAATTTCCAATGTCATTTTTGTAATACTTTTCCATCAAGACACCAACATTTTTTAAAATTCCATAGCTTTACATTCACTTAGGTCAGGCCTTCTCTTTTCCGATATGATGCAGAAAAAGAGCCCGGACATCTCATGGCAGGTGTGCTGCAGGGTGGTGGAGTCAGAGAGCTCCTGTGTGCACCAGGTGTCCCCCCCACTGCCCTTGGAAAGGAACCCCCTGCTGCCTTGCCAGGTAATGACAAACCTCATTGAAATGAAAGTGCAAAGGGATGGAATTGAGCATTGTCTTCCTCTTATAAAATTGTCTCTCTAAGTGGGTTTTACAAATTTTCCTGATACTGTTAGCTTGACTTTTTTGGCTTTTTTGTTTTGTTTTTTTTTTTAGTGTAAGGTACATGTCACATTATCTTGCAGTGAATACCATAAATTATTCCATTTTAATTTGCTAAATATAATGTAATTTGTGTGCTTTAGCTTTATGTTTTAGTTTTGAAATCCTTTTAACAACTAATAAACGATACTACATGTTTTCATTTCATGGAACCATTCACTCCCTATTCAAGTCATTAAGATTTATGGTTAGTGTGTCTGTTGATGCTACTGTTTTCTTGCTTCCACGTCTCTTTTTAGCAAGGGTCTTTTTAGCAAGGGTCTTTTTAGCAAGGGCTCTTTTTAGCAAGTTTTTCACTTAATTTCCCTTCTCAGATTTTGCCACAAAGAATGATATTCCATATTGTGTTTTAAGTGATGTGACTGAACACTGAATCATAGGAAAAGGCACTCAGAAAGACCTCAAAAGATCACTCACCCCCACTCTGAGGAAGGATCAGTTGCATTTCTGACATTATTCACAGGTATTTGCCAAAATATCTGTTTTGAAAGTGTCTAGTAGTGGAGCTCCCAGGGCTCATCTGGTAATGAAACCAGTGCTTCACTGTATTTCAGAGTTTCGTATTGGGGTTTTATTCTTATATCCAGTATGAATTCCCTTTCTGCAATCAAGCCCACTTATTCTTGCCTTGTCTGCTCTGTCACACAGAGAAAATAGTTTTTCCTCTTTCTGTGAAACATCTTTTTTTCAGAAAGCTTGAATACCATTTTGTTCCTTCAGACTCTTTCCCTGTACACTGAACATTTTAAGACTTTCTCAGAAATCACATTTTCTGGTTCTCTGATCATTCTTACCACTTCCCTCTGCAATCTCTGTCCTTGCTTACTGGCTTTCCTGAAGAAGAGTGCTCTGAGCTATATTTGTAACAGAGCTGAGCTAGCATGGTACAGTTTTAAATTGTTTTACAAATAAAGCAATACAAGAAGGAATCCTAGTTATATATTCTTAAAATAAAAAATAAATAAAAAATTAAAAAAAAAAAAAAGAAGGAGTAAGAGGATATATTTGTGGTACAAGCCAAGCCAACAAGGAACAAAACAAATGGTTATGTTTTCTGGTTATTTCAATATTTACTGACCCACCCCCCAAAAAAATCCCATCTACAATGCAAATGCAGCAAATATAATATAAATAATATTTCTAGATTATGAGGCAAGTAATATAAACTTGGCTGAAAAAATAAATATCTGCACTAAGTAGTTTTAATGATATGAGAGAAACAAAGTAAGTAATTTCAGAAAAAAATTAATCCTTTAAGAGGTGCATGAAGCCTGTGCTACACTGGAGGGGCAGGGGCTCTTCTTCAGTGAGAGAGAGAAATTGCATTTCTGTTGTTATGTCCTAGTGAAATTTAATTACTTATGGCAAGACAATTGCCAGTTAAGTTGCCAAAATGACTAAAATTTTCAAGAAAGACCTAGGTCATTCTACATGGCAGCACAATTAGCAGGAGAAAAGTTCAAAGACTCTGTTAATTCATTAGCCTATATATGAAAACACATATATGTACATACACACAAATATACATATACAGCCATGAATATAATCAGGGTGCTAGAGCACCTCTCCTATGAAGACAGGCTGAGAGAATTGGTGTTGTTTACAATGGAGAAGAGAAGGCTCTGGGGACACCTTGTAGCAGCCATTCAGTTCTTAAAGGGGGCACACAAGAGAGCTGGAGAGGGACTTTTACAAGGGCATTTATTGATAGGACTAGGGAGAATGGCTTCAAACTTATAAAGGGTAGGTGTGGATTACATACTGGGAGGATATTCTTTGCTGTGGGTGTGGTGAGGCACTGGCATAGTTTGTCTGGAGATGTTGTGGGTGCTCCATCCCTGGGGATGTTCAGGGCTGGGCTATAAAGGATTTTGGGCAACCTGATCTAGTGGAGGTGCCCTCCCACCTCTAGTGGGAGGTGGCCCTGCCCATGGCAGGGAGGTTGGTATTTAATTATCTTTAAGGACACTTCCAAACCAAAGCATTCTATGATTCCTTGATTCTGTGTCATGCCTTCTGTGTCATGCCTACTGTCATTTGTCCAGAAGGAATATAGGAATATATTTACAGAGGTGGGGATTTTTTTAGATACATTTAGATTAAAAGTGCTTGATTTCATCAAGATGAAATGTGTATCATCAGGGCCAGGGTGGCTCATTTAGCCTGGACAGCACATGAAATTGCCACTGCTGAGATTCTTAGTGAGAATTCATGTGCCAGAAGTCAGTGGGAAGCCAGATGGGGATGCCAGACTTCTTGCTGCTCTTCTTGGCTCTATCCTGGTGACCCCTCATGGAATATCTCTTGCCTGATTTTTATTATATAAAATGAGAACATACTTTGAGTCTGTGTTATGCCTTGGATTGTGTGGATGACAAACCCATGTGGATGAAATACCCTTTCTCCTTCAGGGTATTTCTTGTTCTAAAACTATTTCTTAGAGGATCTACCAGGCACACCATTGGAGTTTTATGCCTTTCCAGCGTGAAGATTACATATGCTTTTGTTCTGAAGCTACAGTAAAAGTGTACCTTAAGTAATTCATTCCAACCCTGTGCCCCAAACACTAAAATGTCCTATGGAGGGACAGTAAAGCCCTCAAAAGTTGCAGTTCAATCTGTAGCTCTGCAGGGATTCCTGTCTTTCCTTACCATTCAGGTTACTGAGGCTCAGGAGGGTGTCTTGTATTTGTTCCCTGTCCTCATCGACTTACCCTTCCCTTTGAATTATCCTATTGGACTTCCAAAAGCCTCTCTGGCCTTTGGTATCTCAAGAGAAATGTAGGCAAGTAGCTGCTGTCTCACTAAGCTAAGTGCTGATGTAAACCGGATGTCATCCACGAAGAAAGCACAAGCAGTGCTAAAAAGAAAAGTGCTGAAGCCTTAAACTGATATAAAATGAGTGAGAAAAGGCAGGACTGGACAAGGCTGTCTTTACTACCCCATTTGTGCTTTAATCCTCCACGCGTTGCTTATGCAACATCTAACATTCCTTGCTGCCAGCAACAGAACTCACTGTCCAGCATCACATCTGCAACTTGTGTCACATGACATTATGAAAAAATGAGTTGAAGCAAAAGGGAGTGTTACTGCAGTCTCATATCAAAACAATATATCTTTGGAATCTAGTGTAGCAGAGTAGATGTGTTTCAAGAAGCCACAAAAGATAAGAGAAATTGGTTTTAGGTGTTAATCAAATACATGAAACACTGACTTTACCATTCTGAATCTCTGGGTAAAATAGAGTCAGACTTGAATATTTCTTTCAAATATGTGTTGCCAGGAAAACGGGATCAAATCCAGTCCAGGACTTTGCTGAGGATGTGGATGCCAGAATTTCTGCTGGCTTAAATAGTTCTAGAGTCTGGCTTCCGGTTAGGATGCAGTAAAGGGAGCTGGTTTGAAGCCTTGGGAGATAGAGTTGCCTTCCTTTGTCCCACTCAGAAGAAGTACATTGAATCTTATATGGGGGTGAAGAAATATTTCTTATTTATTTTAGAGGCGTTTGGGCTGCATTTGTTCCTGCTTCATTGGGCAGCTAGATTGGTTTTGGGGGTTTGCCAGTGGTAGCTGGTCTTTCACTATTAGTGTTTCAGACCAATATATCGGATTTTCATAATTCTGGCACTCAACCCTTTATGTGTAAAATAAGTTTTCAGATAATGCGTCTCCTCACCTTAATCTGCAAGATATAATGAATGCAGGTAGAGGAAAAGGCAAGCTGCAGCAGGGGACAGGCTGTGAGAGGTTAGTGACATGGAGATCTTTTGAGAGAAGGAAGAGAATGAAGATGAGGGAAGGCGTGGGGCTCGCGGACTGCAGGATGCTTGAAGTAAGTTTCTTGAGACTCAGTTTCCTGCAAATCTCAGGTTTAGATTTTTTTTTTTATTTAGGCATAACCTCTGAAGAAGTGTTATTTTCAGATGGCAAAAGTTCAGTCCACCTCGAAGACTAGACACACTGCTGTGGTAATTCAAGAGTTAATCATCGGTTGCATAAATCCTCAGCAACTGAAAGAAACAAACAGGCAACTAGATAGGAACTATCTGTCTCTGCTGAGTCCTGAAATCATTATTTTGGCATAAAAAATGAGAGTGGAAAGAAAATGGAATTGCCCATTCTCCAAGGTGAAAGCATGCAAATTCTCACACATTACTTCATACAAAAATGTCTCTGATTAACTTCTTTGGCTTGTTCCAAATGCTGTTCATCCAGATAAAAGATGCTCCTCTGAATTTCATGTCTTTCACATACATGCACCAGAAATGCCATTGGTACAATCAACATGATTTAACAGCCCTAATGGGCTGTATTGTGATTTTACCTTCTTCTTTTAGGGAAGATGGAGAATAATCGCAAAATACTAGTGCATTTATATTTTCTAGGGCACACTGGATGAGCCCAATGTTTGGGGTTTTTTGTTGTTGTTATTTTGTTTTGGTTTTTGTTTTTTTTTGGTTTTTTTTTTTTGGGGGTTTTTTTGGGGTTTTTTTTTTTTTTTTTTGGTTTTTTTTTTGTTTGTTTGGTTGTTTTTTTTTTTGTTTTTTTTTTTTTTATTGGAGGTTAGATGAGCATTTCCCCTCTTTTCTGCTGTAAGAGAGAGCTTTCTGCTTTCTCCAGAAAGGCCTCATACAGACCAGGTACTCTGGAAAGATGCTCTTCATCAAGCAGGTAGCATTCTGTAATACCTCACATCTCAAACATAAGCAAATTCGGAGTATTTTGCTTATTAACAAGATGTTGGCAGATTGTGGGTAAAGGTAACTTCTCTAGGGCCTGAAAGGTTTCCTTCAGAGGGAACAACACAGCCAGGCTATTGGAAAGCTTTCAGCTCCTGCCCTACTTTTGTTGACTCCTGTATATGGGAAATTCTGACTTTAATTATGAGGAGAGTGTTGCCTGAAGCATGACAAAAGTTCATGACTGTAGCAGAGAAGACCATTTGCTTTTAAAATGTGGGTCAATCAATGCATGAAAGAGCTTTCCTTTGTGGGGTTCTGAGCTGTGGGGCAGGCAGTCCTTCTGCCTCTGTTTTCATAACTATGAGCACATTTAGTCACTGAATGCCCTTACTCAGCCACTCAGCTAGAGAGGAAGAGCTTCTGAGGAGTGTCCCTCTACTCTCTGCAGGAAAGCTGGGGTGTGCCTCTGTCAGCTCAGTCCAAGAGCCAGCCTTTGGGATCAAGCTATTCTCTCCTTAAAAAGGTGTATACCCCAATTCCCTCACAACTAAAGATCCCTGATTTAAAAAAAATTGATAAATTTCATTATGCAGTTGTTGTATGTGGAAAAATTGAACTCATTATTTTACCCATAGATTCTCAAAGTATTCTTAATTCATAAGACAAAGACTCAGTTGATATTTCTTAGGGTTTTTATGCCTATATTGCATTGCTATTTCAGTGTGCTGGCATGATCTACTTGAATTTCTCTTATCCCCTTATGACTAATCTATGATGAAGACACTGTTGTATTTGCAAGGGGAGAAACAGCTCCATAGTGAAGAAAACCTTGCCAAGTGAGACAGGAGGGAAAACAATACCTCAACACTTCTTGTCTGTCAGTCACCTGCCCTCCTACAATGCAAGCAATTCAATGAATTTGTATTATTCCTGTTAAAACTTTCCATCTTAAAGAGATAAGTTCTTTCCCCTACTGAGATTTCTATTTTATGGAAAGTTTGATGTCAAGGTATTACTATAGGACATGAGACAACACGACACAGACACGCTGTTGCTCTCAAGGCAGGAAAAAGGGAAGTTTATTTTCTGACTCCAACAATTATAGATTTCCAAAGGTGACAGTGGATTGGAAGGTGAAAGTGCCAGCTCTCCAAGGACACTGGACAAACCAACAGTCCATCAAGTGTCTCCTCCTCCATAAAAGAATGCAAAACAATAAGTTGTTTACAGAAAGTGTGTGAGAAAGTTTGATACAAGAATGCAAACATCAGAAGGCTTAGAAAATCTTAAAAAATCACAGCGACATCAAGGTCTAATTCCATTTCTGTGTCAGGCTCAATCTCATACCAAAAGCCCCTTAAAGCTGCCAGATAACTTCAGATGCAATCACTGAAGATCTCCCTTGGACTCTAATGATGTTTTTCCCCCTTGGACTCTAATGATGTTTTTCCCCATAGAATACCACTATGAGCTCTAAAAATTTTGCTGAACAAATAGAGAAATGAAAAATACACAAACAAAAGATGCATCAAGTCTAGGCTCTATAATGAAGGACATAATAAAAGTCAAGGTAAGAGGTGAGAAAAACAGATGGTTAAAAGCAGGGAAGCAGTGGAGCTTCAAGTCAGAAGCTAAGCTGATGTGGAAATATAAGCAGGATTAGCATTAGTCTTAATCATTATTAATACAATACTTAGTCTTCATTTTCCATCCCTGTCCAGACTTGTATTTAGTAAAATACCCTTAAATAATAAGTGCTGTTATCCTTGCTTTGTAGGGAGATTAGGATTTTAAACCTTTTTTTACAAAAGCTGCTGCCGTGGCTGAGGTTAGAAACCTTAAGCTTACACGTCAACTTCTTCACTGTGGAATTGTTCCCATTTTGCAGACGTTCTTGGATGTCTGCAATCCTTCCTATCAGCAGCTTCTTTCATAGCAGGCTGAGGTAGGTTAAGGCACCAGAATGGTAACACAGACTTGAGCATGTACTTTGAGCCTGTGAAATCCTTGTCCTCTGCTCTCCAGCTGATTCCCAGCCTTACTTGCAGAGCCCAGCTACTTCTGCCAGCCTCGCTCCACCTCGTGCATCACGAGAGGACCAAGTCAAACAGGCAAGGTATACAGGCATTGCTTACAGCAAATAGATTAACTGAGTACAGCCCTATGCATCGTCCTCAAGTGGCACACTGTGAAAGAGTCACTATCAAGGCCTCAAGATATATATCCCTTGGCAGCTCTCCTCAACCAGACAGGGCTGCTTAATGGCTTCTCTCAGTGCTTATACTAACACTTTGTGGCTGGCAGGAGCAATGTGCCAGCTCAGCAGCTCCTTCTTGTCCCAACTTTTAGGACACCTCTTACCATTATGGAGCTGTAACTGGTTATCCCAAATTTATCTTATACTTCCATTTTCGCAGTCCACAACCTAAGTTGTCAAAATCTTTAAATGCCAAGCAACATTAAAAACCCTTCACCTTCTAATACGGGATGAAAATACAGAGTGGGATCCTCTTTTTATAGGTATATTGTGGCTTTTTTGAATAGTGCTTAGCAGTCAGAAATGAAATTACTACCTTGGCTTCCACATCAAGGCCATAGTGCAGTTCTTCCCTCACAGTCAGATGCTTGTGTAGCAGTAGTTACATCAGTAGCTACTGACCACGCTGCACAGTTGTGCATTCTCCTGGACTACCTAAGTAAATATATTTATTTGCCTTAAAACACATTTTATGTCTTTTTAGTGCTGCATATGAATGTGATTCTTTGAATTCAAAGTAGGACATTCAAAGTTGGATTTTATAGAGAATCAGGTTTTCTTTTGGTACCTGGAAACTATTTTGGGGAAATAATTATTGCCACTCCAAAGGGACTGTGAAATTTTTCAGATTGGAAGCAGGGTAGTGGTAGAACCTTGGGCTGTATGTTGCTATGGGAATTGCTAGTGATTTGATGAATTTTCCTTACAGAGAAATATTCATATAGAAAAATCGTAAAAGGAGTTTTTATATTCATACAATAAGGACATTTGTGTTATGCTCTACCGTCTTGAGTTTTTAAAAAATTGTTATTTTAGATTAAATTGCTTCACATTTCCTTCTCTCTAGTTCTTTTGTCAACACCTTTACTGTTGCACCCCACAATCTCTCTTTCTGCTGCATCTGATCTTTTGGACTTGCACTCAGATTCATATGCCTCTTATCCTGTCATCTGTGTCTTCTCTGTCTTTTAAATTTGAAAGTCAGTAGCCACCACTAATTGGTTTCTTCAAGTGCTCCTTGCTAAAATTTTCAAATACCAGCTTGTATGACCTCTTGGTCCTCATGTTCGGAGGAGCTCTACCTGCACTGAAGCAACGCTGAGTCAGGCTCCTGAGGCAGCCCATCTTTATAGGAGGGCCTACAAAACCTCTGTGAACTGTAAATTATGATCATGGCTCCTCTGCCAAGAGTATTTAGTCATAAAGTGTTGTTTTTCCCTGTATCTGGCTGTTTCCCATCTCTTTCACTTCCAACTATATGTAGAGTCCTAAACACAGCAGGATTTCAGTTCATGGCTAGAGGAGATATGTGGCTATGTGCTGCACTGCTATGAACAGCAAATGACACTTGTTTTCTAGACATCTTGGCAAGCAAAACTGAAAATTTCTTAGGCTAGGATCTGTCTTCTGTGCAGCACTTAAAATCACTTGCTTTCGAAAAATGATCAGAAACCTCTAATAAATAATTTGTCTATCAGTAATATTGATGCAGTAGTTGAAATTGTTGATATCTGTATTAATTTACTTGAAACAGTCAGGTTTCTGCTCTGATTACTTGTTTCATCACTTTTAGGCCTTTTCTTTCTGCCTCCTGCATCCCATTCATACTTTCTGAGCACCTCCTGTGTAAAGTTACTGTGGGAGGAGAGCCCAGAATAGCTTTTACTTGGTTTCACAGTGATCCTGCAGTTGTTGTTCTGCATTAGAACTTCACTTTCATGAATGCTCTGTCATTTTTTTCTTTGTGGGGGGATGTTCTAATTTTTTTTTTTAATCCAAACTGAAGTTATCTGTTGTGTGTATGGGACAGTGTGTATGGGACAGAAACAAAAGAGGTAGGAAACAAGGGGTGTAAATCTGTTTCTTTGCTTCTGACCTTGAGGGGAGTGGGGCAGTTCTACTGGGGTGTCTCTCCTTCCTAAGTGCCCACTAGCCCCCAGCAACCTGACAGTTCAGCAGTGATAATTCACTCTGGCAGCTTCTCTCATTGGCAGATGCAGATCACTGCTCTTGAGATGGCTGGCAGCATCTGCAGCTGCCAATGGCAGTGGTTCCACAGGCAGCTTGTAAGATTTGGCACACCTGCAGCATCATCAAAATCACAATTGGTCCCATTGCTTCCCACAGGTATTCTGAACTCAGATTTCTGTGTTTTTCTGCTGGGGTGTGGCAAGCTTTCCTACTTCAAGCACAGTGCTTCTATCATTGTACTTAATTTTTCTTCATATAACACCACATCCAAAGATCAGCCCAGTCCTTCAAGGTGCTGGTAAGCACACCCACACTGCTATGTACATTCCCTGAGGAAGGGCAAAAGTTCATTTGCTTTCTGAGCAAGGCCCGAGCTCGACACTGGCTGACATACCAGGCTCTCAAACCCTGTGGTGCTAAGACTTGAAGTGAATAAGGCCTGTTTTTGTCTTTGTCTTGCAAATTTGTTCAAGAGCAATGATTTCTGGCAGTTCAGCTGGAATGTGAACCAAATTGGCAGTGAAATTGAGGTACAGGTAGATTTATGGAAGAAAATCAGATTGCCTTCCTGTCAATGTAGCTAGATTGGCTTAGGTTGTGGGCAATAGCCCTAGGTCTTTTTGGCCCAGGAAATGGCTTTGTTTTGGCACTTGTTTGTGAGCTTTCTGTCTGAACAATAAAAAATGAGCTCTTAAGCATTGGGATGATGACACTATTTTTGAGCAAGGGAGGTGGAAAAAGATTTTATAAATACACTTACTTTCTCTCCTCCCCTGCTGTTACAATTCCTGATCAGCTTTGGCTGGGAGGTAGCTGACCAGCCGGAGGTGAAACAGAGTCACTTTGAGATTCAGCTTCTCATGGCAGGATGCCACATTTCACAAGCTTGGAATTCACTGCGTGGAGGGAAGTCCACATCTTTTTCAGGACATTTGGAGCACAGGGCCATTGCTATGCTAATTTAGACAAGAAATTTTGCTGCAGCAAATAGGGTTTTTATCACTCAGTCCTAGAACAGGCACACGTCCAGTTCCCAGACTGTTGGATGTTGACTGTGCCTACGCAGTGTTGCCAACGTGTCCTTCGATATGGACCGAGTGTTGAAGAGAGTGGTACTTTCCGGGTTTTGTACTTCCTAGGTTAAAAAAAATGTAGACTGCACTCCATAGCTGGGAAAGACACAAAATACAGCCAGTCCACCTGGAGTTTGTATTTGGAGAGTTTTGGGTATGCTTTATTCATTTGTGCATAAATGGCAGAATGCCCACGTTCCACTGAAAAGCTTTGGAAATCACTGATAATGTTGTCCCTCCAGACACTGGTCAAAGTAGATCCAGTTTAGGGAAACATTGTGTCAACTTCCCATAGCAGATAAGAAACTGCTGTCTGTTATTCACTTTCTTCTGACATTAAGTTCTCAAGGCAATCTAAGTGAAGAGAGCTTGATCCTGGTTAGCTCTCCTGGAGCTGCTAAAGCTCCTCTGTATGTGACAGTGCAGCAGTGTGTATGTGGGAGGGATGAGAACAGGGGAGAGGAGAACAAGCCTTCTGTCCTTGCTTTGATTCAAAGTTAGGAACTACTTCCCCAAATTAATAATGCAAAGCCGCCACACAGCACAAATCTCACAGTCCAGACATTTTTCACCACATTTCCACTGCGCTTCAAGATCTGCAGGTCAGGGAGGCCTGCAGCATTTTGCACAGCCAGCATCAAGCGTGTCTTTCTGCTGCAAGCTGAACCTTCCCATCTTTACATCAGGGCAATGCTGTAAGGGGTTGTGGCAGTGCTACAGCATGGGACCTGTGCACTGTAGCTTTCCCTTATTCCTTTGAGGAAGAATGCTGCCTTCCCCTGAGCTCTTTCCTGGCTGTCCAAACACAGGATGGGGTAGGATGTCCATTGCCTCACACAGAACAACTGAGCCCTGCACACACCATCTTTTCCTGGCTGTCACTGTTGTTATTATATCCTGTGTTTGTTGAGTCCATCCTGATTCATCTTGTTCCTGACACAAAAATGGCTCTGTGAGGAAAAAAAAGATAGCAAGACTTAACATCAGGCTTTTAGAGACCTTTTTGGACTAAAGTTGCAAATAAGATAATTATAGAATGTGATTTCTATTTGTATTTAATGATTTTTCTTATTATCTGTTTTCTATACATGCCACCTGCATTCTTCTTTGACATGTCCTAGCTGCGAAAACTGGGGCTCCAGATACTTCCTAGGGCATCCAGATGGCTCCCTAAGTTTTATATGACTCTACCTACCCCCTTCTGACATTTCTTTCTTGTTAAGATTTGAGTACAAATGGAAATATTCCAGATGGCTTTAGCTGGAGCCAAGTGCCTTCAGTACTTCAGAGCTCCATAGACAGCCCATTAACTAATTGTCCCTTCTCACTCTGTTCATGTTAAATTCCTTGAATTTCTTTTGGGGCTACAAAAATATTCTTCTGTGGTACACAATATCAGTAAGTTATACTTTGTTCAGTGACACCCATATCTCCAGTTTCTTTTAAAAACTACATATAGCACATTTAATAGCAGCATGAATAGCAGACCCAGTAAGACATCTGCTTTGTGCAAACATGTCTGGCACTTTCTTCCTCCTTGCCTCTGAAATCTCGTAGTTCCTGTGTAGCATAGTGTACCTTGTGCTTTTATAAGAATTCTAGATAATGCTCATGTAAACCAAGGTATATTTCCAAGATTTCCATTCTGAAATCTTATAGTGAATAATGTGAATCTCATAATGATGTAATTAGATAGTGGTTAATGATGAGAAAAGCAAATATGGAGATATGAATTTAGAATTATTTACATTGAGGACTGGCTAAGATTTTTAGAGCCTAATTCTCTTTCTTAGTTGTAGTAATGTTTCCTATCCCTTTTCATGTGCTTTTCCATAGAATTCTTAAGTATGAACATAAGGGAATGTCACTCAACAGTCTTCAAAAGTCTAAGTCTAACATCTTCCTAGCAAAAAAGAAGCTAATTCCTAACTAAGGGAAGCACTTGAATGCTTCACAAATCCTTTTTTCCAGACTGCTACCTAAGGAGTGCAGAGTGGCTTGCCTCACTAGACTTCAAAGCATGACACAGAATATAGGAGATAAAAACATCAGCAAGACAAGTTTTCCAAATGGCATGTTTTTTGTGCTTAAAAAGTTACTTTGTACTCTACAGAAGATTTAATCAGGAGAAAGTACCAAGGTTCATGCAATAGAAAATGACATTCAACTTGTCTGTTATAGGAATAATACTTCTTTCTAGTCTGTTCTGGGCTATCCAACAAAACAATACAGAATGGAGAGCAAACTCTTCTAGTTCCTAGACCTGAAAGTGCAGCAATCATGGCTGAAATGTCAGAGAAATCAGAAATCAAAGTCTCCTACAATATTTCAGGTGAAGGTGACATGTGACTTATTTAGCCTGCACAGAAAGAAAACTGTTTTTCATTATTTGAATGCATGCTATTAGGGGTAAAACATTCATCAGCTGCTTTGTTTAAAGTTGCTATTAGAATTTTGATAATTAGATGTATTATTCCACAAAGCTGATCATGCCACTTTATGTTCTTAGAGAAAAATACTGACATGGACATGGAAAGTTATACACTGGCTGGCAAAAGAGAATGAGCATGGGATGAAGCCAAAGGTGAGAAAAAATGAAGCTGATGAAAAAAAGTCAGGAAAATCATGTCCACTACTTCATGCTGACTTCCAGATGACTATAATCTGTGATTCCTGAGTCTTCCTATCCCCAGTGAACAGATTTTTATACTAGTATATCCCTATCCTTACTAGAACTAGTTGTCTAAGTCAAAGTTAATGCTGCTGGCTGTTACTTTGTTCCCTTCCTGTGCATCTCAAGTGGCAGATGACTGTGTGCTAGATTTCCAGTCCTGGTGGTGACCTTCTTCAGCATAAATACAATTTCATCTGGGAGAGTTTCTGTTTTGAATTTGCTGTTTCTTCAGTTCATGTCATTATGCTGATACAGTAATATACAACCACTACCAAAAACCAGTGTTAAAAATTGTATTAAGCTGCCAAAGTCCACTCCTTAAGAGTTAAGAAGTGTTGAGAAATTTAGAAGCATAGTTAAGCTGTGTTACAGCTTACACCACATTACAAACATGTGGCAGTAGTAGAACTTCACATGAGTCCCAGCATAAGGTCTACATTGCCCAAGAAAATCTTGGTAAAGGCTTGCAAAGCTGTCAGGCACCCAAATTCTCCTACTGACCTCTGTTTTTGGACTGGTAAACTTTTTCTCAAACTTGTCACAGCACCTTTTATCATACCAGGACCTTTATTATAACGTACAAGAAAGTTTGTTAAATGAATAAAGGGAATCTACTGTATTAATTGAAGTGAGAGCATCTACCAGCACAACTCTGTAAAGCTTTATGTAAAAGTCTTGCAAGTGAACTAGAAGTCAGAATGAACTGTGCCTCTGGCAATGGGAGCAGAGAGAAAAACAACTCTTGACCTGATTTTCTCTCCTTCTTGACTTACCTTAGAGCCGTGCAGAAGCCAGGTAGACTGTGAATGTCTGCAGACCAGACGGGAAAGGAGTACCTATTTTGAACCAAATGTTCTCAAAGCTTGACAATACACTTTGCCAGAAATTTTGCTTTTCTTATACAGGAACCAGGTGTGGCTTATGATACAGTGATAAAATCTTTGATTAGACAAAATGTGACGAAAGTTCTGCACATGCTAGAATAGAGCTAAATATCTCTGCCTGTAACACAGCCTAGTTTGCTGCCTAGGAGATAGGGAAAAGAGGAAAGACTGTTACAGAAGGCAGCAGATGTTTTTCTTATCTATAAATCCTTTAGATGGCCTCATTACAGTAGTGTCTTAGTATATTGTTCTTCTTCCTGAGGACGCTCAGGATGTAAGGAAGTGATATTTTACCCATTTTTAAGGAAAATTTATGTGCAGGTTATAAACAACATCTGTGGCATTATAGAGGGCCGACCCCAGCTACTCAGTTTCTATTAATCTCGCTATGGATCTTCCCTCAGTTCTGTTTTTGCTTCTTGCATTTTCAGCTCCATGCATAATTTTAAGCATCTGCAGGAAAGTTGTCTTTTTTCATATGTGCAACTAAATGTACCTAAAATACAAGATTCTTCTGTAAAAACAATCAAAGAGGAGAAAATAGAAAAATCAAGTACATAAAATCTTATTTTGACTTCTCTGGGCTCATTGTAGAAATCTAATTATATAAATGCAAATTCTTCTTCTCCAGACCCAGTATTATTCAAACAACAACAATAGATTGTGATTGCTGTACTGAAATGTGCTGTGTTTCTATTCACACCTAACTGAATTTTATAACTCATTTTCCAATTTCTCCACTAAGCTCAAACTGTTAAATTCTTTGTGGCATTTTCTGTGCTTTCATCACTACAGTGCTCCACCATCAATTAAGAAGATTGATCCAGACTCCCAGGTTTGAGTGCCTGATCATGAGTAACATGTGGTTGATATCTTATAGGCTTCAACTCCTTCCTCCTTCTTCCATGTGATACTTTTGTGGTCTCAAGCAAGCAAGCAGTATATGAGGAATATGATCCTTGATTGTGAGTGAAATTTTTAGTCTACATTGTATAAAGGATATTTGACTTAAAAAGATGCGGTTTTGGAACAAGGGATTTAGGCAGAGTGTTGTTGTTTGAATTCCACAATATAGCTCTGAACCCTCCTGGGTTGGTTTCCTTCCAACTTTTCAGTGCCCAAATGTCTTAGGGAGTTTAACACACTGGGGGCTGAGGGCCACTGAGGGTTTTACTCCTGTACTTGCCTATGATGTAGAGAAAATTGTTACCTGGCTTATTCCTAAGCTGGCTTTGAACTGAGAAATCAGTTTGTGGCAATTTACTAATTTCTTTCTGTAATTTGTTATTGATAGACTCTCCTTGTCAATAGCATGTGTAAGGTGTTACCTCGAAACCATGTAACTGTCTGAAAAATTGAAGCCTGTCAGTCCAAGTGATAGGAACTTAAATGTTACTGTTTTTCAGATCTGTTGTATACAGAACAGTGGACTTGGTGTCCCTGGGACACTGGATGTGTTAGGAATGTCTCTGAGGGTACAGATTATCTTTAACCATTTCCAAACTCTTGTGTCATCTATGCAGTCACCTCCACTGTGAGCTGCTGTTTCTTGCTCCCTTGAGCGTATCAGCAAATGAGGTCAGATGACAGCAAGTCTCCAAATACTTATGTATTCCCCCACTCACTTAAAATTGTGGGCATGCAACTGACAAAAAGCAGAAGCAGAAGGATAATCAGCCTGAAACCCTGACTGTGTTTTGAGAAAAATGTTTGAGTTCTGTCTTGGCCAGCTCTACTTTAATTAGAGGGAGGATGCTGCTCCTGTTGCCTTTGGATGCCTTTTATAGCTAAGGTTGGGGTGAAGGAAGGTTAAAGCTGCTGTAGTGTAAATAATGTAACAGGATTTCATCTTGACTTGGAATCTTTAAAAAAATATTATTAAATGACCATCGTTATATGATAAGAATCTGTTCAAACAGCACTATTTGTTGAAACAATTTTTGTCTATTTTTCACTGGGTGTGCTTTATGAAGTTAAAACTTCAGAAATACTTAATATGAAACACATAAACAGCAAGGGATTGAGCTATTGTCTTTGGTATAGTCCCAGATTTTATTTGTTTATACATTATTACTAAAAAGAATGGAAAAACAAGTTCCAGCCTTAGGAAAACATCCAATTATAATTCTATCCATAAATATTCAAAATATCACTTTATATTAAATATTTAAAGTGTCTGCAGTGTAGCCTCTGGAAGGGTTTCAACACCATTTTTATAAGTCTCACTTCATGATAAGTGTTAAGTGTGTAACTAGTGGCAACTTGGACTGAGACCAAGCTACAACACCCAGAGACATTTCATTTCACATCTAGTACTTTTGGGACTGGCCATGTGCTGCTCCAGTGCACGGCCTTTGATCCTGACAGGATCAAAGTTTACAGGGCAGCAAATCCTGGATTTCCTTGTTCTGGTCCAATTCTGGTTTCTGTCATTTAACTACAAGTCAAAGTTAAGAGAGAGAATGTGTGTTAAGGTAGCAAATGCTTGATGGCATGCTTCTCTCTTAGCTAAATTAATATTGAGCAGCATAAAACTCATTGAATGAGTCAGCCAATGAGTCAGCAGAGCAGTTAGTGGTGAAAGTGGAAGCCTATGACTGATAGACATGATTTAAAATTGAAAATCCACAATCTGTTTTCTTTATGAAACTTCAGAGATCTCAGGAAAACAACTTCACATGATTGCCCAGGCTAGAAAGAAACCTCCTCTTTTATCACATAAACACTTGTCTCTGTGAACTGAACCAGGAAAGTATATCCACAGAGAGCTCATCTACTACTAGAAGTTTACATATGCTTCATTTCATTGTTTTGTTTTTGGGTTTTTTTATGAGATGAAAATATCTATAACTGAGTGAAATGATTACACTGACACCAGCTAACACAATTCATAATGCTTGGCTTCTATTCAATATGAAATCCCAATAGGAGCAGAGAACTGTCCCCATTTGTCTTTAAAATTTGCCATTAGCAATGTTCAGTTAAGCAGTGTCAAGTGCGTCTTATTAAAGTCTAATTTTATACATTGATAAAACCAGGGTAGGGCTGCTAAATATTGAAAACAATAACAATTTAAGATCAGCATTCTAGAAGCTATTTTTAAACAGAGGAGCTCCTGTTCTAGGCTCTGTCTTTTGCTGTTTGGACTTCTGCAGTTTAAAACTGCAACATAACACAATGAAAAATTTTTCAGAGAAAAACAGAGTTCAGAAGTCCTTGCCTATGTTAGAACAAAATATTCCATAATTAATCATTGCCTAAATGAAAAACCTCATAAATAAAAATAGTTTAGCTAGGGAATGTATCTTTTTAGGTAAGCATCAAGTAGAGAAAATATCTCTATTTCTGTTTTTCTTTCATGAGAAAAGATCTTTTTTTATACTAAAATTATGAGAAATGTTTTGTGGTATTTGTCAAAGAAATATACTTCTCAATGAGGATAAATATCACCAAACATTTAAAGAAAATCAGCTCTCTCAAATATTCAGGGAAGCTTGCACTACTGCCCAGCTCTCTTGTGAAGAGATTTTCTTACTTGGATTGTGAGTGTCTTGATTCTTTTGCTAGAACCTGAGGTGTGTGGCATCATCAATTTTGTCATCTGTGGTAATGCTCTCTTTCAGATTCTTCATAAGTAGCAGGTATTCACACACATCACTGGTGCTGCTGGAGCTTATGAGGAGGAAATTGATGCAGATATGGGACTGTTGGAGAAGTTTTACTGGACCAGTTGAGTAATGTTAAAAGGTTTTAAATTTCACCCTCTCTGGAAAATTGGGAGAAGTCTTCCCAGTAGAACTGGGCTAAAAAATGCATCTGGGTTCAGGACCTGAGTGGTACATTTGCCTTGATCTCTATGGTAACTAATTTGGGAGCTGTTCTCATGGTGAGGGTGACTGAACACTGGAGCAGATTGCACAGGACAGTTGTAGATTCTTCATTCTTGGAAATAATTCAAAAACTGACTGGACAAGACCCTGAGCAACCTGCTGTAGCTGACCTTGCTCTGACCATAAGGGATAGACTAGACACTCCAAAGAGCAGTCTCAGTCTCAGCTGCTCTGTGTTTCTGTGAAGTACTAATAGCCCTGGGTAGCAGCTATTCCTACACCAGCTCCAAAAGCATCTAGTGGTTCCTTCACTCAGCAGGGCAGTAGGCTCATTTAAGACCTTGCTGTCTTCTACACACTGTATAAAAAAGAATGTCCCAAGAGACATGTTAAAATTAAATAGCAGTTTCATGATCGTAATTTTAACAGAAATTTAATTCACAGGGTTTTTTGTGGTGTTCTCAGGGTATCATTATCAGTACCTAGTCATGATAGACAGTGTTCAAACACAAAACCAAAAGGACTGCCTGTACCTCAAAAAATGCAGCTCAGGCATAAAACAGAGAAATGAAGGGGAAATGCACGGATAACACAGGTAGATGTAGTTAGCAGCATCAGGAATGTAGCCATTATCAAATTTTTGTAGGCATTATGGAAATTTGGAGAACGTTTCCCAAGCATGTGGGAAAGAGAACAATGTGTAAGACAGCACAGTAGTTCCTGTCTGATAATGTAAAAAATGAGTGTTAGTGGCCAGGAGATAATCCAGTCATTTAATTGCACAGAAGTGAATAATTGGATGAGTATGAGATGAAGGTCAGCGCAATAATAAGGCAAATACCCAGGGCAAAGAAACAAACAATGTTGGATAGGAAATTAATATGAAATATGGGTTCATGTCAAAGGGAAGGAAATCCATAACTGTAGAGGGAAATGGCTGAGAAGGGGTGGTAATGTCCATAAGTGAGAGATTGAGACAGCTGTGAAAGGAAGAAGAGATGCAGAAAATAATTAATTTTCTTCCTAAGTTTAAAAACTGATGTGGTAGTCATACTTCCAGAAGCACCCTTCCAACATCTGGAGATCACTGTCCCAGCTTGCCAGATCTGAGGGCTTAGCCACATCTCTGTGGACTGTGCAGAGCTCCTGTGTCAGGAAAGGAAGATATGCCTGAGCCAGGAGTTGGTCCCTGCAGGCATGTGTCATGTGGCTTTGGATATTTGTCTTTTCAGGCCAAAATAAAGCAAAAATTTTACTAGCTAAGTGTCATAGACTTAGCCTATGTTCGCATTCATATTGCTAAGCATTGGCTACAAAATATACCACACCCATGCCACTTAGCCAGCAGATGCAAGAGATATCACACATGTAGGAAGGATACTTGAGATGAATGTGAGCATTTTCTTGAAGAAAAGCACTGGTTTATTAATTTTAATAGGTGGGTTATTAGGAAAGAACCAAGGAGAATATATATACACATATATGTAAAATTTACTCCATGACAAAAGTAATTTTTTGGCTCTATTTGTGTTAATATTGTATATTAACACTATGGTGCTACCTAAAATAAAAGAGCTCCTGAGATATTAGTGCTGATGGTAGGATAAATAAGGTCACTGTGTGTTTGGCTGCCCTTTTCTGTACTTATCAAAGAATTTGCTGCCTGTGTCCTGTCCCCATTGTACAGCTGAACTCTCTGCATTTGCCTGAGGGCACACAAGCAATGGGGCAACTGGGAGAAGCACAACTCCTCTCTGCTTCCCTCATCCAGAGCTGTGATGTGGAGTCCATGCATTGCTTCAGTAACAACAGCGGGTCCCAGAATCCAGCTTTAGAGGCATCTGAAATGTTATCCCATTAATCTCAGGCCCATCTCCTTACTGTATTGATTTTTTCCAGTAAGAGATATGGTACTTGCTGGCTCCTTCACAGGGTGAGCTTTATTCAGTTTTGCAGCAATTAGATCTCATCACCATCCTTGTTTTGGCAGGACATTGTGTCATCCAGTGCTCCCCAGGCAGTATGTGTGATGGCAATGCTGTGGGTTTACAGCAGCATTGCCTGGTTTACAGGTGGCTTTTGCAGCATCTGTGATGAATTTCCATAAAAGAGTAGACACTGGGTGAAGTTGTTTTGGCCACTGATGGGGGCTGAGAGTCAGCACAGGCACTGAGGACTGCCCACAGAAGTATCTGGTCACTATGGCAACATGAAGTCACTCACCTCAGGAAAATTAATTTATGGTGTTCTTACTTGTCCATCTCCAAACACTTGGAAGGGGCAGAGGTGTGCCTCAGGTGTGCAAGGTGCCTGTGCCTGACTCCATGTGCAGGTGCTCACTGGCCAGGGACTTGGTGTGTGCCCTGTCCCCGAGGGGCCCTTCTTGAGGAGCCCCTGGTGTAGGGATGTCAGGCCCACAGTGCTGCTTCACTGTCCTGGGTGGGGACATGGGGACACCTCCGCTGCCCTTGTCTACAAGTGCACCTGACTGCAGCACCCAGTTTTGGTGGGGTAGGGCTGCATGGAGCCATGCTTTCCACCTGCCCTTGGGCTGCAGAGCCCAGGCTTAGCAGAGCCTGCAGCACTGCCCCTTTGCCACTTGGAAACGCCACTGGTCTGTTCTCCTGCTGGAATGTTAGCTGTTGGTCTCTACAGGAAACTCACTGCTTTGATTAAAAAATAGTAGTTGTTTAAGACTTTTCTAACAACTTTTAAAAAATCCCTCAAAACTAAACAAAAGCAAAACTAACAAGAACTAATTAAAATACTTGGAAATTGCTAGCCCCAGAAAAACACTGGGGAAGATGGATGGGTTTACTGAAACCAGAGTCAGCACCATGCTCTCCAGGCCTGTGAATTCTAATGAGACTTTTTTTTTCACCTCTAACACTTAGAGATAAAGATGAGCAAGCAATGGAATATGCAGATTTCTCTTAGTTTAGGCTTAATTAGAATATCTCCCATTCTTGTTTTTATTTGTTTCCTGCTTTGTTATATTTTAAAGATCCTCCAAAAATACCTTCGTCTCTGTGCAGGCATTAATGTTCTTTTATGAACAGTCCTGCACATCTTTATAAAATCCTTTAAGGATGTGAATTTAAGAACTCTTTATCTTAAAAGACTAAGGTGTTGTAGTTGACAAACTCTTAGTGAGGCAATGAAAACTGAGTATTTTAGATTCTTACTAGGATCTGGAATGTTGTTAGTTCTCCATGATAATGTTTTTGATCTTTCTAGCACCCTATATGCTAGTAAGTTTACACCCATGAGTGGTATCTTTGACTTACAAAGAGGTACTTGCACATGAATGAGTTTGAAGTTCTAGATAATAATTTTCTGTGGTGTCCTTTTGCTTCATCAGTTATGAAACACTTTAAGTTATGAAACACTTTAAGGGCCATCTCAATAATGACATCTGAAATCTACTGTAAACTACTTCAGGTGCTAGATTCCTATCTCCACACTCGCTTTTGCTCCCACTACCCTTCATCCAATTAGTTCAATATTTTTAATTGCATGTGGTTTATACTCCTTTGCCTTTACTACACCCCATTTTCTCTCATGGCACGGGGAAAGAAAAAGAGAGGTAGGATTTATGAGTTAACCCACAAAGGGAACTCAGAAACAATCCCATCTCTGCTCAAGAGTACAGCCGAGAAGAGTACAGAGCAGGACAGCAAAGCAGACAAGCAAAGAATGGAACAGAATAGCAAACCTCAGGAGGGCCAGAAGGGTGTTCTCTCTCCAGTATATGGTGAACTGCATCCCACAGTGAGGAGAAATTTATGCCAGAGGATTAGAGGTGACCAGCTTAATTCACTCTCCAGTAAACTCTCATAGAAAGCTAGGTGTCCAGAAGATATTAAACTCCTACAGTTTTTACAGAAACCTGAGCAGTGGATAATGAAGAATGGTCCCCATTGTTGTCCGATTTAAGGTAAGGCTGCTGAGTGAGCTCAACACTCACCCTCTGCCTTTGGCCTCCTGGCTGGCAGTCAAGACTCAAGCCAGTCCCTTTTCATTCTGCCCCTTGCCCCTTTAAAAATTATGTGACTTGCAAAGAAAACAGAAATTGCACTAGGAAATATAAGAATAAATATAAGAAGGTAGCATATATGGGAGAAACTGGAGGTAAAAGCGGATGGAGCTGGGATAAAAGACAGGAACAAGGACAGAGATAAGGAGTGCAATGGGGTTCTACAGAAAAGCCAGAACTCTGAGTCACCTTCTAAACTTCTACTTATTACTTGGTGTATATGTATGGTGGGGGAAGGGGTGGGGGGGTGGTGGTAAATATTAATATTGTATATTTAATGGCTAAAAAAAAAAAAAAAAGTTGGAACTTCCAAAAAGAGGTTGCTTTTGGAGGACTGAGTAATGAGGCCAAAATTTTTTCAATATAGGAATCTTTTACATAGGTTCAGCTGGCTTAGATTTGTCTGATTTTTAACATCATTCACTGCAGTGGTGGAGGTCTGGGCTCTCAGGACCACATGACTGAAAGCACAAATGTTGAGCTAAGATACAATGAAAGAGTTAGAGAAACCAAATTAAATGGAATTTATTAATAGAGAAATTAATATTAATATAGAAATTAGTTTAGGAAATTAATAGAGAAACCAAATTAAACCTTTTTTTGATTGGTTGTTTTGCCAAGTATTTAAAATCAAGGTTATTTTGTTGGATGGTTTTGTACAGCTCTGTTCAAAAAAATTTATCTTACCCTTTTCAATATCCCAGTCAGGTCTGGAAGAACTGTATAATAGTAACAGGATGACACAAAAAGTAGCCATTTACTGCCAAGATGGAAATTTCAAAAGAAAATATGCCTGTACTGAATCCTGCTCTCTTACAGTTATTTTCTTGTATTTACTTAGGGCAAAAAATAAACTGCAATTTTATGGGATCTGTGAATTTTGTTGCTGAGCATATCTGAAAGTTGGAGCATATATTTAGTACTTGTAGATATTCAAAAGTGTTCAGCCCAAGGATTCCATGTTTAAAAATATTGGCCAATATACACAGGATCACATAGGGATGGAAAGAATGTTTTATAACAAATTTTTAATCTCTTTAAAAAAGCAATAGTGCCAAAAAGATTTCTATGTAATTCTTAATTCAGTTTGCTCTTGAAAAGCTGTCTTGAAGAAGAGGATGAGACATGGTTCACACTCATAACTCAGGCTTAAATAACCACTTTGATTGAAAGGTCTTATGTTAATGTACTTACAAAGTCTTTGATTTATAGTACTTTCAGCTGATGATCTGCTTATAACAGAGCAAACATGGATAAGTTGGTTTGGGGGAGTTTGAAGTGTACATTTCCCAAGGGTGTCTGTCTGTGACAAAGGCAATGAACCACATTTACAGCTCTCAAACTAACTCATTCTGTGAGGGGAAAAAAACAGGCAAATGAGAGCTCTGTCAGTTGGTGCTGACAGCACCAAAACAGTTTTGATGGTTTGCCCACTGCCAGAGGAATGGCCTAAACCTCTTCATCTGGAGTTCAGTGATAGAAAGCTTCCTGCTACAGTCAGCCCCAGTCAGTAAGATATTTTTGGTTGCATATGTCACTTTCAGGTTTTCTCTATACATCAGAAAAGTAGTCAGAGGGAACAAATTCATTCAAGAATAAATACAATAGAGCATTTATACTCCTCTTTCCCTCTCTCCATGGTAAATGGCCTTTATGACCTTATGTTTCAGACCATTAACACTGAAAGATTTTAAACACCCTAACCACCCAGAAGGTTAACTAAGTCAGCTTCATCCAATGCTTTTTCTAGACACAATGTTAATATGTGGGTTTTTTTTCTTTAAGGCTTTAGCATGAGTAAGTTGAAATAATCAGAAGAAGTTCAGATTTTCCATACCTTCCAATTTGTTTTAAGGAATTGATTTCCTTAATTGCAGTTATTAGTTTTTCTGTGGCAAATATGCAAGAAAATGGCAGTGTAATAGATGTAAAGACATGCAAGATAATAGTGTTATCAGTGGTATGAGCTGCTCTCTCCCTTTCTCTCTCAAAAATGTTAAGCAAACCTTTTCTAATCAGGACCTCAGCCCTCACAACAAAACTAGTATTCTGATACCTAGGCACAAGTTAAAGGGCTCAAGTTTATTTTTCTCTCTTTTTTTATTATGGCTTTCACTGATATTACTCAAATATCAGTCTGTCTCTCTTGGAGTGACTCTTTGAAATGCCCCGGTTGAAGCTGACATGATGCAAACAGAACAAAGCTATACCATGTAGTCCCAAGGACAGAAATCTGTTCTTTACTCATAAAAGAAAGTTATGGAAAGGAAACCTCTAAGCCAATTCTACATAACCGAATGTATGAAGAAAAGAAGAAGACAAGTAATGCAGAGAAAGGAAAGCAGCTAGCCAGCTCACATCAATTGTCCTTTCTTGGAGGTGTGAACTTGCAGAGAAAAAGTGGATCACTATTGCAAAAATCTCTTTTGAACTATTGAACACAAATTAAGTAAAGTAGGCATGGAAATGTTTACAAATTACAAAGCTTAGAAGTCAGATTTAGGACCTCAAAAATATTAGTCCAAACAAGATATTTGTGGTTCATTGTCAGGTAATTTTGCCAGTGGGAATGGAAAATATTTTATTTTTAAAATGATGACTTAAAAAATTGTGCAGCTCCAAAACACCCAACTTAATGATCATAGGCCCTTCTTGAAAGACAAATATTTTATTTCTAATTAACAAAGAAAAAAAATTTTGAGATACTCCTGCTCAAAATCACAATTTAGCTTGTTTTCTAATTAATGCCTACAGTTAAATCAGAATATGTCCATTCTGTAACATCTTTATTTCTAAGGGAAAGGATACTTGATTAGTGCTGGGCATTCAGATTAACAATTCACTTTATTGAGCAATGTGCCTGGTTACTGTGTACTGTCTGTTAAAAAGATCAGCAGAATTTGATAAAGTACTTGTTATTAAATAAGTAACAACAAAATATAATCCCAAATGTGACAATAATTGAAAAATCCAGGGCAAAAGGATTTATGTGAACAGTTTAATATAAAAATAACCTCAAGATTAATACTAAATGAAATATACAGATCAAATTTACCATGCAGAAAATGTTTTCTTTCATTTTGAAATAACAAGATATGGTGTAAAGCACCTCTGCCTTCCCTTCCAGCTAATCTATGGCTCTCATCTCATTGGTTTGGTGAGTTACATAAACACATGCTCTTTTTCAAACAGTTGAGCAGTTTCTGTTTCAGAGGTACTATTCTCCCAAGAGGGTTCAGCAGAAACTGAGATTCTTAGTGATCTGGTTCTTCAGGGCTTGCTGTCCTGCCCATTGGAGTCACTGGAGATCTAAGCCCATGTCTTTTCTTTTTATTTTTTTTTCCCCTAAGAACTTGAAAAAAAGAGTTAGGTAGCCTTTTGGTCCACAGATTCAAACTCATAGTATAAGAAATGCAAATGGAACAGCAGTTCCTTCTGGGGAGTAGCTCACCACCATGATTTTTCCCATTCCTGTCCTGAGATTTTGAGGTGTGGGTGGTTCCCACCCAAAAACTCATTAGCAAAAGAGGCTAATGGTAGTCTGTAACTTTGTCTCCCCGAGGGTCTGGTGCTGAAGCAGTGCTCACAACCCCTGGAAAAAAGACAAAAAATATTCTTTTATTTTTGTAGTGTGGAAGTAGTCATCTCCTTTTATCTGAGGGTAGAACTGAGAAAGAATAGATCTCCTAGCAACCTGAGAGCAAACAAATCCACACACACTGCCCTGACAGGATGCTCAGTCTCTGGGCTCTACCAGAAGATATGTGTAGCTTCTGGGTACAAGAGGAACAGGTTATGTTGAAGAATACTTCTAACATTAATTTTATATTGAATTTTGCTCAGCTGATTTATTAGAGACCCACCAACAGTGCCTGTGTTACCCCTGCAGATGGGCAGGAGCTCCTGCTTCACACAGGGTCTTGCTGGGGTCTCACAGAGCTGTGCTCTCAGGCACTGGATTTCACACCCAGCTGCCAAGATCCTGGAAGTGCAGAGCACAAATGAAAACACAACCAAGCTTTCTGTTCACAGACTATTTGTTTATTTAGCTAGTTTGTTATTCCTACAATTATCTGGAATAATTGAGGTGAGGTTTTTTTTGGAGAGGGTATGACAGAGGTATGCTTTATAGTAATAAATCCTTATAGCCAAAACTAACTCCTTCAAGGAAAGGATTATTTCTTCTTTCAAGCACTGCTCCTCCACCTTCCACACCCCTCTGCCAAAAACAATTTTGGAAGCAGTATCCTAAATGACCATACATGCAGTACAAGCAATTTCAGATCTCACCTGGCATCAGACCAGAAGGCTGGGACATGTACAAAGCAGATTTGTAGTCTTGGTGCTTTGCATATGTTAACGCCTTCATGTGGGTTCTGGTGACACTTTGGGTTGGTTTTCTCTCCATCTGGCTGACTGCAGAGCAGTGGGTGAAGGGTGCTGGGACCAGCAAGGGCAGCAGGGCCAGCTCCTGCCCACAGCCCCATAGGGTGGCACTGAAAAGCCACTGGAGGAGCTGGAGAAACGACACATTGAGCAGGACATCCTCTGCGCTGGGGCTGCACAAAGGGCAGGCAGCAGGCACACAGCCAACATCCATGGAGGTGAGAGGGAAGTCCTCCTGGAAAGCCAGAAGGAACAGGCACAGTATGATTCCGAGAAGAAAGCTTTAGAGTTGGATGAAAGCAATCCAGAAAATGATAGTACAATGAGTGCAAGAGAGTTTTATTTATAAACTCTTTTACTTTGGTTCCATCTTGCCCAGTCACTTCAAGTGCTTCTCTATTTATTAATTTAGTGATGAACTTGGCAGCGTTACTTGAGCTTGATGGTCTTAAATGAACTTTCCAGCTAAATGATTCTACGATTCTAATTATTTATATCCTAATGAGACCCACCTTTTTTAGTTTAGACACCTTCTGATCTCTCTGGGAAATTATTACTGGGAAAAGTAAATCCATTTGAAAATGTTGACTAGGTCCCATCACATTCCATTATTCCAAAGTTTTAAATAGTTTATTTGGATGCTAACATTAAAACTTTGAATTTTGAACATATTTCTGTAAGAAATATTTCTATTCCTTTGGTTATGGCTTTGATGTTTCTTTTTATAGGATTCAGATAGAAAAATTATTCTGTTTTACTCTTATTTTTTTTTAAGAGACTGAAAATTCTGTACAGGCTTGATTTACCCTAGATTTCTGTGGTCTTTAGTAACTTGAAAAGGCTAAAACATCTTAGGACTGCAGAAGAGAGAAGATACTGAAGCTGGAAGGTGAAGACACTGAAGGTGGTTAGATTGCAAATGGAATATATCAATCCGGACATCCCAGTGATAGTGACGAAAACCAGTTCTAGGGAGAGAAAGAAATGTTCCTGCTGTGTCTTTCAGGTACCGGCAACTTTGTGCAACTAAGAAACCTGAAAGTTATGCTTTACTGTTAATTTAAGAAAGACTGACATGTTTCCCAATATTTCTTGCTAGGCAACTTATTCTCTTGATAGTTTCCAAGAGAGAAATTAAACATCTCTGTGCATTTGGTTACAACAAACACAGAGACTTGGTGGCATTTAATCTTTACTACTGTTGTTATTACAACATCACTATAAAACCTGTGAGAGCTGGCCCTGGATGGGAGGCCCATCAGTCAGATGCTGTACAGAAGAAGAACAAAGAGATGCTCCTTGAGACCAAGAACATCAATACCTAGAGAAAACACTATAAAGCTTTGAAAGATCTGGAGTGAATAGTTTGTGGCAGAGAGCATCATGCTGTGCCTGTAGCTAACACGGCTGCTGCTGTTTTGTTACTTAGCTGTGGGAGAGAGAGTAGAAGGGTGAGGATGCCATTTTCTGTATTCTGGGACTGAAAAAAGACCAGTGCTGATCAGTCAAGGAGTACCAAACCAAGGTCAGTGTGTAACAAGAAACATAATGCAGACCCTGAAATGAGTGTGTTATTCACTTACCATAAACAGAAGCTATCAAAGATAAGGGAAGAATTAATAAACTATTTTACACTGAATAAATCTCTCTGCTTCAGCAACAGTATTTCAGTTTTAAAAATCAGCAGTAAAGAGCAGAGAGAGACACCTTTGCTGGGACCAGCTTTTTGAAGTAATACCCAGCTGGATACTAGAGACTTCCCAAGGAGTGGGTAGTAACCTTTTTTAAATCTCTGTTTCCTACCTCTGTCATATTATCTTTCTAAATTGGTTTAGTGTTTCCTGTCCTACCTTGGAAATCTTGGGAGAGGCTACTCTCTACTTCGGCTGTCTTTAAATTATCAGGCTCTTGCAATCCATTGTCAGAAGCTGCAGCACATCAAGTCCTATTGTCTCAAAGAACTGGGACTCCTAAAAGCTTGATTATTTTTCCTAAGTTACCACAGTGGAACATTTTTCCCAGCAGGATAAAGCAATATTTTCTCAGATCCTTTAATGTTAGTTCCTTTATGAGCATAATAAGCATTTTTTAAGACATAGGTAAAAGGCTCTGTTGACTCTGGAGAAACGAAACATATGTTCTGCCAGAATTATGAAAAACCAAATTTAAAAAAGTATTTAGCTGTTTAAGTGTAGTTATGATTCTTAGGTGGGATCTGCTTTTTCTGGTAAAAAGTCATCTCTTCTAAACTCCTAATCTTCTTCTTACATTTCTGCATTGCTCTTTGCACAGCCAAGTACAATAGCCTAATGAATTCAACAGAATTCTTTCTCATCCTTGCAAGAACACAACAAAAATATTTGCAGAGAAGAGGTGAAATACAGTGATGATGATTATCCCAAGCAGATATCGCCAAACTCGCTTCAGGTTTCTGGACAATCAAATATAAAATTGCAACAGGATAATTCAGGTGCACAGTTCTGCCAAGAATTTCCTTTAATGGAATGTTACTTAAGAAAAGCAAATTTGCAACAGATGCCAGTTAGAGCTAAAGAGAAGGAGATTATGTAGTGAAGAAACATTAAGCACATAAGTTGGTGGCACATAAGAACGGCATATTAAAATATTTTCTCAATTTTGCTGTATTAAAGCCATCTGTAAACACAACAGTTTGCTGCCCAGGGGACTTCTGATAAGATTCTGTTAGAGCTGCTGAGAAGTGTGAGAAGCCTGAAGCATTTTGACCCAGGGCCTGAAACAGCTCTTGGGCACTCTGTTCTCTTTAACTTTTATTTGGAGTGGCAGGCAATGTATTGCCAGAAGTCCCAATTGTTCCACCAAGCATGGTTTTTGATCCTCAAAACCAAAACAAAGTCAGTACTGGCCTCATGCCCAGTGCACCCAAATGAGGTACAAGAGAGGAACTGGGTTAGAAATCAGGATGCAGAGGGCTGCTGTAATAACCCAGCAGTTATGAAGAGTGAGGATCAATGCAAAACTTTTGAAGAAAATAGTACTATATCCTGGAGTAGGGTTCAAACTGGCAGATCAGCAGGATTTTTGTGATCCCTAGCCTTTGTCTCAGTATTTGCATCCTCTCAGCAGAGCTAGGTTCATGCAAGTACTGGTCCCAGTTCTTCTCATCTCTTTGTGCTGGGGGCAAATGCAGGAACTCTGGGTGGTGCCAAGTCCCTGTCCTTGTTGAGGATGGACCCACTGGGCAATGCAACAGGAACTTGCCACTCAGCTCACTAAAAATTATCTCTAATCACTGGTCAAGGTATTCAGGGGATTTAATCCTTGATATAAGATCTCTGCAGATCCAAATGTACACCACTGCACAGATTGTTCTTGAGACTGGTGAGACTCAGCTTTATTAGGTAATAGGGGTGTAAAAACTCTGGTATCAGCACACAGTGACTGCAACAAAGAGGGCCAGACATTTACCTGCAGTTCCTCTGGGTTTTCATTGTCTATCACCTATTGTGACTCATTCTGCCAATGTGCTCTTTTAAGTTGCTCTATAATTCCATGCATGTGTGAAATAATTTCTTACTAGAAATATACTCTGACAGTTCTAGTAATAGATCTGCTACTGGCTATAGTATCTTAATTTATCATGTGGACTTCTTTTACTTACTAATTTCCTTTTTCCGGGTATATTAAAACATGCTTAATTAGATTATTATTGCAAATGCCTTTTATAATAATCTCATAATCACAAATTGAGAACATGAAGTAGTCCAGTCAGATTTTGGAGTCTGCTTCCTTGAAGATATTCAGAAGCCATCTGGACATTGTCCTGGGAAAACAACTATAGGTGGCCCTGCTTGAGCAAGGGATTGGGCCAGATAATATCCAGGGGTCCCTTCTAGCCTTCACCATTTTTTGATTCTGTCCTAAAATTCAGTTTTCATTCAGGCTTTATCTTGATAAAAATATATATAAAAATAAAATATAATACATATATATATATATATATATATATATATATATATATAAAATGTCTGTATATAAATATATATCTTGATAAAGATATATCTTTATCATGACATCTCATCTTGACACCTATTAGATAATAGCAACAGTGATACAGAAAATTGTTGATTTTGAGCATAGAGTTACACTCTACAGCCACATTAATTTCAATTTTCTACATCTAGTTCTTGTTTTAGCTAGTGGATGAGTAAAATGTTTTCAGCACGAATTTCAGTAAAGAACTGAATAAATTTATTTTAGAAAATCTTTTCCAATTGCATTTATTTACATAAAGATCTATTATTGTATATTATATTATATATAATATCAGACTCCTTTTACTTTTTACCTAATGACCATTCTAAAGCATTCCATAGTGTTTCTCAATAGATTTAAATGTGCCAGTCCTGCCTAGACATTATACATCAGATATTTTTTCTGGTTTGGTTGTGTATGGTTGTTCTGGTTTTAAAATGTAAGTTACTGTTTTTGTCCATCTGTTCTTCCAGTGCTAGACCTGGAATTTTAGAAGAATAATGTAAACTGTCATAAACTTTTCTTGTTCTAAATACTACCTCCAAACAGAAAAAGAAATGGCACATGTCCTTTTTTTACCACAACTTACAATTTTTAAAATGGTTTCATTTTCATACTTGTCTGTGTACAAATATTTTGGAGGGTGTGTGTATCATATTGATATATATTAATATGTGTATATATGATGCTTATAGGTGCATAAATGTTATAATCATTAAATGACTTAGTCATTTCCTGTCAAGAATTTAGAATTAAGTTTGCTGTGCTTACTAGACAAGCTGATAATGGATAAGGGGAAAGTCAGTGAAATCTAGTGCATGTGTTTTTTTTTTAATGGCATGTCTTTATTTTGATATCTTATTACAAATTAGAGGGACATGAACTTAGGACACATCTTTGATTCTCTTCTGCTTTTCAATCTATTTTTTTAAATTTTAATTAATAATTTTTGATTTTTCATTTTAATTTAATTTTTAATTTTTAATTTAATTTTTAATTTTAATTAATAATTATTAAATAATTTAATTAATAGAAATATTTTTAATTTTTCTATTTTCTGTGCAAATCTAAGTGGCAAATGGGATGGTATAAGGATATTTGATGGTTTCAACAGAGAATAAAAAGCAGACTTTGACCTCTTCAGGGATCTGCTTGAAAGAGTCCTATGAGATGAAGAGGAAAAGAGAAGTTTAAGAAAGCTGGTTGATATTCAAGGATCACCACCTCCAAGCTTAAGGGCAGCCTATACCAAAGCAGAAAGGCAAATGTGAGGAGACCTTCATGGACAAACAAGAAGCTTCTGGCAAATCTCAAACAAAAAGGCAAGCCTACAGAAGTGGAAGCATGGAGAGGTAGCCCAGAAGGAATATAGAAACACTGTCTGAACATGCAGGGATGGGGCTTAAGAGTGCCAAAGCCCAATTGGAGTGGAATCTGGTTTGGGATATCCAAAGGCAAAAGGGTTTCTTATAAGTAGGTAAGTGATGTAAGGAAGAGTAGGGAAAATATGTAGGGAATCTATTGAAAGGGGCAATTGTCCTGATGACATAGGACACAGAAAAGAGTAAGATATTGAAAACCTTCTTTGCTTTAGTCTTTACTAGCAGGTCCAGCCTTCAGAAATGCCAGGCTCTGAAGGCTAGGGCGAGAAGTTGGGACTGACGACAATGAAAGGTTGGCTCGCAAGATCACAGAATCACCAAATGGTTTTTTTTTTAGTTGTGCAAGTAATATTCCAGATTTCTCAGCCATGCTTGCAACTGTCTACTAATGTAATATTGAAGACATACATTTAAATCTGATGATTGTCATGATGAAATCATATAAAAAAGATCAGTTCTGCCAGTTCATTTAATTATTCTTCTCTGTGTGGTGTTTTTTATTTTATTTTAATCAGCTACTTTGTTTGTGCTTTTTGGGTTTTGGGGTTTTTTTTGCTTGCACTGGTTTAGTTGTGCTTGTAGAAAGCTTCTATTTGGCCTTTCCTCACCTTATATTCATTATTCTAAACTTAGGTGTGCAGAAAACACCACAAGTTTTTGGTGTTTGAGTAAATCTGTGAGACATTTGCTGTGAAAGTGTACATCATCCTTTAGCTTACATATGAAAAAATAATTGGTTTTATACAAATGACAGAAGGTGGTGATATTTTGTATTACTGGAATGCTATTTTTCAGTAGTGCCTGTAATAATTTAGATCAAAGCCTTCAGGTTTTAAGTTTGACCTGTACCTTCCATCTTGATTTATATTTTAGTTCGGGATTTGGGTCTGTACAGAGAGTAAATGTCTGCCTGGGCATGGAGACTGAGGCACAGGCTGCTGCAGGAGAACCAGCCCACACTCAGTGCTGGCCTTGAAGTAGACAAGGGTTATCCCTCCTTCAGTCCACTTAGCTTTGAGCTAGAGTCCATAATCCAATGTAGATATATAAAAAGGGCAGCATACATCCTGGTACTCATATTTCCCCCCTTTCAGTGAATAATTTTGTTTTTGCAACTCAGAAAACATGCCATTTATTCTTTCTTCTCTTTTGCTGAGTGCTTAGTATCGAAACTCGGCTAAGGATAGTTCTCTTAGTATAATGATTATTTTTGTTTGTTTGCAGGTTGTTTCCCCCACTCCCTGCACGCATTCTGCTGTCAAACAGGCAAACATCAATACTGTGTTTTGGTGTCTGAAGTGTAAGATCAGTAGGAGAACAGTATGAGACTTTCCTTTGTTGAATGCAGGCTAGGGAAAGGAGCTGTCTTCAGGCAGCCATGTGAATGTAAATTGAACAAGTAAGATTTTTTTAGAAAGAATCATTTATTAACTGGCCAGAGGGTGTCTCTGAAAAAGAGAAGTTTACTATTGTTTTCCTACTTTACTGACATTACTGAGAAGAAGAGAAGGAAAAAAAATGTCTAGCATCCTAGAATTTTCAGAGTCTAAGAGTTGCAGCATATAGTGTCTTTCTGCAACACCAGCTCAGGGCATTAGGAATGACCAGGATCAGTTTCTGCACTTGTTCTTCCAGACTTAATCCTACAACCCGCGAAGAGGGGAGCATATAAAAATCACATATCCATCCCTTCTTTTTTGAAAGAATGACAGACATTTAATAGGTGCTTCCTGCATTGTGCTTATTACTTGGTTTGGGCTTTTGATGAATGAGTGGTGAGAAATTGGGCAGTGACTTAATTTGGTGTCTCAGGTGCTGAATCCAGCCAGAACAAGTATTCCTGAATGGCAGTTAGAGAAGGAATTGCATATCGTTACTACAAAGCCCAGTGGAAGGAAAATAACATCTAAGGTGAACATAGGAAATTCTTTTAAGTGGGGAGGTCAAAAGAGCTTAATCCTTTAAAACAGCAAAATATCAAGAAATGTTCTGCAGAAGACTGATTCCCTGTCTCCTTCCTGCCAGTGTAGCTTGTGTCAACAGATACCTTTATTTTGCTTTTTCCTCCAAGAGTTATAGAGAAAAGCTCAGAAAAAGGCCTCTACATGCCCCTGATCCAGAAGAATTACAAGCATATTCAATAGTGTCTAACTGATCATAGCTTTTAAAAAGAGGAAGAGATGCTTCCTGTCTATGGTGTAGAAGTGTAAGTGTAAATCATTGAAAACACAGAAATGTTAGTTGTAGGTGGCCTGAGTTCTAGATCTTGCTTAGCCTTTGTGGAGTCAAATCCATCCTTACCACCTTGCAAAATTCAAAGGCTGATTTTTAGGTGCAGCATTTTATCACCAGCTTAGGCAAAAATAAGTCTATGTGAATCATATCCAAAAAGTCAAAAGTTTCTTTAGAAGGTGGGATTTTTGATTTTAAGATATTTGGAAACTCCACAAAAGTTTATGCTAAGCTAGTGGCTTACAACTTTAATGTCATTGAGCTCTGTGTCAGAAATACTTTTGACCTCTCACTTTTGTGACAAGAAATCTCCAGTCTTGCTGCTGAAAATGTTCTCTAGTGTATGGTGTATTCAGTCAAAATGGATGTGTCTTTCATGTCTTCTTACTATCTGAATTTTTGTTAGTATGTATTTTGATATTATTTTAATCTCCATGGGGGAAATTATGATAATTGTCAGCCTTGAATATTTTTGAATGAGACTAACAGCTTTTGGAGCATTTAACAAACAGTGGGCTTGTAGGATAGAAGTTCTTGATCATAAAAGTGATTATGTCCAAGAGTTTAACCATAAAGATAAAAATATCCTAGACTCTTTAACTGCCAGATAGTCTCAGTACTAATACTGAAACCTTAAGATTTCTTTGAGGGTTCCTGCTTTGCCCTGGTGACTTCACTCATAATAAACGTTTCACTCATAATAAATGTTTCTCTTTTGGACATGTTTTCTGCCAGTGCCTAAAGCTGCAAGTGAGAATAGATTTTGCTTTTTACAGGGTGCTGTGTTTTAGTGGGATTGTCTTTGCAGGCAGAC
Source organism: Pyrgilauda ruficollis (assembly GCF_017590135.1). Taxonomy (NCBI): domain Eukaryota; kingdom Metazoa; phylum Chordata; class Aves; order Passeriformes; family Passeridae; genus Pyrgilauda; species Pyrgilauda ruficollis. The sequence continues at coordinate 10,447,881 of NW_024525490.1, forward strand.
TGGAAGGGAAGGCTACAGGAACTGTGAGTTCTGGCTGTGCTCAAGACCCTAACTGCTGCTGAAGTCCTTACCAGAGCATGTAGTTTTTGAAGCAGGATTGTGGGGGACAGAAGTATCAAGTTCCTTGTTTCTTTAGAGCCGTGCTGACTGACAGGTGCAGTTGGTGTAGCAATGCCCTAGAAACTTTCTTTGTTATTTTTAATTCAGAAGTCTTTGTGCAGTGGAATGTTAACCTCAGACTGAAGAAAATTGCATCACAAGGATGAGATCTCTGTGGTTCTTAGAAAGCACAGATGACAACAGAGGAAGAAAATATCTGCCAAGGCTAATAGAACAGGGAAAGAATATACTTGCTCCTAATATGATTTATCATTTAAAAATACTAGTAGCAAAAATGCTAAAAAAGATGTACTGAGACATGGCATTAGGGTCTTCTATCCTACGAATGCCCTCTCTAACGATAGTCTCAGTAGCGTCAGAGCCAGGAGAGTGCAGAATACATTCCTTTTTTTCCCTCAGATCTACGCAATTGGTATTCTAGTTAATGAATGTCTAGAAAAATAAATAGGAAATTTTATGGGAGAAGAAGGAAAATACACAGACATGATCTTTTGCCTTTTTTCTTTCCTCTGTCTTTTCATTCTTTGCTCCTTTACTTCTGTCCTTTCTTTAGAGACAAAGGAACAAAATCATTCAGTTGTAAATATACATGATTGGGGAATATTTTAATTTCTTTGTTATACAAGATGTACAAATAAAGAAAACCCATTTGCAGGGTGCACTGAAGACACCATACAGTGACTATGAGACAAGGGTTACAGGGACAGTCCTTTGGCCTCTGTCAGCTCTAGAGTCCCTGAAGCAAAAGAAGAGGGCCAACAACTCACAGCCAAGGTAAGAAGAGGACAATTCAGTTTCCACTTCCAGATTTATGGTCAGTAAAACATAGAAAAGCAGAGGCAGGAAAAACACCAAGGCAACACTATGGTTCCCTGTTCACGAGTGAAAATCCTAAGCAAGAAAAGCATTTGTAAGTAAAGCAGGAGGTGTCCAGTTACAGGGATAGTTGAGAGACAGACAAATAACAGGATATGGCTGGTAGAATAAATAGACAAGGAGTCCACAGACATTTCCATGAGTCACCACTGGGCTGCACAGGGTAACCAAAATGGCACAGAGAAATTATTCAAGGGGTTGCAAGGGAAGTGAATGCAGAAGAAATAAAAAGGAGGATGAACGCCTTGCAAGGCTAAAGAGACAGGGAAATTGATGAGATGGAATGATGTCATGGAGAGATACCTTTCTTGGCCAGACATGTGGAAAATTGAGGTACATAGATTGTAGTTCTGTTTATGATCTGCTGCCAGCAAATGCTTGTTTACAGCACTGATGTTTAATATGACAGCTGTACCTTAATATGACAGGAAACTTTATTTCACAGAAAGTCTGATTGGTCTGGCAAGAGATCATGTCTGGTAGCTATGGAGGTCTGAAGAAACTTTTTAAATCTAGTACAAATTTGAAAACAACTCAAATGGAAAAAGGATAACATATCTTTCTTTTTTAAATTTATGGTACGAAAAAGAAAGATAATTTTTTCTGAGAATCATTGCTAGAAGCTGGTGGAAGCAAACAAAATCAAATGCACAACTTGAAAATCAAAGTATGCTTTAAAATGAAGGATTTGTTTTATCCTTAGCAGGAGTAAAAAACTAGAATGAACCTGAGTCTACTGTTACTATGTAAGTGCCTGAAATGAAATAAACAGTTCTCTGACTTAATGGCTATCCCCATGGCAATAACAGAGGATCTTGCACATTAAAGACTGAAAGGAATGAATAGATCAGAAAGAAGCACAGTAGATCCTGACACAGTCTAAGGTACAGCATGTACCATCTCTGAACTGAGATGTGAAAGATACAAGCAGAAGGAAAATTCCTTTTATTTCCAGGGTTTATCAGTAATCTGAGATAGAAATACATTGCAAGTCAGACAAGGGCAAAAAGAACCCTTGATACCTCTAGAAACACTGGTTTTATTGTGTCTGGATCATTAAAGGTGCATTATTTAATGGTTGTCTAAAACTTTTGTTAGCTCCTCTTCAGTCAGATTTATGATTTTATTATTCTGTGATTTTTTATTCCATGGCTTCAATGCAGCCCTGGATAGTTACCAGGATAAACTTTAAAACCAACAGGAGCGCTGTGCCTGTTTATTCCAGGGTCGAAAGGCACTCTGCAGCTCTGACTCTAAGCTGAATAACTCTTGCAAACTTGCCACAGAGCTCTACGTGAATTACTGTTTGGTTTTTTGTTTGTTTGTTTGTGTTTGTTTCAGTTCTGAAGTAAAACAAGGAGTGAGAAATAAAAACATAATTGAAATCAACCAGGTTCTTCGTTCTTACTTTGGCAAGAATATAAAACTGATGTTCTGACACAGAATGTTCCAATTTGGCACAAACAAAACCATTAAGGTATTTGAAAGAAAAGCCAAAGAAATAAAGCATTAGCTTCATAAAATATGTAGTAAATTCATGCTTTAGCTCCATAGGTTCAGGTATCAGATTTCTCATCCACATTAGGGCTGGCTGAATTCTTTTCTCTCCTCCATGCTCAATATCCTTCTAGAGCACTCCAATCTCCAGCCTAGTAGGACAGTTCTAGTTTGAGCTTTCTCTCTAATCTCTGTTGATGTTCTTGCATTCATTAGAAATAAAGATAAACACAATGTGAATGAGGCCAAATTGTTTGGTTACTTTACCTCAAGAAAATAAGAGAGCAGGTTTCAGTTCCCTCAGGCAGAAAATGGAATTTAATTTGCATCTCTAATATCCTGAGTATTCCTGAAAAGTCCTGACAGGCTTTGGTTCTTGAGCCCTTCTGTGACTGGGAAACATTATTAAAACCTTTCAATACAACTGTACATAATTTGTTATTTAAATGCAGGCAGATTGAAATCCCACCAATTAATATTCACCAGAAAAAAAAAAAATATATTCTACCCAGCCAGTGTTGAGAGGGAGTAAATTCTACCCAGATGAACTTTAAAAATCTCTCAAAGTTCAATTTCAGTGGGTACACCATAGTCTTGATATCTTCTTCATCTCTAAAGTCTCTTTCACTATAAACATAGGAAAGGGGAGACGATGGTTTTCCTCTTCCCTAAGCAAAGAGGAAAGTATCCCCTAAGTATCCTCTGGAGTTATTCATTTTTCCTGATCGTTTTATCCCTTTCACTGTTAGTGAAGCTAGAGGATGCTGACTTGCCATGGGGCTGAGGGGAGGATTGTGATATCACATGCTCTAAGATCACTGGCCTATCCTAAATCTGTATAGCTTTATAAAACAAAATGCTGAAGCTGTAATTGACCCAGTCCTAATTTCCTCAACAGTTAGCACAGTTTGTTGCACATTCAAATTTAGAGGCAGAGGCTGCAAAGAAACTAATCCATTTTGATAGTGCTATATGACATCTTTGAAAACTTCAGTGGAAAGGGCCATTCCCCAGCAATCCATAGTGGCAGGGATCACTATTAATATTTATTTTATATTGCGAGGCAGATCTAGAAAGAGCACTTAGAAATCACAGTGGTCAATTTCTTTCAGATGGCCTTTAGTGAGTGAAGATTTTTCACTGAAAGAAGTTTAGGTAGAGGAAGAATCACAAATAGCTACCTTTGCAATCCTCCTGTGCATAAAAAACAAAAGTTTACAAAGTCACGCAGTCTAATGGAAGAAAAAAGCAAATTCACAGAGTCAGAGGATAATCCAGGTGGGAAGAAAGTCTAGGAGGTTGCTAATCCCACCTCTTGTTCAAAGCAGGGTCAGCTAGGAGGTCACACCAGGTTGCTCCGGGTTTTATCCCGTTAGGTCCTGAAAATGTGCAGTCCCCCAGAAACCTGCTCCATTGCTGGGCCACTCTCACATTGCTAAAGTTTCTATTTCCATGCTTTGAGCACTGTCCTGTTACAATTGATGTTCATTCTCTCTCAGCCTGCCTGTCTCTGTCTTCTTGATGACCTTGTCATAGGTCCTAGAAGGCTGCTTGTAGGATCCCCTTAAATTTTTTCTTATTTAACTTTAGGAAGCTTAATTAAAGTTTCCTTCTAAACTTCGTTTTAGTTTCATCTTGTACGCGCATGTGGCATGTGCTATCATAGAGTGTCTAATTACCTGAACAAATGCCTTCTTCAATAAATTACTTCTTTCTTACCCAAAAGGATGGATGGCATCTTACTTAAAGGGTAGGAACTTGAAAAATTTTTATCCTGGATTGTTCAGCATGTGCCCTTAGTCTTTGTTTACAGCACACTCTTAAAATTAGCCTCCAAAGAAGGTTTTTCTCATTATCATTAATTCTAGTAGTATTGACTGTAAGACTTGTGCAAGAATTGGAATTTGCATTACACGAAATTGCATAAAGTAGTCCTATATTTTTAATTTCTGATTAGGAAAAAAATCAATGAAAACAAAAAAAATGTTCCAGCAAAACATTTTCAAATTAGAAATTGACCCATTCACGTTGAGCAGCTCAAACTGAACAAAGCTATGCTACTTAGATTACGTTATTTATTTTCATTATTTCGTAACTTCAGATACCAGGTGGGATGAAAGTTTATTGTGCCTATTTTATAAGTAGGAAATTGAAGGACAGAATAAGAAATTTTTAGGACAACTGCGTATTTTGTATTTCTACACTTAGACAACTAAGAACATTGTTAAACAGAGAGTCCTGGGCCCTTGTGCTCTTCTGAATAAAGAGGTGAACATTTGTGAACCTTAAGGAGACTTAGGTCTTCTTATGGAGACTAATGATACTGTAGAAAGAAGTGACTTGAGTTTTCCCTTTTAATCTGTGAGAATCTTCACAGCATCTTGACTTAATTACATTTCCAGCTGTTTTGGAGAACAGAGTGCAGCTCATGCATCTGCTGGGAAGGAGAGCTGCCAAAAGTTGACACTCTACTTACAAGTCCAGAACAAAACTAAAAATAAGTGATGGTTACTGATTTGATTAGTCTGCTCCCAGACACAGTAGGTTTTGAAGGAGAGCACACAGAGGGGGCCAGTATCTCTGCTCAGAACAGAGATCCATATCCTCTGCAGTGGTGGTGAAATGTGGCAGGGCATGGACCACAGCTCCCCAGGAAATGTATCCCTGACACATCAGATTTAGCTTTTAAGGGTGGATGTAATTCTGGCCCATTCTGTGCTCGCAGTACATGGGTGCTGTGAAGATGTTCAAAACCCAGCTGGACACAATCCCAGGCAATAGGTTGTAGCTGACACTTTTGTAAAGCAGGGACTAGATGATCTCCAGAGGTGCCATCCAGCCTCAAATGGTCAGTGATTCTGGGATTCTGTGACTTTTTATCTCTGAATCTTACATTGCAATAAAGTGTCTACAGATAACAAAATGAGTGATGCTTGATTTCATTACAGCTCTTTCCTTCTGTCCCCCTTTTAAAATATGCTCAGAAATCTCTTATTTGTGGTCTTTAGACCCTTCATGGGTTTTTGGAGGGTTTCTCCATATATTCTGAAGCACAGATCCTGAACACTATCACTAATGAGGACCTCTGTGGATTTATGCTCAGGCTAAAATAAGGTGTCTGCATAGTCCATAGTCCCATCTATGTTCTCAGTTACAAAAAAAGGGTGTCATAATGTCATGCTACCCTTGCTGCGCATTTGCTGCATCAGCTTCCTGCAAAGTGCCAGTTGTCAGTGTTTTTACCTGAGTTTTTATGGTTCTTAATGTTCTTTTTACCCATACACTTATCAGTCACTTTGAACCAATTTACCTTTTTGGGTTCCATAACATCCTGTAGCAATCATTCCACAGCACATTTTTGACTGCATGTGTTTGCTTTAAAGTTGCTGCTTAAGTTCATTTGTCTATTCCTGTGTTGTGACCAGTGAATAATCACTCCCTCTTCATATCCTCCATGATGTTTATGATTTCATGCACTCTTAAAATATTCACCTAAGGAGTCTTTCTTCTGTGCTAAAGCATGCTAATCTATCTTCTTATAAAGCAGCTCTTTCATACTCCTGCTCATCTTTGCCATCTCCTGCATTTTATCTTTTTTAAAAAATTATTCTTTCCCTTTTCTAATAATGTGTAATGTTTTGCTTTATCTACTGAGCAGACATCCTAGCGGAAAAATTAACATTTCTTCCATGATCCATTTCCTGAAATGTAAGAACTGATCTAGGTAGAGTCTTTTAGTAAATAGTATCTAATTAGAGTTGTTTTTCTCCATCCTTTTATATTCATCTACATTAAAATTTATCTGCAATTTTCAATTTTGCTAGACCTGTGGCTTTCCCACAGCAATACCTCAGTTTTCTAAGGCAGTGCTTCATCCACTCTTTCTGGCTTTGCTGTGCTTTGGTTCTGCTACCTCATCATGAGGTAATTGTGGCCTGCCTGCAGCTGCCTTCTTCAGAGTAAATAATTTGTGGCCATGCCTTTGGTGTTAAATTAAAGCACTTCGTCTGCATCTTTATCATATGTACCTATCCCGAGTAACCATCTTGTCAAAATTTTTGTCACTAACTTATTCCGGCTACTTAGGCTAGAGACAATTTGAGCTAGTTAATTATATTTTAAAAGTCAAATTTCACTGCAAACTCATGTCTATTCAAAAGTATGCTATAGTCAGACAATGAATAATATATTCCACAAAAATAGATGTTTATGATCATCTGTTCAGGCATGGTTACTGTCTAGTATTGTAGTCTCAGAGAAGGCAGAATGACTACAAAAAAGCCTTCCTCATAAACAATTATATTTACCTGTATTTCCTTAATGGCCATGTATTCTCCTATTGTAAGCACTGGGTCTTTCAGACACCCTCCTGTATATGTATTCTTTGTAGGTTTTGTAAGTCAAATTGCCTTAATGAAAGCAACTGTTCTTTTTAGGTCAACAATAAAGTTTTGCCCTACTCTCAGGTTTTTGATTCTGTAAATCATCCTTATACCTGTCCTTTGAAGCATTTCTTTTTTCTGTAATAACTTGGCATTCATTATCTTGGTGCTTTCAAATAAAATCTCAACAGTACTGAAGGCCTTGCCTTACAATAAGGTCTAGGAATACACCGTTCTGATTCTCCAGGACTATTTTTTGTAGGATCTTGTTCCTAACAATAGTGCCAGGAATAATAGTCCTCATTTTCACCTGAAAGCAGACCACATTTCTAATCAGATTCACAGGACATAACATACCTCTTGACACAGCTTCATTGCACTGTCAAAATGCTCTGAGTGTGTCTGCAACCATTAGTTCTTTCCCCACTTGGCATTCAATTTGCAAATCATACATCTGTAGCTGAAAAAAAACAAGCTCTATTCTTAGCGGCAGCAGAGTGGTTTGCCAGGCCCCTTTTGGCACTGTCAACATGTGGTTTATGGTCAGTGTCAGCTAATAGTGGCCTCCCATAAATAAAAACATGAAACGTTTTTCACTCATGGACCGAGACCAAAGCCACTTTCTTTATTTTCATTTATTGGAAGCTTGGTTTTACTTCATTCCTATGATGATTATTCTATTGGGGTTTTTAAGTTTTAACCACACCATTGTGAAATGCTTTCCTTAGAGCCAACAAGTGAATAAACTTGTTTTGCATTTATCATCATAGCAACTCACAACTGAAATCTCATCAACCCTTTTAATCTCTTCCTTTTTTTAAGAGCCAGAATGAGTATTTTGTCTCTATCAAGATACCAATTTACTACAGCCTGGTTCACTAAGCACAGAGAAAAAACAAAAACAAAACCCTTTTATTTAAAGAAATATTCCCCTTGTTTCTAGATAAGACAGTTTTAGTGTAAATATATAGCATCTTGGAGTTAATGTCTAAATGAAGGGTCCTATTTCTGGACTGAATTGCACCTGCCTGGGTGGTTGTTGATTCTTCTTTTTGCTGTGTGGTTCTGAATCAAAGAGCCTACTTCCCTGTCTTCTTCCCTCAGACTTAGGAAGTTTTGTGGGATTGCTGGGATTTTTCAAGTTGAGCACATAGAAGACAGATGTGAACTTCCTTCTCCTTTGAACAGAGTCCTAGAACATGTTTGACAAAGCAGGTTCCCCTGCCATCTCCAGTGAAGGCATCTGTTGGATGAAACCAAGAGGTTTGGCCCATTTCTCATGTTGTCTTTACTATTAAATGAACATGTTTTCTATACTCTGTAAAATGGAGTGTAAACACATCACACAATTAAGAAACTGGGAAGAGATAATGAAAATATATTTCTATCTTAATATTCCTTTTGCTTTTTCCCACACACAAGTAAACAAAGTGGACACCACAGGAGCAAATAAAAAATCTGCTGCAAAGACATGGTAAAGAGAGCTGCAGACTTGCAGCAGGAGAGTAGCCCATGGCAAAAGGAGATGGATAGCAAAGCCAAAAAGCCAAAAGCTGGCTGGTGAATGAGCTCAACAGGAAGCAGAATGGGCCATTCCTGGGGAAAGTCAGTGATGCCTCAAGGCACATGAGGGACACTGACACAGAGCTCTCTGATGCTACCCTGAATATAAACACTGGATTATGACACTCTGTTTTCTCCTGTCCATAAGGTTGTTGCTGGGTTTTCTCCCCAGAGCAGACGTTTGCTTTTGGCACCACCTTGGCTTCTGCTCCTCTGCCCATATTAGAAGTGTTGTGTCCCATTAGCAACCAGGCTTACTGTCCATTTGTCATCACTGTCCTATGAAGCTTGTTTGAGCTATCAGTATGGTGGTGTTTGCTGTTCCTCCTCTGTGTATGTACCACAGAAATGTGTGTCCAAGGTTTTGTATCTTCTTTTCCATATGCTTAACATTGGCAGTGCTGTTTGGCAAAGAGTACACAGCTTTTTGTGTTATCTCCTTGTGGAATTTCATTTTGAGCTCTTGTATACTTTTCTATCCCTTCTCACTCTCTTTTACATATCTTGCTGGGCTTAGTTGTCCTAAAGAATGTCATTCTAGTCAGGTAGGCTCCTTTCCTTGTGGGAATCTAATGGCTTTGTTCAGAGGTTAATTTTGGGACCTCCACAAGAGTCCTGAGGGATTCTATCTTGCATGTAAATTCAAATGTATAATTTATTATGTGGTTTTGTAAGTGCCATATACCTTCCAAGCTGCAACCTTCAGCTGTCACCCTTTGTTCAACTATTTTCATTTCCTTTTACTTCTTACTGTGTTGAAACCTGTTTCTCTGAAATTTCATCATCATATGGAGATAAAGACAAGAAATGGCAGAGGAAAATATCAAAGTGAAATTATGCAAAATCAATAGCTACACTGTTGTTTCTGTAACACATATGAAATTAATGTGCTACTATACTACACTGACTGTACATAATTTTAACTTTCCTGAATTTTTTCAATTACTATTGCTCAGACTTTCCTAAGAATACCACTTTCAGAAATTTGAAATATGACTAGTATCAACCTTCAGACTCTGACATCTTTGAAGAAACATGTCTAAAGAAAGGGCTGATTTTTAGTAGAAATTGTTTTGGTCTATGAGCTGTTTAAGCATTGACAGGAACCTGCTGTCTTTTTTTACTGTCTCTTAAAATTGTATTTCAAAAACTTCTTTGTCTAAGACTGCAAGATGGAAAGAAAATTAAATTTTGACCTACCAAATGATGCTGAAAGAATATGTTTCCTGTGTGTGAACATGAAAAGAAAATATTTGTTGCCTGCTTGCTCCTCCAACGCAGACCTAAATGACCCACTCTCCCACCTTAGCAGAGAATATGAATCAGTTTCTACTTCTGAAGGGCAATCATGAATTTTCCATCACTCAGCACCACAATTTGCCTCTTCATAAAGCTACGCATGCTGGCTTGAAATATGGAATTACAGAACATTTGGGTTAGAAGGAACCTTTAAAGGTTATCTAGTCCAACCCCCCCTGCCATGGGCAGGGTCATCTTTCAATACATTAGGTTAATCAAGACCACATCCTATGTGACCTTGAGCATGTCCGATGGTCATAGAATCATAGAATGGCTTGGGTTGGAAGGGGACTTTGAAGATCATCTAGTTCTAAGTCCCTGCTATGGGCAGGGACACCTTCCACTAGACCAGGGTGCTCAGAGACCCATCCAGCTTTGCCTTGAGCACTTCCAGGAGTGAGACATCCACAACTGCCAAGTGTGGGCAACATACCCCAGTGCCTCACCACTCTCACAGTAAAAAACTTCTTCCTAATATCTTCATTTAAGCCTACTCTTGCAATTTGAATCCATTCTCCCTTGGTCTGTCACTAAATGCTCTTGTAAATAATCTTGCCCCATTCTTCTTGTAGGTTCCCTCCAGATACTGGAAGGAAATGATGGGGCACACAAAGCTTCTTTGGGCAAGAATATATATATATATATATATTCTTATCCTAAAGACATTAATATTTAATTTTTGTTGGTGCCTTTCCTTGACCTCAGTAAAGCAACCCTTCTTATTTAGGATGGGAGCTTTGCTTCAGAGGAGCGCTCATGTGTCAGCCAGCTCTCCACCCACAAAGACCACTTCCACACAGCAGACCTGCACTGGAACCAAAACCTTCCTCTGGCTTTTGCAGAAAAACAGGCATTGAACAACACCAGGAGGAGAAGGTACCCTAACTCTCCACAGCACCTATTAGTGGAGAAAAACATTCCTACCCCAAGTTTAACCACTAAATAAGAACTTTGCAACCTGACATCCTTTACCACTGGGAATTTCATGTTCTGCAAACACCCTCGGAGCTTCCTTGAGAGTGATGTTCAGCAAATGCAGCACACTCCAAGGTCTCCCAGGCTGGAGCACTCCCTGGCACATACAGGCCTGGGGCTGTCACTGCATGGCAGGGCTGCAGTGTAGATAGCGCCAGCTGGGAGCCCTGGGCACAGATGGCTCCCAGATACCATGTCCTGCACACTGGTGTGGCTGCCTGCACTTGGTTTCCTCTGTTAGATGGTGGTTGATTTTTTCTGAATTTCTCCCTTGGAAATTAACTGTTTCCATTTCATAGATCAACCAGTCTTCTAAGCCACAGGTACAGAGTCAGTGGCTGATTGTGAGCTGCCATGGCCTCCTCTCAATGTGTTATTGTTTGAACATCTGCCTGTTTAAAGAAACCCTGCTTGCTCTAATTGTAGCTTTGGGCATCATCTTGGCACAATGCACTCTTGAGGTTTGATTAACTGTTTTGTCTATTTTTGTCTTCTGTGGAATGATTTTGCTCCTTTCTGAGAAGTATGGATGGTCTTTGTAAACATCTCAAATCCCTGCCACACAAATTAATGCAAAGACCAGAGGGTGAGACATTCTCCCTTTCCAAAATTTCTGAGTGCTCTTTTTGGTTGGATAAGCTCGAGATCCTTGTACACATTGGAGCTGCTGACACCACTTTTGAATCTGGCACTTTGCATTTAGATTGTTTCATGCACAATCTTTTTTTTTTCCTCTAAGAAAGGAGTCCAGGAACTGCAATCACAAAGGGGTTTTACAAATGAGTCTATAATTTAGAGCCTCAAAATCACTGTTTAAAACTTTATCCTAGATTAAATATGGATGTTTCTGGAAGCACTCTGCCCCAATGTGCTGAACAGCTGATGCCTTCTTCTTAAACCTACCCCATTAGACCTTTGCATGAGGTACACTAGGGCTGGGCAAGCCTACCCAAGCAATGCTTCACCCACTGGCTTCCCAAAATATGTGTCAAGATAGCAGATGCAGACCCCTTAGCTGTCATCATCCTCACTTGTTCAGCACTTCTGTGATTATCCTTGATATTGGACCTGTGTGAGAAAAATATGACTTGCACCTGAGACCATCACACTCAACTGCACAGGGCAGGGTAGAAATATTTATATTTCCTATGGGTCTTGTTCCACTTACCTGGGAGAACTCAATTTGCAGTAGTGCAAGGAAATAATGAGGATTAAATTCTTGTCCCTGGTGAGTCAAAGCATCCAAACAGATAAGGGGATACAAGGATGCCAAGTGTGATGAATTTTAAGTATAAAACAAAATTACAGCGTATTCAGGTTCTACCTCAGGCAGATAAGCATATTCATCACTAGCCTCTAAAATATTAATTGCCAATCCTGGATTCAGTCACAAGTATGTATTCTCTCTTAGCAACCATAAAAGGTCTTTCTCTTTTTTAAAATTTAATTTCATTTTGGTTTACTTTATATTATTTTGTTTTATTTTAATTTAATTTATTTTATTTATGTTTTTGCTATTACTGGAGTTGTATACATTGATGAAAAATAGCCTCAAATGATGGGGAGCTAGGAAACTAACTGCAGCATGATTTTAAAGCACTGAGATATCATGCATGAATCTATATTTCAAAACAATGTTTGACATATATAATTTTCAGTTGGATAACTCACCAAGAATTCTTTTTCCCAGAATTTAAGTCCATTTTTCTTTGTTTACACTGAAAATATTCTACATTCCCCAAGTACAGAAAGCTACTCTAAAGCCTTAAAGTTGCAGCTTTTTCTTTTCTGTCAGTTCTAGCAGTAAGAGACTCTTATTTATGACTTTAATATAAATTTTTTCCCTAGTGTATTTGTCATTGAGGCCTTGTCAAAACTCTTGGTTTAAGTCCTAAAATTTCTTTATTCCCAAAGGCATTATTCTTTATCAGAATTTTGTCTATTTTCACCCTTAAAAATGAAACTTGAGGTTTTCCTGATACCGTGTTAATTTTTTTCATCTTTAGAATTCTTTTCAGTGACTGGGATCCTTCTTGGATTTTATGTATGTGCTTTATTTTGAACTTAGGATGAACCCAAAGAGACTCCAGTTTGTCTGAGAAACTGGTGGGATGGAGAAGAAAGGATTTGTACCCATTTTCATTTCTGAAACTTTGGACTGAAGACAGAGAATGATGCCTAAGTACAAGCTGCTAATTCAATTTGAGATAGCAGATGGCTCAGAGGACTCAAATGTCCTAGGGCGTTTAAACTCTATGGCCCTTGCAATGACACTGAATGTTTACGTTCAGGTAAATGATTCCCACCTCAAGGAGGTGGGTTTAAGACACCTGAAGTAAGGTAGCTGAACATGGGTGTTTATGTGTGAGCTGGGTGCCAAGCTTACTTTAGAGCCAGCAGGGCCCCTTTCAAACCAGTAGCTGGAGGCACACAATCCAAGGCTGCACGTCACTCCACGTTTATTTTTAATTTTCATAAAGAATATGCAATTGTCGTGGTTTGACACTGGCCAAACACCAGGCCCCAAAAGGCACTCCTGACCCTTCCCTGCCACAGCTGGGCAGAGGAGAGAAAAAAAATTAACAATGGTTCATGAGTAGAGGTAAGGACTGGGAGAAAACACTTCAAGGGCCAAACAGGCTCAGCTTAAAGATACAAAGTGAATTTATTACTAACAGAGTCAGAGGAGGATAATGAGAAGTAAAGCAAGCCCTTAAAACACCTTTTCCTCCCCCAGACCCCTTCCTCCTTCCCACTGACAGCACAGGGAGACAGTGTATGGGGGTTTGGTCAGTTCACCACCGAGATTTTCTGCTGCTGTTCTGGGAGAGCAGTCCTTCCCCTGTGAGGCCGTGGGGTCCCTCCCATGGGAGGCAGTTCTCCGGGAACTCCTCCAGTGTGGGTCCAACCTCACGAGCAGCATCCAGACCTCACCTGCTGCAATGTGAGTCCCTCCCACGGGACCACAGCCCTCCCAAACCTGCTGTGACGTGGGTCTCTCTTCCACGGGGTGCAGTCCTGCAACTGTGTGTGCCCACTTTGTTTTGATTTTCTTCTTAAAAATGTTATCACAGAGGCATTGCCAACCTCTCTAATGGGCCCAGCTTCCGTCAGTAGCATGTCCATCTCCTGCTGGATGTGGTGGAAGCTTCTAGCAGCTTCTCACAGAAGCCACCTCCATGGCTCCCCCACTACCAAAAACAAGGCCATGCAAAACCAACACAGCAATTTACCTTGTATGCCACACTGGGGTTAGAAGAAATCACTCCTCAACCAGAGCTGTGCCAAAAGCAGTGTGCCATTGTCCTCTTTTTTAAACAAAGTGGATTTTCATGTGCATTTATTTGCTGGGAGTCAGGTGGGCTGTAGAATTAGCCAGAGCCATACAAAAGCCTTGCACCAAGATCCCACCATGCAAGGTCCCATAGCACAGTCTCACTTGCAGGCTCCATGTCCTTCTTGGTCCTGGCTATCGTGGATTCCCACACTTCTCCTGCAGGTCAGCAGCAGCACTGTCCCTGGAAAACAGAGCTGGGAAACACTGGTACTTCCTTCCAGGAAAGAAGAGGTCTGGCCACATGATGGTGGAAGCCCTGGGGCAGGGCTGGCTGGCAATGCCTCACTGCCTCATGTGCTGAGCAGAGTGTGGCAGTGCCCTTGGCACAGATACAGGGTTCACACAGCACCCCTGAGAGCTGAGGGCTCGGCATGCACCAGACACAGGAGGTGGAAACGTTTGGGGCAGGCACAGACTCACCACAAACAGGTTTTGCTCTTCAGGATACTAGGGATACTCAGCTAGGCCTGCCAAGATTTGTATGCTAACAGATCCAAACTCAAGGATTATTAAAATTTCAAATATCACTTTTCACTGAAACCTGAATTTTGGTACAATTTGAAAAAGTGGTCAAGATGGGAGAGGATCTCATCTGGACATTTTTATCATGCAGTCTATCTTGAAATGGGGAATAGGTAGGGTCAGAACCATGTTAACAACTTTGACCCTCTAAAATATATCCACATCTTAGGTGTTGTAAACCAATGCCATATCTGAGTAGATATATATCAGATATGTATTTTAAAGCTATAATTATTACTAAGATGATGAAGATAATGTCCCAACAACCAACAATTCCCAAAGAACTAATCAATTTATTTTTCCATAGGAAATGCCTTAAGAAAAGTGAACAGACTAAATAATTTTTACCAGTTTAATTTTTCTCCTAGGGGAATGTTGAAAACCACTTTTAGACATCACTCCCATCTATCAAAATGCAGTACATCACAGGAATGTCAAGTTTGAATAATATCTTCCCATTGCTACAAAAGTAGCAATGGGAAGATATTATTCAATAAACATTTATGCAGCAGAACAAATTCTGAAAAGCATTTTTCTTATGTTTTCTGCGCTGTGGACTTTTTCTCTGGAAAGATGTGAACGGTGTCCTAACATTGAATCACAGCGAACAAAATTACTTGTAAATAATTGGACTTGGATGGCTTTTTTCCTTAACGCACCAAGAGTGTGACTTGCTTCATGGAGAGAAAGGGAAGGGGTTGTAGGAAGGCGTTTCTTCACAACATGGCTAAGGTGAGAGCTGTTAGTGCCTAGCACACAAATGTCCATGGGCTGAACAGCAGAAACTACTGACCTTGACAGAGCTGAAGTCCCCTCCCTGCGGCTGCCCATGATGTCTGGCAACCATTCACTGCAAACCCTGCAAATGGTGTTGAAGAACTCAGGAGGTTCTGACAGTGCAACCTTAAATCAAAGACAATGATTTATCTTGCATCATTCCCAAAGATGGCATTGATATGTGACTCTGTTGCGACCTTTATTGGATTTTTTTTTCTGTCAGATGGTAGTATTCAAAAGTAGATGAAAGAAGGACAGGATGATATGGGTTTGAAGAACAAGGCAGGAGAAAGGAGAGTTGCTGTCAAAGATAAAAGAGAAATATTAAAATTCTGCTGAAAAACATCTAAAGTAAGTTCCCTCCAAAAATTATAAGAAAAAAAGAATAAGACTGGTACTAAGCTCTTGTTTTAATAAGTAGTTTGGATGGCCCACTCTTGCTTGTGGGACAAATCAAGTTTGCAAGTTACTGATATTTGGGAATAGTTGAAATTCCTTTACACTGTGAGGCCACATTAATGTCAGCTTATGTCTGTACTCTTCTTGTAGGTACCAAATTGTCTTTCAGAGGAATTTTCAGAGTTACTGAAAACAGTGTATCTGTATACCAATATATTATACAGGTATCTGTATACCAGTATTTGTATACGGGTGTGAGGAGAAATAGCAAAGCTCAATTGTAAACAGCATTTATGATTATTTATTGTACTTGATAATCTGGATGCAATACAAGTATTACGTGTTTAGTAACAACCCAACACTCAGCTCCTAAAGAGGTTTCAGAAATAGGTATCATAACCTTGTTCTTCATCTCAAGAGGGATGATTGCCTACT
Source organism: Pyrgilauda ruficollis (assembly GCF_017590135.1). Lineage (NCBI taxonomy): Eukaryota > Metazoa > Chordata > Aves > Passeriformes > Passeridae > Pyrgilauda > Pyrgilauda ruficollis. Next base: position 10,464,063 of record NW_024525490.1, read on the forward strand.
TCAGGTTTTTGTAGTGGCAGCAAAACTTCCAGACATACCTTTCTGTTTCTAAATGTCAGGGTGAAATTGTCAGACAAGTTCATCTGCAATTTCACTCTGTGAAAAGACCTATAGTATCACCTAGGTCAGGAAAAACACTCTAAATTTAATACATTAGTCAGCCACAGTCCTGGGAAAAGAAATGCACATCAGCTTCTACCAATTCAATCTGTGGAGAGTTTCTTAGGGAAAAACAGGCAAGCAATTGTGGGAGCACAACTTTAGCTTTAGATACCTACTTTAACCAACAGCAGAATATTTTGGTGAAAACATTTTAATACACTTTGAAGATTGTGATCTTATTTTCATCACTTCTAAAAGAACTGTCATATAATTTTCTTTTTTTTAACAGCACTTATTTATATTTTAAAAGGCCTCAATTAACCTCTCTTCTTTGAGTTACACTCAATTAATTTTCACCCAAAAATTATTAAAAGTACTTAAGTCTTCTTAATTTAGTTATCAGTCTGAAGTCTGATAACCACCTCAAACACAGAAGAGAGGAAACATCTAACACCCTTACAGAAAATTACTAGAGATTGTACAGTAATAATATCCAGAGGATACTGGATACACTTTAAAGACTCCCAAACAATTTTCCTTAGGTAAATCTTTTTCCTTCAGAACAAATATTGTAGGGTTATTTGAAACCACTTGTATTATGTCATTACTTTTGGTAGAAAAACTATAAAGACATATTTTATATTAGCAAAAACCATAAAAAATTCCCAGCACTAAGTTATTTCTAAATGCCTTGAAGGTAGAGTGGGGAGAGAAAAGGAAAAAAAGCTAAGAAGGGGAAAAACTCATCTGTGTCATGCTGTACCCAGTAAATATTGCAAGGTTAGATTCCTCAATTTACTATAGTAATCCTTCTACAGAAATTTGTGTGTTATGGATCCTGCAATGTTTCCCAATTCTGCTGATATGGGCACATTTTGAGTAGCTGGCACTTTTGCTGCTATGGGAGCTGGAGGACAACTCTGGCAAGCACTAGCTGGGATTCCTTTGCAGATGGAAAACATCCCCCTCAAAAAATATATTAATCTATCCCTTACTGTATTTCCCTATTTTAAGAAAAATTTTAGTTCTTCTGATGCCTTGAGAGGCTGACCTGGAACAGAGCTAAGAGAAGAAAGTAGGTATTTATTGAAAGACCTTAAAAGGATACACCTTGGGCAGCACAAGGGCCTGGCCAGGGCCACACCCAAGATGGACCTAAAATGGTCACAAAATGGATGACCGGTCATGAGGTTTCACACTTTTATAAGTCTTGGTCCGTTTGCATATTGCGGTTAATTGTCCAATTACAGCTTCAGGTTGTGAAGTCCCATCCTTCTTGTTTTCTCTCTTCATTCTGCCGTCGTTTATGCTTTTTGGGCTTGAAGCTTGTAACGGTTGTCCTTGGTCTTAAACTGGAAAAGGATTGTTTTGTCTACCTACTCTGTGAAGAGAGCTTACTAACACTTAATATGAATTTCAGAGCCACACACCTAGGCAGCACAGAATCTAAAAAATATGAAAGCTAAAACTTAAGGCGTCATTCCTCATAAGAAGTCACCAGAATATGATTTAAGTAATCATAAACTTCCAATATTTTAGCATGAAATATATTCTTATATCTTAGGGCCAGAACATTGTACTCTTTTGCCACTCTGGATAAAATCTCACCTCTTGAAACAGATTGCTATTTTTCTGGTCAGTTCAAAAGGAAGAAGAATTCCTATACTGAGGAGTTCTTTGTTCTAAATGTATTGAAATAGTCCATGAAGTAAGGGCTTAATCATCATTAATGAAGACAACAACAGTCTTCAGCCATTAATAACTGAAACTATACCTTCATGATATAAAAAAATTAAAATTGTCCTTGCACATGTAAGCTCTAACAAATAGGTGTTCAAAATCCAGAGGAAACAGTAAAATCCTTTGAGTGATTAAACAGACTGACATTTAATGTCCATTAAAATAAAGGATTTAAATAAAAATTGCAGATTAGAACAACGCATCCCAGATGCTTTCTTGGTCAAAAAGGAAAACACAAATTGAGTACACTATTTTTTTTCATAAGAAATGAAAATACAGGAGTCCTGTCCTGCAGCAAGGGCAGAACAATGCCTGAGACAGTCACACAGGATTCTATCTGGTAGAAGAAGATACATGCAGCTGGGAGTGGCTTATCAATAGAAATGAATAAAAGAGTTGACTGGGAATGTGAGAATATGACGGTATGCTCTTCTGCTTGTTTTTCCAGTTGGAAGTCTCTACATCCTGATTTGGAGCCAGCCTGGCATCTGGAACCAATTCAAGAGAAGCATGAAAAGCTTTGAGGAAAAGCCAATTCTAACCTGGCTGCTGTTTCTGGAGAAGACAGTCCCTTTGTCTGCTACCAACTCACTGGATTGCCTTCTACAGGGGCTGTCTGTAGCCCTCACTACCTGTTGTAAACAAAATGTTTGCAATGCAGAGCAGGGAACAAAAGGAATTGGAAAAACAAACGCAGAAATACGGTGTGTTGAAGACCCTGTGCTTCAAGTAAGCAATTCAAAATCCAAATTGAACTCCTCCAAGGAAGAAAAGTCACAATTTGCACAGTCAGTTCTATATACTGTCATGAGGTTCCTCCGGTAGTCCCTCAAAGCCACCTGCCACAGAACAGGGATTGTGGATTATTTGGCATTCCCTTGGTGTGTGGGTTTTTCAGGGTCTAACATTTGACTGTATTCTCCATCCTTTATAAATAAAAAGTCTGTACATATTTTTAACAAGAATGCTAATGTGTGTGTGCATGTGTTATGTATATAATAATGTGTACGTACACTAAATTATAACATTTAATATATGTTATGCTAATTTATCTTTTATATATATGAGATGTGAAAAGCATTGCATAATTCTAGAAAACTGTCTAAACCAACCTTTGAATCACTGCTGATTATTGTTCAATTATTTAAGAAGTTGAGTGATACATCACAAACTTTTTTTTATGCCTTTTGTAGATAGATGTAATCCCTGGGCAAGGCACCTGTTAGATGCTCCTTTTATCACAGGGGTGGCTTATTCTCTAGAGTGCACAGGGACAGGCATCAAACCTCTAAGCAGAAGCTGCAGAGGAACATGTTTCCCAAGCTCATTACTTCATGGAGGCCACAGAACATCTGCAGGGTGATGGCAGGTCATGCACAGACAGGCACATTCTCTCTCTGGTGCTCCTCACCCCTTTCCACTCATGTAACCATTTGCACCTCTTCACTAAATCATTGCCATTCTCAGCATAAAGACCTGGGAGTCTCAGGGTGCTTCACAGCACACCCCTGACGGCATCAGTTCTGGAAAGAGCAGGAACAGTCCATGTAGACAGAGGAATTTAGGCAACTTGGCTCACAGAAGGCCTGATTGAGGACAAGTTGCCAACAAATTACCTCTCTGGCAATCTTTATCTCTAGTTCTGGTTTGTAGCACACTGCAGCAGGCAAAGGACACCATTCCCAGCTGGAGATGACAGAGATGCTCTCTCAGATGACACAACACCTTTTCCCTTTCTCTCTTTCCTTCTGCAGAAAGGGAAAACACAGCTGTCAGCTCGTGATGCAAAGCCAGATCCCAAGCCAGGTCCTCCCCCGCCTCCAGCATGATGTGGCTGGCAGTCAGGATCTCAATGAAGGGGTCATCACCACTGCATTTCCCTGTCCCAGTCAAAGCAGGGAGTATATCCATGTGTTCTGCCACTCCTGGGTCACCAGGCTCCTCAGAAATGAGATGCCCTCTTCCTAAATATGGAAAAAGGAGAAAATTAGAAGGGAGAAGAAATGAGGAGGACGAGAAGGAGGATGGGTTTCTGTAAATTCTTCTGGACTTGACAGTTTCCACAAAGTCAGAGGTGGTGAAGGCAGGGAGCTCTGCCCACAGCCCTGCCCACAGCCTCCCATCCTTTGTGAATAGCAGTAGTGCTTTTCTGATGGAGGGTGGAAGGGTTGGTCACCAGCAAGTCACTTGGTTTGTTTGTAGAAAGACATGGGTAATATTTAGGATGTTGAAGGGTCACCACAGTTAACAAACATGTCTTTCGCTACTATTTAAATATTTTCAAAGTTTACTAGTTGTTTAGTTGAAAAAATCTGTGGAGAACTGGTGCCAGATTTAACATCAGCAGGGATTTGGGTGGGAATTACTGACAGAAAGTTACACTGCTTTTTAAGATAAATTTGGTGCCTGACACAACAAAGATTACCATCATTGCTGCAGTAAAGAAAGTTAAGTGAAGTATGAGAAAATACTGGAAATTAATATTTATGTGCAGGAAGATTAAGTGGGAAGCCTAAGAAACAAATTACTATGTTTCCTTCATCTTAACTTGCTATTCCATATCTTGTATTTTCATGTAGAGAAATTAGACATAGTTTTTTATATTTAGGCCTAACTTGGGATGATCTCACAACATTTCTAAGGGAGTGGTGTTCTACTTGTAGATTAGTCTTATTTGGATATCACACCTATGTGACAGTGAACATGTTTTTTATTCAATAGTCATGAAAGATCACTCATGATGTAGAAGAAACAATGATGATATTTCTTCTATGCCCTTTAGTACCCATTAAAAACCCACTGGAATTGTAAAAAAAAAAAAAAAAGTTTAAATGTCTTTCTACTTTTTATTAACCTTTCAATAGATTACTGTATTTCCCTCAGAAGTATTTTGTTCAGTGTTGAACATCTTTTTCATTTGTTTACATGTATGGGATAAACTAGGGTTCAATGTGAAGAACATTTTTACTGTGTGGAGAAATTACATTAATATGATATTAATATCTGCCCTTATTAACTATTTTTTCTAGAATTTGAAAGTGGAGAGCTGATGTATTTTATAATTTTTTCTTTCATTGAAAGAAACTTATATGTAAAAAAGGCTGCATAATAAGACTAATCATTAAGATATGTTTTGATTCAATGAAAACCCCCTAATTACAGTATTCCTAATCTGCTGTTTACACATTACACTTCTGTAAGTTACATCAGTGAGGTTTTGTATATTCAAGGTGTTTCATGGCATGGAAAAATAGACTTATTTTTCAGTTCTTTTCTTCCACAATAAACAAGTTTTCCAGAACTGGGCAGGTGGGTCCAATGAACTTCATGTCCTTTATATTTCTAAATCAAATTTGCAAATTGGGTATGATAACAGGGCTAAAAAGATACAGAAGATTATGTACTTAATAGAGTATCACACCACATTTGCCAATTAGTTGTCTTTTTAATTCACTGTATAAGGAGGTGGCTATTGCCAGGGACTTGTTCTTCTCTAATTAGAATCCAGTGTTCATGAAGCATAATTACCTGTTAAAGCAACTGCATTGACATCCTTCATTTAGTAAAATCCCTGCTCTTCAAATATGCAAGCAACTGCCATAGTTCCATCAAATTCTGTGGAATAATTCTGTGGAATATATAGCTACACATGCTGCTATAAAAAAAAAAAAAAATCAAAATTCCAGTAAAATCAACTAAAAATTTAAAAAAATCACAGTGAAGTATCTAATCTCAGCAGAAGAAAATTTTCCTTATTAAAAATATTTCTTTCAAAATTCAGGTATTTGTTTGCTATCTTCCAGAGCTGAAGAGTATCACAAAAATTTATCTTTTGTATGTGGGAAATCAGTGACTGATGGATAACATAAATGACTGTTTGAGAAATAAATTCTGAAGTAGTTGCCATTATAGATTCTCTGCCAGTTAACTGAGTGCTGCTGTATACTGTAATTACCTAAGAGTTTCCTATTTTAATTTTATTTTAACAAAAACAAACCCTTCTATTCTGATTACAGTTGATAATCAAACCACTAGCAGAACATGTTTTTATTAAAATAGTACAATTCTCTTCAAATGTTTTGTGAAGTCTTGTCTTTTTCACTCATATTTCATTTATGTGAGGAAAAAAACAGGTTGGAAGACTGAAAATGTCAAAATCACTCTTTTTACATCTTTGAATGAAAGTCTTATGGTTTTTTTTTTTTCTGGCAATGGCTTTTTACTTCGGTTTTTGTGTTTCATATAGATATATGTGAGATGTGTGAAAAATCTAAATTGGAAAGAATTGATCCATCTGAAACTATGTATTTTTCTTTATGCTGAACACATTAATATTCAAGTTTTCTAGAACTGGGATCAAAATGTCCCTAAAAAATTCTGCGGTTTAGATTCTCCTTATAGTTCTAGCTTTGCCTTAAGTTATGTAGCAGACATGTTACCAGAGTTGCAGATGAAATGGCCTCTAATAACTCTCTGATGTCTACCCTGGAAATGTGAACAGACACAAGAGCTTTAAGAAAAGCAGCTTTTGAGTGTCAGCTTGAAATTCAGAGACATTTCTCTCTGGTGGCTCCATTTAGCAATTCTTGAAGAGTAGAACGGAAACAAAAGAACTACACATTGTCTGAGTATTTTCTTCAGACAACTCTTATCCACTCTGCCAAGGAGATGGAGATGCTCTTCTGGAGAAAATTAACACTTTGAAGCCTGAGAAAAGTTCAAGTCTTGTTTTTACCTTTCAAATTTTCCTGCAAACCATGCAGTGGCCATTGGCTTGTGCAAAATGAGTCTTAGCTGTCTCAGAGTGGTTGCCCATGGTTCCCTGCCAAGTTACCTTGGCATCAGCAGAGAAAGGGAAGCAGAAATAGCTGAAATTTAGGGATGTTATTCTAAAAATGGAGGCAAAATAAACAAAGATCTTAGGCTTTGGGAAGGTGAGATTATGTTTTTCAGAGGTGGTACAGTGGATTTGTCAGGGACCAAACTTCCCAAAGAGATCCAGAGCCCCTGACCCCTTGGCCACAGTAATGGTAAGTTATGGTCCAAACTGTCACCAAGTCTGATCTTGTTTTTCAGTTGGCTTCAACCGATTGCATGCACCCAGTACTGCCCAGAAAAGGTCTGATGCCAGCCAGAAGGAAGGAATATGAAAAGTTTCCTACTCAATTGCTGGCATGACCTGCTACCTTGCCACTCCTATATGACAGCAATAAGACAGAGTTGGTGGCAGAGCAGATCTAAGCACAGTTTAAAGTTTCTTACCATCATGATTGCTTCAGTTGAGGAATGCACTTGATGTCCTCATCCCAAACCTTTTCAGGAGTGCTTCTGTGGAAGCACTTCTGGGTCAGCACAGGTCAACACAGACCATGGCCAACAATAGACACAAAGAGGGTGTCAATGCTCTGCTTGATGTTGTGGTTTCACCCTCCTAGAACTACATCTACTGCCAGCAATGGGTAGTCTTGTGTGCAGCATTTAAAATGAGAAGCAAACTTGCACATTCTCCAGCTGTTAGAACACTGACAGCCCATGGTGTCCCTCTTGCTGTGGCAGCTGTTCACATTCACAGAGCATTGGCAAGGGGAGGGGATGACATGCCCAGGCAGGATAACTGGCAGGGCTTCTGGAAGGAACCGATGACAGGCAATGCTACCGGTAGGACATTTCTTACAAGAAAGGGAATGGCTCAGGCAAGTCTGCATGCCCAAATGAAGCTCCTGGTCAGGAAAAATGGAAGCTGCCAATGTGCTGAGCATGTCAGAACCTACTGCAGGGTTTCCAAAAGCAAACTGTGGCTGTGCAAACCTCTGTGCCCTTCTGTCTTCAGAGATCATTCAGATACACGGGACTTGTCGAAAATCTGTAAGAACTGAGAAGTGGAATAAATCAGGGCTTGCACAGTGCTAGTTTATAATGTGATTCTTCTTGGTTTTTTCCTCAGAATAGGATATCCTCAGGCTGAGTATCAGCCTGCCAGTAGGAAAACCAAAACGATTTAAAATGTGTTATATAAAGCCAACTATATAACAAATTGAGATAATCTTTATGTTTTTTCTTGGTTTCTGCTTATTGTAAAGTATATGGCAAATTTATTTCCCCTTGCTATTTTACCCAATAAACTAGCTAAGTAAACAAAGTTCTGACAGTATTTATATATACTAACACATGCACATAAGCTCTTTTACCAATAATTTAAGCAACATTTATAGAAAATAATAAAAAACTACATAGTAAGTGAAATGCCTACTTTTTTCCTTGTACTTTTGTTGGGTATGTTTATTTGGCTTTTGGTGGGGAGGTTGTTGAGTTGGGTTTTTTAATTTTTAACGGTGGAAATAAATTCTACTTTAGAAGAAGTTTGCAGTGAAAACTATCAGGAGAACCCATCAGAAACTTGTACAAAACTTGCTGTTTATAGTAGTCCTGCTATATTATAATAATAGCACTCAGGCATTGGAAAGATTTCCCACACGTTGTAACTGTAGTTGTGTAGTTGAATTCTGATACTTGGTAGTTTGACATCCAGTCTTTACTGGAGCAAATGTGGGCAGAGGCTACAAACTATGCCTATATACTACTCATTCCATGTTGATTTTTAATACTATGCAGTTCTACCAGAGAAATACAAACAAACTACAGTACAGTTACACAGACTGTATTTAGAAGTAGATCTGTAGTAGATTGGCAGATCTGCACCCAGAAAACTCTAAATTCACCTGTCTCTCATAAATGTAACTACAGATTTAATAAAGAATACCAAGACTCTGGAAAAATAAACACAGAGAATAGATATTTTAAGGCATAGGCACTATATGCTTTATGTTACACTATCCATACTGTGTGGTTTGTGGTTTGGAACAAAAGCAATTGCTCAGTAATTTCTCCACAACGCTAATAATAACAGCCTTGTATGCCAGTAATCTGCCAATGAACTATGGCCAGAAACAAGTCCTCAGGTCCATATTCCCAGCTGGTAAAGTGGTCAGAAGTGCTGCACACACAATAGTTCCTACTGACAAGCTGAAAGTTAATATTCCCTTGTGGTTCCCTTGAAAAGGTATTTAATATATAACTTGAAGTGGCCCAAAGCAGAAGGAAGTGTTTGAGCATCTGTGGCACAGTAAACTAAGAGGGCCAGCTCACCAAAATCCATGAGCCTGACACTGGGCTAGAGGCACAATCTACTGAATCCCTTCATAGTCCCTCAGAAATGTACTTGGGGATTCTATCTTACCTCCCCAAAACAGTGCATCTGGCAAATTCCCATGCCTCGTACAACTCAAGCCAGGCAGCTTAAGCCACTGTGCCATGTGAGTGATAAGAAAAGGGACAAAGAGCAAAGTGGTAGAAGAACCTTGGTTTGTTCAAATATCGACAAAGTGCTTGCAGTCTTTCAGATATTATATTGAACTAGTCAATAAGTCAAACTCAGGGCTGGTTTTTGTTGAGTTTTTTTAAAGTGGTGCTCAACAGATACATAATTAAAATTTTTAAGGCATTTTAAAATTATCTCCAGGGTGACTGAGCCAGATTTTGATTGGTTGTGTTTAATAGCAGATGTTAGTACTGTAGAGCAATATACCAACGTAATACAAAATGTTCTGTTAGAGGTGCATATTTGTTGTAAGAAGAACATTTAATTGATTTACTTTGTGGTAATAATTTTTTTTTACTCTCAGTCATGTATTAAAATAGATGTATTTTACACAATGACAAATATAAAAAACATCTCACTAACTAACAGCCTCTCGTGTCAGAATTATCCTGGCTGTGAGAACAGTCTTCTCCATCTGTGGCAGATCACTGAAGAGACAAGCAAACTGTTGTTTCAGAATAGGAAGGAAGAGTATATGTGTATAATCATAGGCTGTTAAATCACCTCAAGGATGATAGCAGCAAACTGCCAAAAATTGATGGGGATCTCATTTAATATCATCTTAAATAACAAATTATTACTCCAATTTTACATTTGGGAAAATGAGGGATATAGACCTGCTGAGTAATTCCTCCACATCTGCTCAGGGAGGATGCTGGCAGTGCCGATAAGAAAACACTGAGCTCCTAGCAAACTAATGGATTGGTGTACTGTCCTTCATACACAAGTCATCCAAGAAAAACCAGCAGCAGTTAAATCTGAAAACAAGAAATCTTAAAAAAAAAAAAAAAAAAAAGAAAACAAAAATCTTAATTTTGATGCTTTCTCGTAAGATCTTACCTTTTTCTAAACCCTCAATTAATTCTCACTCTTAACTCATTCCATATAAGTACTTTAAAGTTGAGACCCTAACACAATTAACACAATAACCCTAGCCAATATCTGAGTTTCTTTTAGGTCCTGTTCCCCACTAGCTTAGAAAAGGGGAGCTGTGAATTTTTGTGTTCTCTCCTGCAACGCACTATATTGCCTGTATAACTTCCAACTGAGCAGTTAACTAGAGTACTTAAAATGCAGAGTTTTCAACAAAGCTGAAACAAAAATCCTGAATATTCTACTCCTCAGTATGCTGAATTACTAGCTCAGACAAGTGCTCTTCTGATAAAAAATGCAGAAAGCTCACAGCTCCTCTAGAAAATTATTTAATATTAGTATTAACTTTTCCCTTATTTATTTTTTAAACCCTCCATCTTAAATTGTTCTTAAAAATCCTGTGAGAAAGGTTTCCTCCAGGCAAATCCCTCTAGTGATCTTGCCACAAACCTGATGTTCTCATGTCATAGAAAAAATGCTTAGTCGAGCCCCATTCTACATGTCTCTGAGAGGGAACAAAATGACTGAAGCTAGTATCAAATCTCAACTTTTTTTCAGACAAAGCTGTCTGGAACAAAATGGACAGAAATGTGCTAAATGGCAGCATGGCAAATGCTGAACACAACTTTAGTAACACGACTACTGAAGATGAGGGAGTGTGGCGGGACGCTCACAGTTAAGCTCCTTTCCAGATATCTCCTGTATCTTATATTTGCTTTTCTGTCTCCTTGGAAAGAGTTAGTGCTCTCTGAATAACTGAGCAAAGTTAGGGGTAGGAAAAGCAAGGTTTGGGGCTTCTTTTCTGCAGAAAAGAAGGACAACTTAGGGATCAATAAATGCCATGAAATTCTCTATTTAAATTAGAAAAAAACCCAAACAAACCTCACAATTGCTATTCAATACCATTATGCCACTTGTAAATAGAGTCTTATAACTTTTCAGAATTTAAATCATTAATAAACAAATTTAAAGGTGTAGCAGTGCAGTAGAGCTACAACTTGTAGCAATCACAGGAGTGGTACGGGAATATTTATTTTATGTGTAAAAAAAACAGGTCTGCTATTAAGCATTTTGTCAGAGCTCTGTGACAAGACCCTGAAATAATCACATTAGGAATCACAAAACCCATGATCCTTAGGGAAACAAAGTCTTCCAGACCTTCTCTCTTTTTTAAAATATTATTCCCAAAGCAGAAGCAAATTCTGATGACTGGAGGAAATAATATAGGTACCCACATTTACACAGACAATTGAAAGACAAAATCTTGGAGGAACATATTTCATATGTGCTAGTGGTAAAAGTTTGTAGGGTAAGGCTGCATTTAAAGTAACAATAAATATAAATATTTAGTCTTCCTTATATTATTCTGGCAGAAGGAGTGCATGTAAATATTAAATTCATAATTTAGGTTTGTTTACCTGCAGTTTCATGTTCTTCAAGAAATCTTTAAGCTGCAGACTTCATTTTAAGTAATTGTAAACATCTGATCTAGTGCAATGGTTTGACAGCTGGAAAGTGTAACACAGAAAATGTGTGGGAATTTGCATTTCCACAGCCTAACACCAGTCAGACTTCTGCTACTCTGCTGCCTTTGTACCAGCCTCTTTCATCAGATCATACATTTTAATGAAAAAGCATTGCAGTAATCAGTTTTAGAAGACTTAAAGCCAGGGATAGAACCTGACCTTAAAAAAAGCAAAAGCCTGGAAATATTCTCCAGTGGGAAGCAATTAGAATACACAAAAGTTAGGTGTTATTGAATGCTGCAGGAGGCAAACAGAGCAGTGCAGCCATGGAAACCATGAGCAGTTCCTCTCTGATGGAATGCACAGAACCTCGGAGGGATATACAGAACTCCCAAAACTGCACCTCCTTCCTTTCTCTGCTTCCTGCTTACTTCCTCTTCTGTCTTGAAATGAATCATCATCAGTGAACAGGTGAAGAGGAACTGTCAATCAATATGCCTCTGTGGTTTCCAGAGATAGGCTCCTGAAGTGCTTGTCAATAAAGAAAATTTGTTCTTTCCCCCATAAAATATGTATGATTTCCTAGTTGCCTGAGGCCCCAAATCACAAGACTACCTTTTTTTTTTTTTAAATGGTGTCTCACTTGAAATCATTTACTAGCCAGCAGATGAGTGCCCAAAAATGCCACATTTTTTGGTAGATGATACTTTTGAAAATAAGCAGAAAACTGTCAGACAGTATATGCAAATGAGCCAAATAGACAAAAATAGGTATTTTCATAATTCATAAACAGGTACTACCAAATAAATATAACCTACAAAAATCAACACTCCATCACTCTTGCCTTATTGTCTCTTAACTAGAGAACCATATGTGTTAGAAAAACCCCTAAAATAACAAAAAATAATGAGTGGTGTTCTTTACTGATATCATTCCACTGAAGCTAGCACAGACACAGTGGGGAACAGGATCTGGATAGGCATCTCAACTACCCTTATTTAGATGAGTACTACTTAAATAAACTCCATTCAGCAATTGTTCCTGCAAACCCTAATCCTTTTAATATGTAATCATTAGAGGTAGTTATTTTAAAAAAAAAAAAAAAAAAAAAAAAAAAAAAGGGAAAAGGGGGGGGGGGGAGACATATAAGATACCATACAAAATGGTATTGCAGAACCATATGAAATACGTGAAAAAGAAATAGAAAACAAAAGATTTCATTGTGCTTTTGTAAACTCAACACATCCATATGATTAATATTTTGGAACTTTAAATAAATAAGGAACTCCCTGTCTGAAATGTAATTGAATGTAATTGTTTCAGCATACATTTTACACGGATACTTCTTTGCATATTCTCTCCATTCAGGTAGTAGCTGAAGATTAGCAGTGTTGGTAAATTATTGTGTAAGTAGCCACAGAAGTGTTTAACCACAGCAGCATTAAATTCATGTTGAGAAAAATTAACAAACCCCCTGCCTTTTTCAATTATGTTTTTACCATCATTTACACATAAATCCAGTAACAGACCTGATGGTGAAAGGACCGAATGGATAAGGAGCCATACTTCTGATTTGTTTTGTGGGGGTTGTGGAGTTTTTCGTGCTAAGTTGGTTTTTTTGGGGGGGGGATGGGGGGTGGGTTTTTTTAGTTTGGGTTGGGTTGGGTTTTTTGTGATTACATGATTTTTTTCTTTGAAATTCCTTTGAGGAATTACTTCACATTCGTTACGATACCCAGCTGCCTGCGGGGGTGAGCGGGGAAGCAGGACGTGTGCCGCTCTCCGCGCACCCCGCTGCTGCGCGCCGCGGAGCCCCGCGGCCGGGAGCCGAGGGGTCCGCGCAGCCGGGCGGCCGCGGGACGCCACTGCCACCTGCTGAGGGCACCGAGCTACTGACGGTCCCGGCCCCCCGCAGCCCCCCGGGCCCCCGAGGCCGCCCCCGGAACAGAGACCGACAGATCGGGGCACCACCGGGGCCGGGCATTGCAGAGGATGCGGAGGATGCGGAGGATGCGGAGGATGCTTTCGGCCCCGCACTTGGTTGCAAGTGTTCACCCAGCAGCGTCGCAGTGCTAAAGACGGTGTCAAATACAGATAGATTTAGGGCCACTGGTTTTCTTTCCTTTCCTTCCCCACAGCTTCTCAGTTTACCAGCTCCATCTTTCTAAAGCAGACGGTTGGGATGCCTTAAGTGAAATGAAATGTTTAGTGTCTTCATGGCTGTGGAGCATCTCCACAATGTGTGTTTTTACTGTCATTTTTTTTTTCCTTTTAAAAAGCACATTGTTTGCTTTCAAAGGAAGAGAATGTGCTGCTTCAGTGGGCAGCAAATAATTACGCAAGACAAGGTAAGGTTACACAGTGGAAATTATTACTACTAACTAATGTGGTGCATGAACCCAAAATGCCTTTAATAAGGCTCCTCAAGCAAAAGCAATGTGCAAAAGATATTGTCACATACCATATTAATGAAAAAAAACCTGTTTGTTTCGTAACAGGGAATAAGATCCTAATCAAGCTCACTTGAGGTCTAAAGCAACATTGGTCTTCCAAAATTGTCCTCAGTGTTGCAAATGCTCCCCTCTTTTGAAAATAAAGTTGGTAATTCCTTGTCAGTTGAGCAGAAATAAGCAATAAAATGTTTATTACTTTCCAAAGCCCATTTGTTTCAGCAGGAAACTGTCTCCACTGTTATGCTACTCAAGTGTACAGATTCACTCTGGAAATGGAGAGGTATCCTTATCTGTATGGATTTAAATATGGAAAGAAACGGTGAATGGAAAGAACAACTTCAATAAGATATTTTAGGTTACAACTGAATCCTGTGTTTATGGCCCCAGACAGTGTGCTCTGCAAAATGTTTCAAAACACTCATCTCTAAGCTTTCAGCTATTTCTCCATTCTGCTCCAAATGCTCTGTGAAACATTTTAAAGAAGAAGAAAAAAAAAAAAATGAAAACAAGTTTTTCTATCAGTATCTAACATAAAGAAGATAGAATAATTATGATAACCATTTATGACTGAGTTATAAAGGCAGCTTATTGGTTTTACTTACCACCCGTGTTTATCACTTAGGCCATCATTTCTTTTTGAAATATGTAAGAGTTTTGCTTCCAGTACATGATCTTTACACTATAAAAGCAATTTTAGAACCATAGTTTTATAGTGAACCTTTTAGAAGATAATGGCTTAAATTTCTAGTTTCCCTCTTTATGGCAGTGATAGGATAGCTGTTTCTATAAACCAATCTAGATAATATGTCATATCTCTCTTCAGCAGCTACTGCACACACGATATAGGAAACTCTCCAGCTACTGGTTACTCATTAAAGTTAAGTGGTAGGGATCCACATGACAAGGTTAAGTTTCAACACTTTAAACCCTGCTGAAAGTTGCTAATAATAATGTTTAATTTTCATTCCAAGCATTTATGGTATCATCAACTTGAGCTGGTAGTTTTCTTCTTCTCATTAGTGGGAACCAATGAACCTCCCTGCAGAATAAAAATCTTAAGGCAGAATAACAAAATAGAGTCAGGATTTGACCCCTATTTAAATTAAACAACATAAATGGGTTTAATGGGAATGTCTTATTAACCAGAGGTAAAGTTTGATCAGGATTTTCAAAAAGGCTAGAGATTTCAACACCCTAGCAGGGAAATGTTAACAAAAATATGATATTCAAATTGTGAGCACTCAATGCTTTCTTTAAATGGTCCGCTATGTAGGGCAATTAAAATAACTAGTCCCTTATTAAAAAAATAAAATTAAATGTTTCCTTTTTTATTTGTGGATAATAAGGTTTCCAACAAATAATCACCCACAATATCTTGATACTGAAAAGTCATGCTGCAAAAATTTTAGCCAAGTTCAAACCATCTTACAAGGAAAATAAGGAGAGAAAAGGAAGGATGTTTGCTATGGCAGGGAGGGCTGAAGAAAGGAATGGGAAGTCAGTGGGCTGCAGGGAGTTGGGACCCATGGTAGAGATAGGGCTGTCACCTGGTCTTGTGCTGTTCTTCAGGGTTATGCTCACGTGGGCCTGTGCTATGGTGCCTCTCCCTGCTCATTCTCCTGTCATTCTCTCTGCTCTTCTCTCCTTTTTAGAGAGGCAATTGGAGGAGCTATTACATGGAAGGCAGATACCACTGCTATGCTTTCAACCCTCTGCCCCCTGCACGTAAGGTTTGTGATTTTGCAGCAGGGCAGGGTATCAGCAGTGATAGATGCTTACGTGTCCTTAGAGTATTGACCAGGTCAAACTTATCAATGGGTTTTTATTTCACAGGGTAGGTCATAAAGTATTCATTGCCCAAGGTCATCTAGACTCATGGAATATTTTAGATTGGAAAGAACTTCTAGAGGTCATCTACTTCAACCTGCCCAATGCAAGTTTATGTCAGGTTCCTTGAGGCCTCCTAAGCTTTGAAAAACTCCAAGGATAGAGATTTCACAACCTATATGGGCACCTGTGCCAGTGTCTGATCACCCTCATGGTAAAATATTGCAGGTTTTTCCTTATACCTGTATTTGTACATCTTGTTTTTCATGCAAACACTTGCCTAGTAAGTCTGGTCTATAGCACTTAATCATCCTCTCCCCAGCCCTACAAGGATATTAAAACCCATTTTTGGCTCCTATGTTTCCTTGCAGACAATGATATATGTGGATACACAAAACAAGACAGCTTTAGATATATCACAGCTTTAATTTTGTTCCACTTTGAAGTGAAATAATTACTTCCAACCTTTTTCAGTAATACTGTTAGATCATCCCTTTGAGCATTGTGGGGAAAAACCCTGTTCTGAACTATCATCTCATTCCCCATGTTTATGATTCCTGCTTATCTGTTGTAAATTCTCTCACTGTTGTTTCTGTCTTACAGCCCCACTAGATCACCTAGATTCCTCTTAACATTTCCTTTCTTGTTTTTCACCTTTCTCCTGATTAAGACTTCTGAAGTGCATGCTTGAGGATTAGATTTAAGAACATGTGTAAGTGCTAACCATGCATGTAGAAGCAAAAGAAGGTATTCTTTTCTGAAGTGCCATGGTTCCAACAGCTCCAGCTGAGTGTCTTTACTCATCAAACAAGAGCTCTTGAGGGCCCTCTCAACCTTAGACACTCTTGCCTCCATCTCTTTGTGGTTTACCTCATGGCAGGAATGAATCCCACTGAATTCAACAGCAACACAGTGGTAGAAAGGAGGAGTCTCACACACACCATTCTTACTGAAGGTTTCCAACCTGTCCTCTGATACACCGATGGAAGCACATGCTGCCAGAGTTCTCATCTGTTGCTGCTTTCTCTGGTGCCTCTAGCTTATGAGTAAGTTCTTGTTATGTCACCTGAGTGACTCAGAGGGCACATCTTGTTCAAATTCTTTGAGGATCATAGATGCTGTCAAATTATTTGAACCAGCATATCAAAAAGGCCAAATATCTTTACAATTTTATGAAAAGAGGTAATAAATTATTTTTTATTTCAAAATACACCTTCAGAATATATTAGGTTAGTGATTAAATGCCATTTAGAAAGAATGTTACTTCAGTTACAATGAATTACAATTTGGTTTTGAGTCCTACATTTATGCTATAAATAAACTTCAGAGGCAAGAGCATTTGTATGCAAATGAACAACTGATGATCTTTAGACAACATAAAGTCCCTCTTAGAACTTCAGAAAGACTTTAGATGACAGTAGACTCTGTGCTTTAGCCCCTAAAATTTCAAGTCCTATTTCAAGAGCAGAAACCAGACTCCTATGATAGGACTAGACCATCTCAATAATACATGAAGTGTATCAGCATCTTCACAGGACGGTCAGAGAAGCCAGGGCACCAAACACAGAACCTTTTAAACTCTCCAAAAGCATACAGACAGCATCTCCTCTTGTGTCCCATATGTGAAATTAGTGATGCAGCCAACCTGTCCCAGTGGTCAGTGGTCAGAGCACTCCCTCCAGCCTCAACATGGCTCTGCTGCCCAGGAGCAGCACCTGGAGATGTTCAGCAGTTCTGAAGTGTAAGAACTCTGAGGCAAGAGCACCTGAAGCAGTTGGGTCTCTCCATGCTACTCAGTACAGACTTTTTTAAAAATTATTTGGACCATGGAGAGTAAAGGTCAGCACATCTCCACCATCTACTATTTAGTATATAGAAACGAACAACAAATGCAAATGGAAACAAACAACAAATGCAAAACATAAATGCAAATTAGATTCCAGTTGAATCAAGTGAAGACTGAGGTGCTCCTCTGTATTTTTGGAAGAGAAAAAAAAAGGTGATTCTAAAATATCGATGTCCAAAAATGCCAATGCTTCAAAGATTAGGCCACAGTTGGATAGGAATTTTCAAAATCAGAGCTGCAATAGTACAAGTGGAAGAGACATGCAGAGATGGAGAGAGAGGAGATGGCCAGAAGTCTATGTTTGGTAAATAATAAAGGTCACTGTAGTTTAAAGGAAAATCTCATGAGATACACCTCATATATTTTGATATTTTATCTGCCACCAGCTTTTTTCAGGTACATCTCTGGATGCCTAAGATGAGATATCACTGTGTTTTAAAGGATTTTGCTAACTCTATGGATCAAATTAAGCTTTCACAAAATATTTTCTCCATACCAAAAGAAACCAGAAATAAGTCCAAACAACAAGATCTTTACTTTTCTGCACTAGAAATCTGGGGGAAAAAAATCCTCTTGATGAATTTCTCAGTATCTGTATTCTGACCTTGCAGGATTTTTTCAAGTCTGCTGTGGGTTGTTATCATGCCTGCTGGAAGGAACTGCTGACATGCAAGCTAACCAAATTATACTCTTCTGCCTGAAAACAAGCAATTTTTAAGACAATATCCCAAGGATCTATTTTCATATGTAGAAACAGTGTTAGGTTATAAAATCTGCAATAAATGTTGACATTTTTGATTGGCATGTTTTTTTCAGAACTTCTAGGTATTTCGGGGAGTATTATTTTGAAAATCCATGTATTCCGAGAAAACAAACCATTCTATTTGAAAAATCTCTTATTCATATTCTATTCTATTTGTATTATATTCCCAGTTTGGGAAACTGTTCTGCAGTTCTTGGTATAGACTCTGTGTTTTGGTCATTTTTCTCTTTTCTTTTCTTTTCTTTTCTTTTCTTTTCTTTTCTTTTTTTTTTTTTATTGTCTTTTCTTTTTTTTCTTTTCTTTTCTGTCACATAACCTGTTTTGGTAGATTAAAGAATGGTAGTGGTCTGTGGCAGGGTTTGCACCTTTCAAGACTTATGGCTTTGTTTTGTCACCAGACAAGGAAGGAAGGAAGGAAGGAAGGAAGGAAGGAAGGAAGGAAGGAAGGAAGGAAGGAAGGAAGACAAAATAGTAAACAAACAAACAAACAAACAAAACACCCATCAAAAAACCCCCAGAAGGCAAAAGAGGAAATAAAGGAGGTGAACAGTAGAGCTATTTAGGAGAGCATGTCTTGGGGTCAGATAATGGCTTTAGAGGGATGTTTGCCTTGTTAATGGAGAGTGATGTTTAGCTATTTATTTAAGTAGGAATTAATAGAATTAATTAATTCCCTTATCGGTGATTAATATCTGATGAGTAACAGGAAATACTAGAAGTCGGAGAGCAAAATGAACATTTTTCCAGACAGGCTAGTCAGCACAGAAGTAAGGCTCAGAATTTCTGCCATTGATCACAACCAGGCGAGGAGAGGAGGCCAAATTGTTCCTCTAGCTGGGAAGGAGCAAAGAGCTTCCGGCAGAGGAAGGGTCCATTACTAACAAGTTGGGAACTGGCCTTGGTTTTCATAGGGTAGTTACCAGCCAGTTTCTAGCATACCTGCAGCCAAGTAGGCACAGGTACTGTGAGTGAGCCACCCATGTCTTGTCTTCTGATTAATTTAGCCTGTGCTGGTAGTAACACAGAGATGGACTGCTTGGAATGAAAGTCTGGTCACAGGACAGCTCTTTGTGGAGGCAGGTCTTCCTCAAAGTTTGCACCTCATAGCAGTTTAACATCAAAATCAACACATAAATGACACACCAAACTACATTTCTTTTGAAGGTACTCCCTTGAGTTCAGGGTTAAGGGATCTCATGAAGAAGGGAAAGTTGAGAAAGAAAGCCATCCTTTCTCCTAAGTTCAGTGTATGAATGCCTCATGCTATTGACAGGCTTGCTTCTTTAATTTATGTGAAAAAGCTTGCAGGAGAATATCCCAACATCTTGGAATATTAGTGCAATGTATTCCAACACTTTTCATATTAATATCAGAGCCCTACTACAGCTGCGAGCAGGTTCCATGTGCTGACTGGACGGCTTAAAATGTGCATCCTATCATGCTGTTCACCTCATCTGACATTTTGCTCATGGTTTATTATACAATAGTAATGCTTGATTTGGGTTTTCCTGGAGGTGCATACCATGTATTATAGGCTACACAACAGGTCAACAAAATAAATGAATTATTCCTAACAGCTATGTGCTTTGAAAACTTATTCCTGACTCTTGTATGCTTGTCACCAAGAATGGCTATGAGTATCCCCTCCTCCATACAATTAGGTAGAAAGCTAAAAATCTTACAAAGAGATGCAAAACTAGAGCATACATGATACCTTGCACTATTATATAACGTGAAAAAGGTTATTAACAAGGAACTCAAATGAACTCAAAACATGATACCATGGTAAACCGACCTTTGCAGGTGTTGCTACAGAGGCCCTCCAGCTTGCACTCTGGCTGCTTTTCTGCTTCGAACAGCCACAGTGTGTACGTGATTTCTACTGTTCCCTCTTTTCCTGCTTTTGAGCATCTTACACTGTTTCATAAATTTATGTTAACAATCCCTCTCTCTGAAAAAATTGCTACCACCCCCTGTGACAGATATGTAATTCAGGCACAATGACAGAGAGATTCTTCAAATCCATATAAATATTAAAAGCTCCATATAGATGCTCAGCTGGTTTTCATCAGCTCAGTAAGCATCTGTCAGTGACTTGAGGCAACTACAAGCTCAGGTACTTTGGATTTGATATGGATAGGCTCCAGATCCTCTCTGTCCTGGCAACATGGAGCAAAGCAGTGAACTGGGCTTCCTGAACTCTGGCCAGTGTCCTGCAACATGGCTGGTCTTCATTTCCCTCTTTTTACCCTGCAACAAAGTCCTTCTTCTATTAGTATCTACCCTATGTCACAATTAAACCAAGTGTATTTCAGTATTCCTGTTACCTATTTGCAAACGTAGTCATTGTGAAGGCTTGCTTAAAATTCCAGTGTAGCTAACCACAAAACTGCCTTAGAGAAGAAGTGTATATCTCCAGAAAAAAAAAAAAAATTATAAATAAGGGAATAAGAGACTACCACTGCTGTTTAAATTGCTTCCTTTCTTTAATTAAAATATAAAACCAGAAACACTGATGTAAGACAACATATCAACAATAACTCACTGGAAAGAAAACCCTGAAAATACCAAACATATGTGACATTCGGTTCCTGATCAAAAAAGATTATACATATCAGCTGATCCTTCCAAAAGTCAGGATATGTAACACATTTGGATGTACACATTTGGAAAATGCAATGCAATCTTGAAACCTGTCTTCTAAAATCCAGAAGAATATGTTGTTGATATTTGCCATAAAGTATAGTGATACTGACTCTAAAGCTGCACTTTAGCATGCCATTTTCCTTGTCCCTCTGCAGGTGTGATATACTGTACCTGCAGCCTTGAGAAGCCAAGATTCCTTGGGATGTTCTTGCCTTGGAGATTTCGTCAAGTAGATCCTCTTACTGACATCTGAACCCAGGATGACCTTGGACCATGCGGACATGCTAGAATTTCACACGACTCATCTCTGTAGGTATTATATAGTCTGAAGCCAAAATATCAGGGGAATTTGTTGTCCTATAAATGCAGACCTGTATTTTGCTAAATACTTAGATGAGGACTGGCTTTGTTACACAGCACACCCCCTCTGCCTGCCAGAAGGCTGGCAGCTGCCTGGTCTCTGTATTCAACCAGCAGATCATGCCTTGGTTATCTGACATATGAACAAGTAGGGATTACATTAATTACCATAAATGTCTTCTCATAATACATAATTTTAGAAGGACTTATTTAATAACAGATAACAGATGGGAAAATACACTTGTTCCCACACTGTAAAAAATAAAATAATCCATCACTAAGTGTTTTACTTTTGTTAGCTTCTAGTTCTTCTGGAATCTATGGCTACATTTCAATACTGGCTCAACTTGTGCTCACAGACTGTTTTCCTTATGATTATTTAAATTAATTGATGATTTTAAGCACCACTAGAGGGCACAGAATTATAACAATATTTCTTAATGGATCACAAAAAGTACATCAGGAACTGGAGTTCAGTAATGTTCATAGTTTATTGGCCAGATCCTCAATTTAAAGCCTCAGTCCTATCAACAGTGATGCACATGTGCTGCTGTGAGCTGTGCCATTGCCCACCCCAGCAATTAAACAAAGCTCAAGGGTTAGTGCCCCTGGGGCAGAGGGCTGGCTCAGTGGGTTGGACTATCTGCTCTCAGTTGAAGTTTGGCTTTCCAGAATTTGAGTGTCAGCCCTCAAATGAAGTGACTAAGGCCACTAGAGTTTAAATCTAAGCATGGTTCTGGAGGAGTGGCTGATGGTAAAGGCATGCTGTACATCTTCAGCTGTAAATGAGTACATAGGGATGAGAAAAATGAAGAGTATAAACACTTGCGTATATCAAACCAGGGAAATGCAAACAAGTAGTAAATGAAGGATTAACTAACCCAATTTACAATTCAAAGAAAGAAGAGTAGATATGTGCCACTGGAAAGCTTAAATATTAATGGGATTTCTGTGGATAGTTGTATCAACTACTTAACATCTGTTTTGACATGTGTGCTGTTTCTGCCATCCTTTATCACGAGTCTGAGTGGCCACTGTGGTTCACATGTTAGAAAGTTCCTGTCTGAACTGGCCTGCAGTGGAGGAGAAAGTGCAGTGAAGACAGGAAGAAGTTTAAACTCGTCATTTAAAGACATCCGATTGAATGGCATTGGACACATCGTAGCAATGAATTAGCACTGGTGATGTGTCCATGTTGCATTAATAGGGGCACAAGTTCATGTTCACTGCCAGAACGTGAAATGAGTCTTACAGTTTGTTCTTTTCTGGGAGTTGAAGACTGTGTGTTAATCAAAGCTTGAGAGCCTGGCCTAACTACACATCACAAAGGGAAAAACAATCCGAAAATTATTTTCTGAATGTTTCTATTGAATTTCGCTTAACATTAGCATGCACCTTACTGTTTTTCATTAACACTTCAGGAATTAGTGTCACACTTGCACATCGTGGCGCTCAGCCTGCAAAACCAGTGACATGCAGCTATTTCTCGTGAAGTGGGTGCTGAAGTGCCGCGGGGTGTCTCGTCCTGTCCCCGGGGCAGCGCAGGGCTCCCAGGCATCCCCGGGGGACGGCCGGCGCTGCCGAGCTGCGGCCCCACGAGCGGCACGGGCGGCGACAGCCCGCAGCAGGCGGCCGAGGGGTGCGGGGGGAGTGTTGGGGGATGGCCGGGGGTCGCCCGCCGAGCACGGGCGATAACCCACGGGCAAAGCGGGCGCGGTGCGGCCGCCGGGCGGGCAGCGCGGTGCGGCCGCGCCTGCGGGTGCCGGGGTGGGTGGTGTTTTTTTCCGCAAGCTCACCTTGATGCGGCGGGGCGTAAAAGGGCCGCGCTCGGCAGGGGGAGCATCGCTGTCTCGGCGCAGCGCGGGCACCGAGCGGCGGCACCGCTGCGCTCCGGCCGCACCGCGCCGGGGCCGGAGCTGACGGGGGCCGTGGGGGAGCCCGCAGGAAGGGCAGGCCCGCCGCTGCCCCTGGGATCTGCTGTCTCGCCGCCGCACGAGGCCGGGACACGGCGGAAGCGCCGGAGCGGCGTGCCGGGCCGCGCCGCCCCCTCGGGGGGACACCCGGCGGCTCGTCTGCGCTGCCCCGCCCGGGCCGGCCGCGCTCCCTGCCCGCAGTGGGGTCCCGCCGCCGGCCGATCCTCCCCCGCGCCGCCGCCGGGACTTACGGCAGTTTTGTTACTTTCTCGGACTTACATGGACATTTCCCGGGAGCGCGCTTAGAACGCGGGCGCCGCGTCCCGCCAGCCGCTCGCCGCCCTCCTCACCGCGGGCACCGCCGCTGTCTCTGCCGCTCGCGCCCCGGGACGCGAAGGCTCCCGGCGGCGCGGCCCCCGCCTGCCCCCACCGGCCCGCCTGCCTCGCCGACTTTCTCCGCCGCTCGGAGCGAGAGCAACAGCTTGCCCGGCCCGGCCGAGACAAACGACGCGGGAGGCAGCGAGGGAGCGGGCGGCGGCGGGCACCGCCGAGCCGCGGCCTCTCCGCCGGAGCCGCGAGGAGCTGCCCTCCCTCCCTCCTCCCCGTCCCGGGCCGCGGAGCCACGCCGGGCGGCGCTGCGGGGACCGGCGGCGGGGCCCCGCCGCCCGGGAGGAGAGCGCGCCCGGGGGGGCGCCCGCTCCCTCGCCTCTTGCGGGCTGCTGCCGCGGGGTGCCTGGCCGCCGCCGCCCGCGCCCTGCTCCGCCGCGGCCCCGGCGCCCGCTCCGGCGCCCGGGGTGATGCCATGCCCCGCAACCACGGCGGCGGGGAGGAGGGCGGCTCCGCGGGGCTCTGGGTGAAGAGCGGCGCGGCAGCTGGCATGAAGGATGTGGAGTCGGGCCGGGGCAGGGCGCTGACGAGCTCAGCGGCCCGCGGCGACGGCCTGCTGCTCCTGGGCACCGGCGGCGCGGCCGCCCCCGCCGGGCTGCGGGAGGGCCGCCGCGGGAAGCACGGCGCCCGCATGAGCCTGCTGGGGAAGCCGCTGTCTTACAGCAGCGGACCGAGCTGCCGCAGGAACGCCAAGTACCGCCGCCTGCAGAACTACCTGTACAACGTGCTGGAGCGGCCCCGCGGATGGGCCTTCGTCTATCACGCCTTCGTGTGAGTACCGACCCGCTCCCCTCTCCTCCCGTCCCGTCGCGTCCTGTCCTGTCCCGACCCCTCCCGTTCGTTCCACGGGCTGCCGCCCACACCTGTCCTGAGCAGCGCCTCGCCGCACGGCGCGGTGCGTGCCTCCCCTCCTGCCCCTCCGGTCCCCGGGCATCACTCCGTGCCGGGACACGGGCAGGACGAGTACACCGCGAGTGGCGCTGAAAGTGCCCGGAGGAGTCAGCGGAGGCTCGGGAGCCTCTGCCACCTGCGGCGCGGCTCTCCGCGGGTAGCCCTAGGTGGGAGGTGATGGGGGGACAGCTCGGTTCAGCCGGCAGAGAACCGGCGGGGAGCACGGCGGGGAGCACATGCTCGCTGGTCTCCCGGGCGCCCGAGGCAGCCGGTTTGCGCGGGGGGAGGCTCCGCGGAGCTCCCGCTGATGCCACACTCCGGCCTCGAGATTAGACGGGGCGAGGATGCCGGCAGCTGCCGGGTCCTCCCGGCAGTGGGTGTCCCAGCGGTATCCGCGGCGCCTGTCCTGCCGAGAGGACACCGAGCGCTGCGCGGTTTGAAAAGTTACCGCAGCGCTGGTTCTGCCTGAAGAGTGTTTTCCGGGCGCGCCTGGTCCCCGCCTCGCAGGGAGCGCGGGTGACGGCGCCTTCCCACGCGGGTGCTCGCCGCGGGATGCTGCGCCTCAGGTGCGGCCACCTGCCGCTGGCAGGGCGCAGCGAGCCGCTGCCGCCCGGCGGCTTTTCCGCCGGTGCCTGCCGCTGCTGAGCTTTGACGCTGCTGAGCAAGTGACGGTTCCTGTCACACTCATCCTGAAAAAGCTCGTGACGGAAATATATGTTCCGTCCCATCGCTCAGTGGAGAGCGGTACTGTCACCGCGCTGCGAAACTTGTGCTGGTTTAACTTCAGGAGGCTTGCCCGGGACACCTGTGCGAGGGGACCCGTGGCTACACTGCTTGCAGTATCCTTGGGGTCAGCCATGCTCCTCAGTTCATTAGCAATCCTCCGTTTTTATGGGCTTTGGTAATATTCGGGGGAAAGGCCCTACTCAAAATCCTTTTCGATGGCTGAGCAAAACATGCAACAAAGTCTGTCAAGGAGTCGTGGAAGTGTATCATATTTATGGGTGAAAACGTGATCAATTACAGAGGAAGGAAGTTAAGCATTAACTTACTGTATTGGGGATATAATACAATTTATTGTTATTTCTGACTGTAGGAAATACATCTTAAACGAATGAGAATGTTTAACTGATATGCTGTAAGTAACTGTATTTGTTCCATGATAGTCATGGACATCAAGCTAGCAGATGCAGCATCTTGGCTAAAAAAGCAACTCTTCCCTAAAAGCTGTTTGACAGCATAAAGACTGCTGGTCTCCCAGCAGTAGGGGAACCCTCAAATCTTACTTTAATAGCAGCTGTTGTAAGTAAAAAGGTGCCAAAAACATGGTGCTCTGATTAATAAGATAGTTTGTGGATAGATTCTTTTAGTAGAGACAATTACTATAGATAGCAAGTAGTAGAAATATGCTTAATGTCATATAATATTCAGTAAAAGGATTTTTGTCCACTTAGAGGGTCTTCCCATTATATCTGTTTTACTCTGAAAATCAACTCTTACATGCAAAATGCTCTTCTTGGAGGGCATTTATTTGGTACATTTTGCTGTCTGGGTCCTTACAGGTGTTTTCCTGTGGCCTAGATGGATGTAAATTAGTGTTGCAACAACCACCAAAATATGTACTAGGAATCATTTTATGTCAGTGCCTGAAGTTGCCATACAAAATATTCAAATTATAGTTTTGGACCTTTTTGTTGGAGTTCGTGATAAAAATCTTTAAAACAGAAAAGTTCAAGTTGGAAATACAGCTGAGAAGTTTAAACCTTAAAAAAAAAAGGTGGTAAATTTCCAAACAGAGTGTAGTCATGACACAGCAGCGCTGTAAACAAGGAAGATTGCCAGCTGCGTTTAGATAATTGTCTGCATAGAAAGAGTGCCAGTTTTAATTTTTAATTGCAAATGGCAGTTTTGGCAAATGTAATGCCAGCATTACATCTTTTATCTGAACAGATCTGTGTGAAAGAGCTTGAAACATTACTGTAGTATAAGACACCTCGTAATAATATTACCTTGAAGTATCTGTCACTGATATAGTGTTTAAGGTGCATTTGAAGTTTCATTGGATTTCAGTTTGACAGCCATCCTTATTGCCAGTGATGCCGCAGTCTACAAATTATTTTAATGTACTTGTATAATTCTGATTTAATCACAGTCAGGATAATAGGATAATAGGATAATATTTATGGTGTTCCAGGCTCATTTTCTTCCAGCCACTTGATCAAATGTAGTTGCATCTTGGAAAACAGACTTTCTTACAGAATTAAAAAGCAAAACATAACAAAAAAGCCACAGCTATTTGAAAAAAGAAGTCTTGAGACAAGTAGCTTAGAGTTGCAAAGACATTACAAAGTACGTGGAGGAGATGTCTGCTTCTACCACTGCTAAGCTATTCTTGACTGCAGTGGAGCCCGTTTTAGCTCTGTACTATTTCTGTTACAGGAATGGGCTATCTGGGGTGAGACCTTTTGAGTAGATCATTGGTCTCCTGAAACCTCACTCTGATATGCAGGTTGAAGTAATGCAAGGGTGGTTATAGAGTTTTGGTTCTAAAGGCTTTGATGTAGCAGTTTAGACTTGTGTGTTTTTTAAATAAGAACTAAGGAATTGAAGATTTGTTACAAATAAGCAATCATTCCTGCGGTGATATCGGTGATATTTTAATGTATCGCTCCCATGGGGAAAAACACTTCAGAGCTGAGAAGTATGCCCAGTTAGCTCTTCTTTTTTGTTCTTGCCCTTTCAAATAAGATAAAAATAGGCCAGCCACCTAAGGAATGAGTGTTGTGACCTACATTCAGAAGTCAATTGGTTAGTTTATTTGTTAATACAGACCTGCCAGATTCTAGAAAAGACAACTATTTTGCAGCTAGGGGAAGAAGTTACTCTTGAGCAAAGGCCTTTGATTTCAGTAAAGTTGTGCTGGGGAGCAGAGCCATAAATGACATGTTTCTTGAAACCTTTTTGGCGCACTTCAGTAGTTCTTTACACTGAAAGTCCTATTAAAATTTAAGATCTTTCCTGCAAGTTTTTGAAAACCTTCTTTTCAGATACCACTTGATGTCACACCACATCACCTACACATGGAGCCATGTGCATATTTAACACGTTTGCTTACATTAAAAGGCTGTGATATTGTAACTTTTCAAAAGCATTGTCTTGGAATGTCACAGGATTTCTTTCTGTTATTGCTGTTGCAGTTTATTATGGCTTGTTTGGTGTGATAAAAATGTGCAGCCATTGCCTTAGAATGATCAAAGGGGAATTCCAGATTTGTTGCAAATTTAACTCTGGATTTCATCTTCAGTTATCATAAGGGCTTTGTATTATTTTTGTCCTTAACTGACATTCTGAAAATGAGATGGCATGAGATGTTCAGAAAAAAAAAATACTGCTCTTTGATACTGTTTATACTAGTAGGATATAATTAGTTGCATAAGTTTCCTAATTTAACATGTCGGATTTATTTCAGGAATAATAAAGTTTCTGTTTCTTACTGACTTCTTTGTAATGTATTCCATGCAGAAGTCTTTGACATTTTTTGTGGGGATATCCTTCTCTTTACAAAGCTACCAACTTTTGCTCTGAAAGCTTCTGAATTCCAAATCACACCTCTGGATGTGTGCACAAGGGCAGTAGCACTTTGTATGGCCTGTATTGATAGGTTTTCATGGACATCCCCCATTGGCCACTGCAGAAGAAAAGATGCAACATTAGCTGAATTGCAAGAGCCTGTATGGTATTATTCTTGTCTTTTGCGTTATTGATGGAAAAAGACTGAAAAATTATTTCTGGAAAAAATGTAATGCTGCCATCAAAGATTTAACTAGCTATTTTAGCCTTCCAGATCTGCTGGAAAGGATATAGCTCAGTAATGATCAGGATAGTATTGAACATCAGGTCTTTGCATGTGAACTAACAGAGCTGCATCACACCGTGCCCTTGGTATAATAATGGAGGTTCCATATTCTGATTAGAAAACCAGTCATGTGCAACACCCAAAGGACTTGCTTGTTCTCATGCTATTGAAAGTAGGAGAAATTATTTTATCTCTTTCTTTTTTCCAGCTTCTGGCAACTAATGAACTAGCTCCAGGTGCTTTATGGGTAACTCTACAGCTTTCATCTTTTCAGGCACCATTTCAGAGTCAAGATCTGGTGCTGTTAGGGTAACAATATATTTCTATATGTTTGTAGAAACAAATAACAACATGATATTTACAATTAACAAATAACAGTGTTGACGACATAAATATGTAGCAAATCAAGTCTTATTGGGTACTGAGGAGATACAAATTTAAAGCTCTTTAATTGTAGCACACAAATCTTAGTAGGCACTTTCTTTCAGGTACAACGAATTAAAGTGGACATTTAGATGCCCTTCAGTATAAATCTGCAGTGATTTGCTGCATTTGAAGCAGTCTGTGATTCTATACATGTGCATATTTCTCACCTACACATTGTTTTGAAGGAATCTTAGGAAGTTACCCAGTCCAGCTGGTAGATACACTCTTCCCAGTCATGTGAGATGGCTTTGTCTAGACAGGTCCTAAATTTCCCTGGATGAAGGTCGCCCCACCTTGCTGAATAACCTGCAGATCTGCAACACCTGCCTGCTGAAAAAAGAGCGGGGGTTGACATGGAGAGGGAAGAATGGAAGAGCCATCCTGAACCTCCCAAGTGGCAATTTATGGTCATTGTCCCTTTATATATGTTCTGTCACTGCTGAGAAGATTTTGACTTCTTCATCATTGTGATTTACCTTCAAGTAGATGTAGGCTGCTACTGGGTCACCTGTTAGATCACCCTTCTGTCAGACCAAACATGATCAGCTCCATCAACTGCTCCAAGACAAAAGTTCAAGGCTCCTGAGTATCATGGTTGCCCTCCAGTATCTCCTCTGTCTTCTTCATGTCCCTGTTCAGCTGGGAAGATTCACAACTGACTACCCTAGTGTGTGAGGCTGTCCTGAGTAGAGAAGAAAACTTTTTCAGCCTGCCAGTCCCAGTCTTCTAGTGTAGTTGCTTGCTGCTTGCCTTATTTCTGATAAAAGCATGCTGTTGGCTTGCTCAACGTGCTGTGTCCACAGAAACACCCTTTTTGCTGGGCCTGCAACCCAAACAGTGGGTTCCCAGCCTGAATGGATACATGGGATTGTTCTGCACCAGGAGCAGATATCTGCCTTTTCCTTAGCTGTGCTTGTAGGTGTTTATGGTCACGTCCGGAATTTTCTTGTTCTATCTCAGTCGTTGTGTACTGACCAGAGCAATGGAGATGACACAATCTTTAAAACCTTTGTCCTCTTCTTTGTGATTGGCAGAAAAGATTAAATGCTCAGCTATGCTTTTTTCCTCCTCTTTCCTGGTGTTTTTCATGGACAGCAGACCTCTCCTGGAATCCTGTCATGGGCACTAAATAACATCTAACTTCTATATTTTGCTTGGTTTTTGTTGGTTTGGCTTTTTTTTTGGTTGTTCTTTTTTGGGGCGAAGTGGGTTTTTATTTTTTTGTTGTTGTGGTGGTTGTTTTTGTTCTTCTTCTTGCTGGAGAGTTATTTTCCACCTCAGGATTTTCAGTAGATAAGTATCAGGAATGTTTATGCCTACCTTAGTAAAATCCTGGTTTACATTTATTTTTTGAGGCTTGATCTACTAAATTTTCTCATTTGTACTGGCCTTCCTTTCTGACTCAAGAATGGTGATCCAGGGGAAGTGACTAATTTTCTATAAAAATCAAAATAGATCCACAGCTTTCTGTAAAGAAGACTGCAGAAGACTTGCTTTGAGAAAAGTCACCAAGAAATGGATCAGGGAAAGTTCATGCATGTGCTCTTTCTTCTATTTGTCATAAGGTTTATTTCTTAAATTTGATTAGGAACTGTGTTTAGGAAGGTGGATAGTAGGTTAGTAATGGAGCTTCAAATTAATCTACAACCTTTGAAAGCAGAATCTTCCTCCTCTTAAAGCAAGACATGAGTTAAGAGTGTTTTTTTATAATTATCTTTTTGCTGTAATTTTTTCTCCTTTCACAAAACCCATGCAATGAGCATTATATGTGGGGATGAGACTCTTATCTCAGATCTGTTTTTCTTGGTGTGTCTCTGGAGAGGCATTTCTTGTCTTTTTTATTGAGTGTCTTGTGTGATGTGGGGACTCTTGGGAAACTTTCCATGGGCTCATGTGATGAAAGAACCTGCCCAAAATTACAGATTTTATTCTAAGGGATGGTATATGAATTTCTAGTAGGCATTAAATATGTGTTCTCAAAGGAGAAGTGCTTTTAGTGAATTATAGGAAGAATTTATAAAGATTTTAATTGTCTGTGAGAGAGTACTTATGTGACAGATTTTCAAAGTAGCTCCTGAACAATATCTTAATGATCTAGACCCCTTTCTTTGCTGGACACTTTTTAAAGTTTCTCTGTTGTTCAACTTTTTAAATCAAAAATAGGTCATGATATCTATTCAGACTTGATGATCTTTGCATGCTCCAAGTTTGACTATATTTTTAATAGCTGTTCACCCTGTTTTACTGTTGATTGTAACTTAATTAAGTTTCCTAAATTGAATGAAAGTACAATTGAACTAGTATGTCACAATAATTTCAGATAATTGCAGCATCAAATAGAATACCAAAAATTATTCTATTAATAATAGTGATTTCCCTATTCATGATAATAAGCATAATTAATATACTTAACAATACTCATAAAAATGCAGTTCAATTTTTCATAATTGTTTCAGTGGAAAGGAAAAGCACATAGTTTGTTAATTTATTAATCTTCTTTTTATGGAGAAGATCTATAGAAGGAAAACCCTTTATTCCTAGGCAATGTAAACTACTGGCAGTGCAAATAAATCTCACTATGGTAAGGTAGTTATTTCTTACTAATTCAGAGGTAAAACTTAGTTCCCAAGTGTTTACCATTCTTATATGGCTCATATTTTCATTAATATGAGTGGTGAAAATTAATGAAATTTGCAACTGAAGCACATTTCAGATTTTAACTGAAGCAAAATAGAGTCTTCTGCTCTTAGGTAGAAAAGATGAAGTAGAAAGCATGAATAATACTATCTAACAAAAAATCTTTAACATGTATACATAGTAGATGTAATTTACTATGTTATTCCTAATGAGGCAGATGTTTTTATTTCACAATAAATGTTGCTTTTTCTCATTAACATTAACACCCATACCATTTCTCAAAACATTAACATAATAGAGCATGCATTCTTGGTTTTTTAAGTTAATGCTTGTGCATCAAGAGTCACTTGTAAACATGTGTTATATAAAATATACTGAATTTGGGGGAACTTGCAATTGTTTTTTCTCCTTGTTTTCTCTGCAAGATTTTTTATTTCTTTTTGTAAGTTGGTTTTTGCAGACTTCCTATAAGACAGCAGATGTAGATTACCCAAGTGATTGCCACCATAGGTCACTTAAGGTAGAAAATTCTTGGACTGTTCAGTTTATCAATTGCAAAATAATTTTAAGGAGTTGCCCTTTCATGTGCAAAACCCTCCTTCCTTTAAAGATATTAATTAAAAGTTCAAAGTCTGTCTTGTAGGTCAGCTGCACCTAATCAAGAAATATTTTCAATTTTCTGTTGAGTGTTAGGTTTATCTTGTGATAGCTATCTGAGCTGTAGTGTAATTGCGTTACAGGAAGCTCAGCAAAATGTTCATCATTTGGGGCACTGAAGTGTAATCTCAGACAGTGTCTTCTGCTTGAAAGACTATGTGATTATTTCTTAATATATATAGTCTGATCCAGTGATGCAGAGGTGAGCACAGTCCTCCAGCCAGGCCTATCTGAAATTTTTTCTTTGGACTTCATCCAAGAAAATCTTCAGACATAAATGTGTGTGTTTTCCTTTACAGAGATGGACATAAATATGTTTCTACGCATTTTCTTGAAGAGTGAATAATTTTCAAAACCATGAAGTACCTGCAGCTTCCTTTCATTATTCTATTGTACATTCAATGGGTAATTCACTTTTTTTCTCCCCACTTGTACAGAATGAAGTTTAACAAATGAATCATGCTCTTAAACTGATTAGAAATAATGAAGAAAGGAAGTTCAGTACCTGCCCACGTCTTGATTTAAGCAATATATTCCTGTTTGTCTTGGCTTCTTTCTTGCTTTGAGACTCCATAGTTTGACCAAGCAAACATATTAATGCCTTTTGAGATTTCTGTAGAATTTTAATTCTTTTATTGCAGTCATACCTGATACCATATAGAAGGAACAGGCTGGTGCCAGAAGTCAAATATGATCAAACCAAGAGAATAAAAACTTTATGCTTTGAGAAAAAAAAATGCTACTGAACACATTCAGATGCTTCCTATTTCACTTTTCTCGTAAATTAGAACACTTGCACACACTCTTGAAGTCATTCAGTCAGAAACAGCATCTAACTTCTCCTAGGGCATTGCATTTAATTCCTTTATGTGGCCTAAGCTCATCCATAACTGTGGTATCTAGAAGTAAATGCACAAATCTTTCCCCTTGAAGCTCTCGTGACAGGAGTGCACTTAAAACTTACTGCTGGGCCTTTCTGAATATGGGTGAGAGTCCTGACGTACCTAAGAGGGTCTTTTGTGGGAAAATTAAGATGAAATAATGCTTTGGATGCGTTTCTGTGAGTGATGGAGATGGAGGGCCACTGATCCTTGGCAGTGAGTTTGAAAATGTAGCCACTCTCTCTGTGAGAAAAGTCTCTGTAAGTGCATCTTCTTAACAGTGGAACTGCCTTGTCACAGGAGAGATGAAGGTGATGGCTCAGTTGAAGCTGGCTTGATGAGGCTGGTGTGACATCCACATTACTGCCAGGCTGGTAAGCAGGTGATGTCCTCTTCCCATCAGCACCAGAGAAAATGAGATTTCCATATTTCCAGAAAAATCACACAGTGAATTCATCAGCTTGAAAAACTCTTTTACATCCAAGAAAGTTATGCTGACTGAGGTCAGAAGAAGTCTCTAAATTCATTAGGAGGAAAGAAGCCTCTTTTTCTGTTTACATCTCTCTGCAGTTGATATCTATCTGTAGAGTCAGGTTTATTCACATGTACCAGAAGAATCATTGCCACAGGAAGGAGCACAGTCTTGGTGTTTGCAGCTCTGTGCAGAAGGATCTGTATAGATGGCAGGAAATGTAAACCCGTGTGGGAACGAGCTGCTTGCAGGTATCTGTGCAACAGGGAGCGAAGAAGGAAGAGCTTATGCCGGCAGTGGGAGGGTTTTTCCTAGACCTGTCCTTCAGACTTTTCTGAATATAGTTCTGAGAATTTAGGAGCATCAAATCACAGACTCATTCAGGCTGGGAAAGGTGTTTAAGATCATAGAGTCCAGTTGTAAATCTAACACTGCTAAATCCACCAGTGAACCACATGCCTGAGTTCCGTGTCTACCACAGTTCTTTTAAATGCCTCTAGGGATAGGAAGTGAATAACTTCCCTGAGCAGCCTGTTCCAATGCTTGACAATCCTTTCTGTGAAGAAATTTTTCCTAACATCAAATCTAAACCTCCCCTGGTACATCTTGAGGCCTCTTCCTCTTGCCCTATTGCTTGTTACTTGGAAGGAGATACCAGCCCCCACCTCACTTCAACAGGCCTTTCTCGTGCCTTTGGCCACACTTACTAGGAATGTTAATATAATGTTTCTTCTTCAAGGAGGTTCCATTACACTTCAGGTGCAGCTATAGTTAGTTACAGTAAGTGTGCA
The DNA here is from genome assembly GCF_017590135.1 of Pyrgilauda ruficollis. Taxonomy (NCBI): domain Eukaryota; kingdom Metazoa; phylum Chordata; class Aves; order Passeriformes; family Passeridae; genus Pyrgilauda; species Pyrgilauda ruficollis. Next base: position 10,498,428 of record NW_024525490.1, read on the forward strand.
TGCCCTCAAGTGACTTATTCAGCTTTGGTTGATGAATCTGTGGATGTTTCTCTCTTTGATATGTCCCAACCACATCTGCAGACTGAAGATGAAGCAGAATTTAGAACAAAAGACAAACAGCTTTTCTAATGTTTGAGGGCATTGTAAATTTTTATATAATACAATTTGCTCAAGCAGACGTATTTCTTTCCCCTTAAGCTTGGAAAACAGAGATTTCATTTATTGAATGGAGATACTGTCTGGAAGGGAGTTATCCTTCCTGAAAGGTCACACTGACTGCTGACTAAACTTGTGATTTTTCTTTGCAAATAATTTGTTTGCTGGGTGGGGTGTTGGAGTTGAGAGGTTATTGTTGGCTACGATGAGGCAGATGATGGTCCTGAGTTACAAATACTCTTGGAAGGAATTTTGACTTTCGTCCTGAAAATTCTTGTGGACATTAGTTTTAGTGGTGTTATTAATAGATTTAGGTATTTACAGAGTAATTACTAGAAGCCATCAAACTCAACATTGATAATCTTTACTTCATGAATGATGGGAAAAACTTATCTGAATTACAGAGATTTTATAAAGCTTCCTAAGTTTTACTTGAGAAATTCTCCCATGGAGAGAGGAAGGACTAATCTGAAATCTTCAATGCTCCCATGTTATATGTGGACACTCTGCATGAGATTTTGCTGTTTGGAGATATTACATGGGGAGAGTTATGGTGAGAGCATTTGTGGCACTGCAGAGGCAGAAGAAGTTATCATTGAGGGAAGGGAGAATTTATGAATGTCTACTTGACTGTAACAGCACTTGACTGATACTATATATTACTTTCAGGTTAGAAATGTGCTTGTCTTCTATTAATAATATATTTTTAATATTTCTCCCCCACCCCTCTTCTTCTGCCTGTTTTCTGTAGAGAGAAAGCTGAAGAGATAGTATGAGTCAATTTACTGGATTTATATGTAAATAAAACATAGTATTGACCTTTACATTTTTCTTCCATCGAGGTCTTGACCCTGTATGCAGATCTGAGGAAATATCACGACATGAAAGTTTTGCTCACCACCTGATTGTGTTCCTGATTGCTTTTCCTTTGGTAAATATTCATGTAAATCTTGCTGAAGCTGAGCCTCAACTGGTTTATTCCCGTTTGGGTCCACTCTTTGCTGGAGCTGAGGTCACTTTTTAGCTGCTCTTACAGGTTATTTCATGGGAAGGGCTGCAGCTGGACAGCAAGATGCAGTCCAGTGTCTGACCTCCAGCATGGCTGCATCTACACTTGGAGGAAAACCTGGGGAGATGCATCTGAAATACCCTCTGGAATTCAGAAACTCGGTGAGAAATGCAGTCCTCAGGGACTTTTTCTGCAGAAAGGGATTCAGTCAGTCTTACTCTTGTCCAGGGAATTTTTCCTTGAAACCATAACTGAGTTAATAATACACACGAAGTATAAAAGGCATCTAAAAGTATATTAATATTAGATTAAATGTTGTTATTGCTGATGTTCATGAATGGGAAAGCTGGAACTGAAGTAACTGTACTGAACTGAGCACAATATCACACCAGTAAGTGTCAGCAGGAAAGTATTTACTTGGAAAAATCCTTTGTATGATCCTGCTCTCCAGGATTTTGCATATGTTCATATCTGTAAATTATCTCACCACAATGAAAGTTCATGGCATTTTTTTAGCTTGCCTTTATCACAAACTTTAGGAGTTAAATACTGTAATGGATAGTGACTGAGAACTCAGGTATGTTAAGATAAAACAGTGACAATTCATATATGATCTCTACCTGAATGATAACATTTACTAGCAGAGAACTCATTTATTTAAGAAATATGATTTTATGAAACTTTGATGGTGTTTTTCAAGCTTACTAATCCATGACAAAATTGTATTCTTCTCTGTCTTAAGTATAAAATCTCTATGAAGTAAGACTTAAATGCAAATTATCCTGGCTGAAAATGTGAACAGTTATAAAGATTTGGAAGCAATTTGCAGAAGAGAGATCTCTTGACTGACCAAGAGATCTGAAGTGTATTTTGGTTTTGGAAATGGGATCAGTATATTAGAGAGGCCTATTCATCTCCCAGTCTATATTTAGCATGCTGCAGTGAACCAGTGACTGCCTTCATCACAGGGCAGCGTGTATCCCAGTCATGCCTTATGACCCCACAGGATATCTGCTCTAGTCAGTATTTTGAGAAGGCTCAGTAATAAAGTTCTGTCTTTCAGCCTTGTCTTTAAACGTGAGGCATACTGTAATGGATATGTGACCTTGGCAGGTTATCTGTTCCAAGTATGGATCTGTGGATTAATTTCCAGCTGAGGGCTGCCTTCCCTACCTCTAGAGGGTGTGCAGGTGGTGGCAACAAATCACTGCACATACAGTTCATACTGTTTTCTGGCAGGAGAATAGAATTGTTGTCTTGCAGTCTAGCCCTGGGAATTTCTGGTTAGATGTTAAAAAAAATCATTAGCATGTTAATTTGATTAAAAACAGTAATTAATGAAGAGCACTGGAAAATTGTTAGGACACCTTGTGAAAATGATGGCACATAGAGGTACAGTTCTAGAGATGTAATTTACTGACCTGCAAATTTCTTTCATGTAACAAATGCAGAATATACAAGTTCATGATTAAATAATCCAAGCATTTAAATAATTCTGCATTTTTCTAAATCACTGCAGACAATGGTTGTCACTGTCTTTTATGCAGGGTGATAACCCAGTCATCATTGTTGAGATGGACCTTTATAATTCCTAGTATGACCTCTGTTGAGCTAATATCTCAAAGGTATGACCTATCTGTCATCACAGCTCAAATTATTAAAACTCTTAATATTTTGGTTCTTGCAACCTCCTTCTGTCTGGACTCAGCAGTGTGCTCTGTGTGCTCATCCCTGTGGCTGTACAACCCTTGCTCCTCAGCAGCTCTCTCCTTGCCTGGGGAGAAAGTTACTTCTCTTCACTTTCAATAGCTGTAAAAAGTATCTGGTTAGTTAATTTCGAAAAATACATTTATAGGTGAATAACAAAACCAGAAAGTCAGCTTTGCATGATTCATTAAGTGGAAGGAAACAACAAATGCAACTGTTCCTTTTTGCTGGGTCTGACACCCTCAGCAGCATGTGATACAAGTGCTTTTTATATGCCAATAAACTGCTTGACAGTAGACTAGCATTACTTACTGCAACTAAACCCAACCTCAGTAAAACTGTAACTAAGCCTATGATATGTTATTTTCCCGTCACTTTTTGAAAGTGACTCTTATTTTGGCAGATGCTGAACTGTTGCATGAGCTAGGAATTTCATTGTTTAACAATTTTATGAAGATTAATTATCACATAGTTGATGAGAGTCTCCTTCCTGTGTTATTTGTCTTTGTCTGAAGGTACTGAGTTAGAGAAATGGATGACTGGTGGAAGAGCAAGCAGAATGGCAACACAGCTTCTCACATGTGGCAGGGAAAGTAGGATGCAGATGAATTAATAGTGCTAAAGATACACCTAACTTTACAATTTTCTGTGAGGTTGGGAGCTGAAACAACTACAAAATAAAGTTGCTGGTAGAGACTGGTAAGAATATGTGGAAAACAGTCAATAACAGGGTATAACATACTCAAATCAGTCTCGTGGGTTCTTTCAAACAAGTTGCTGTAAAAATCCTAGGGCTTGACAATCTTTGAGAAAGGAACACATGAATTGGAGTAGTTTGTTCATTTTCAGGTATGTTTTTAGGAAGCTGCTTCTCCCAAACCACACTTGGACATCTGTATACTTTTGCATTCTCTAGTATGGAATGAGGATGGACTTAATGCTCTTTGAGATAGTTTAATTATTTCAAGTGATCATATTGCTGTGATATCATCACTGCGTCTTCTGGGACATTCTACCAGACCTCTAAAACTGTGTATAAATTATGCCCAAATTCTTCAAAAACAGGAGTGAAAAAGAGTATTTTTGCTCATGACCTTGGATGAAACAGCAATCCAGATCTTTGCAACTAAGTGTCTTAAATAGTTTTTCTCTCTTACAAACTAACCTCTGGATGACAGGTGTTTAAAATTGATATATATATCAAGGCAGGTAGGTGTCTAGATAGGCTGAGTCCACTGTGCTTACTGTTTCAGTTCAGCATTGAATCATTCAATACATGGTTATTAAAACAAACCTTTGTATTCCCCAAAGACATAGCAAGTAAGACTGCCAGCTCTTGTATCCTGAGGGGAAAAAAGAAAACTGAAATCACAAAAAAAACCAAAAAAACAAACAAACAAAAAAGCCAAAAAAAACCAAAAAAACCCCTAACATAACCCACTGGATTTTTTTTTTTCTTTTCTTATGGAAAGTTATATTAAGCTTTTGATTCTGAAGTGTTTCTAAATTCTTTTTCCAATAGAAAGGTGAAAAAAAGATTATTTTTCTTTTTTGAGTATATAGGTGTTTTCTAATACCACTCAAAATTAAGACATAAGACTTCAATTTGAGTGGCTTTCTAGCTACTCTGCCAGTCTTTTTTTTTTTCTTCTTCTTCTTTTGCTTGTGCCCAGTTGATTTCCTAAGGGACTAATGATCTTTTCTTACCTTTGTGCTCTCTCATTAACTCAGGTTGTCCCTCAGAGGACGAAGGAACTGGAACCTAAAGGCTTACTAATGGTCACATTTGTAACAGGACCCCGTGGACGTTGCTGAGGGTGAAAAGAGCACAGCTTTTAGCACCATAGTTTATTTCCTTTGAAATTTCAGCACCATCCTGGCACTTACCTCACGCTCTTTTGGCTTTCAAAACTCTCTGATGCATTCAAGCATGTAGTTATTTATAAATATATATATGTGTATATAAAAGTGCTGACGTACAGTGCTGTCTACATTAATGAAAGCAGAGAACATGATTTATATTTTGTTGAGTAAACTCTAGTACTTTTGGATAAAGAAGACTTTAGCAGGTACAAACGGCAGGCCAAATCCTAAAGCTGTTTACTAGCCATTAATTCCAGGCTCAATCCAGAAGCTCTTACTCAAGCAAAATGCCTGCAAAGTAATCGGATGCTTTATCTTCTTATTCTTGAATTTTGGAAGAGTGCTGTGTAATTTTTTTTAAATTGTGCAGGTTTCTATCAGCCCTATGTCATCTCATTCCTCAGGAGTGACTACTTGTGCAGTGTTGTATTATATGGTAAATCACCTGCAGCTGCAATGTATCACAGTATGCTGCAGACAGTGTTTTTACATTTTTACTTTAATCATTTGCAATGAGTAACAGATACTGTAAGTGGCAAAATACTTTGTCTTGAAAAGTAGCCATTGAAATACTGCTACAAAAGTAACCATAGAGTTTGGAAAATGATATGGTACAAAATAACCTATTTTGTTACATACAGTTTTATTCATTTCTGAAAATGATTGTTCTTTTGCAGGCATGGAGATCTGGATATCTTTCTAATGTAAAATTAATAGGAAATACTTCAATTGTTCAAATAGCTCTTAAATGTATTTTAGTTTTATAACTGATTGCATATTATGTTTGCAGCCTTTGTGCAAAGCAGTGTTCAATAGCAGAGTTTGCTCCATAATGAACACAGATGAAGGCTGCTCTTTATAGTATCAATCTAAAAATCCATGTGTATTAATATAATGCTGTTGATGTTAAGTTGTCCTGTTGCTTGGAATTGATTGCCACATTGCTTGGCACATAGCTGTCAACTAAGAGAACTCCTTGCAACTCCAACTTAAGACTTAACACTTCCCATTTAGAAAATGACCTTACAATTTAGTCAAATGACTAGACTGCTGTGGAACAGCAGCTGTTGGTGGAAAGTTCTCAAAATTGGCATGGATCACACACTGGTCTCTCTTTAATTGCTGATATCGTTGCCTGTGAATGCAGTGGTTGTCAATGACTGTAATTGCTTTATAGTTCTCAGACCATTCCCTAATGGTTAGCATTGACTTTTAGCTTTTAAGCTGAAAATATCTGAGGATTAATCTATTGGTTTGTTTTGTGCATTTTCTAGCAACTTTGTGTAAATTGCTAATTATTAATAACACCCTTGAGGCATGAAAATAAATACTGTAACATTCTCATGATGAAATATATTTTCTTTTGAAATCTCTGGGACCATATTTGGTGCAGTTGATTTACATAACTTGCCTGCATAGTATTGTGAAAGAGTAAAATAAAACAGCTCAGCTGCACCTGCTGTCTTCGAGATGTTTCTGAGTGCAGTCCCAGACAAGCATGGGATTTTTTTGTCATCTCTTTGGCCCATTGCCCACCTGCCCTGGACCACTGCAAAATACAGTGCCTGATCTCATAATTTTACCATAAGGTAAAATGACAAGTTCTCAGCATGATCTGCTACTTAAGTCTGGTTTTGTTAACAGTTCTATGTTTGTCACTAAAGAAATTAAATCTGTCTGGAAGATTGTCTACAGAGAGGTATGATCATCAAATGAAAAACCCTTGCATTTGTAAAGGTTTAAAAATGTAATTAAAGGTATCACTGCTTTAGAGCACTTACCCTCATTTGATGTTTAGTCCTGTTCTGTTATATTCAGTGTGGAATAGTTGGTCGTGTGACTCAAGTTGTGTAAAGTCACCGTTGTGAAGATACTCTCAGCAGTACTGGTACAAATATACTTTGAAGCTGTTTCCTGTTGTGGAGTTCTTCCTTGCAGTGTGGTGTATGCTAATACGTTACAACTTGCAACTTGCAGTGTTTTATTGCTTAATTTAAGCATAGTTTGCATTTCTTATGGTTTGATTGGTTGGCAAAGCATGCAGAAATTCTGAGTCAGATGCACCTATTTCTGGATGCCCAATATAATTAGGTGCAGCCCTGAAGCAACATGTTTTGTGCAACTTTCCAGGCACACAAAATGCAGAAATACAAGAGAGGGTTTAAAAATTGTTTGGAAAAAAATTAGTGCCATTTAACTTTGAATTATGATTGTATTTGCTCTGATGAGCTTCATAATTATGAGCTTCTGCTGCTTTTTTTTTCCTTCCTGTTTTCTTTTTGATTTTTTTTTTTTTTTGTTTTAATAATTATAACTTTGATACATATGAAATATGCCAGATGGACATTCCTGGAAATGTCAGTGTCCTGTATAACCTTGGAGCAGTTATGTAGAACCAACATGGTCATTAAATTCCCAAAATTTCTGTTTTCTGTAACCTTGTCCCAGGACATTGCTGTTGAAAGTGAGTTTTGTTTCTGTAGCTTATGTAGTCTGGTTTCCATGACCAGCCTGCTAAAAATTGTGTTAATTACTGGTACTGCAGTTGGGTGCACAGTGCCAATTGAAAACAGGACTGAAACCAGCAGCTTCTACCAGGCATTATTCACTGCTGCTAATTTTTAACTCCTAAAAATTGGGTTTGAATTTGTCACTAGGAGAGGAAAGCAGTTTGACTGTAATTGATACTTGGATACTTGAAAAGTATCCAAGAAAGGTTTCCGTACTTTTGAAGACAAAGGTTCTATTGAAGAAATAAGTTTGAACTGCATAATATTAAGTGCTTAATTGCTTGTGTGTAAATAAGGGAGTAAAATCCATAGGGGTAGTAATTTAGGGAGAAATTAAATGCCACAGTGTATAGTATTGGTTTCTTTGAAATACAAGAAATCTATCAATGCCCAGAGCACAAAATCACATTCATCCATTTATTGACAGTATTTCCTCCTGAGAGAAGTGTGTAGAATTTAAAGATCTAAGGAAAAAAAACCCATTTATTATGCACTTTTTAAAAGAAACCCAGAATCTAATTTTCTTCTTCTTTAGATTTGTTTTTTGAGATCTTCCCCAGTTTTATTGGCTTTGCTTGGGAGGTGATGTCCCATATCAGCTACCCCTGGCTGAGTGCAGGCATGGTTCTTTCTGGGTGGTACCAGCAAATGTCTGTCAGGGTGTGGCTGTGTGAAACCGGGCTTGCTTTTTGGTGCTCATAAGCTGCTGGTGTTATGGTAATCACTTCAAATATGGGTAGGCACTCTAGTCTGTAGTGATGTGAGTGCTAGGTTTGGGTCACTATGTTTCACAGTTGCAGTTAGTTGGGTCTTTTCCCTGTTGTTCATCTTAATTTTTTTTTTTTTAATAGAGGATCTGTTGTGTCTTGTTTGTTTCCCCTACTAAAAACCCTTTGCATGTGATTTCTTTTTTCTGTAAAAACCTAATCTTAAAATTAAAAAGATTCAATTTAATATAGGCATATTACAAAATTATATTAAATACTTGACTAGATGATTCACTTTCTTTTATTTAAAATGCATTTTATAATCCAGTTAGGTAGATAACAACAGTAAATGCATTCCCTAAAATTCAAGAAAATAACATAGACAACATCTTAAGTTTCTAACAGAAGCAAAATGAAGTGACATTGGAGACTCACAAAGTAGAAAAATAAAGCCAAAACTGAAATTTGGGGAAATTGCTGGGGCATTTTTTGGTTTATTTTTAAAAATTTGGGAGATAATTTTTATTAAAATATCATTGTAAAACCCCTGCATCATAGTTTTGAAAACTAACATTGATGTGAATGAACATTTATCCCTTGCTCTGTAGCTTTCAAAACGTTGACATTTCTCCCATGCTTTAAGCTTTCCCTTCCTTTCTGTGCTGTTTTCCTTTTGACCCAGCAGCCATACCTTGGATAGGTGCGCCAGCTCAACGTGAGCATGTTTAGTTGTTATTTCATGTGTGTGCTGGGTTATTCCTCATGCTGAATGCATACAGAAGCACCATCAAGTGAATGAGTTCCCACAAAATGCAGGCCCACTTTTGGGGGGACTTTTCTGTATATAATTATGTGTGTATGTGTGTATAAACGTGTTGTTAAAGTAGCAGCTCCTGATCTTGAGGTGAAATTATGTGGGCTTTCCTGTTTCCACATCACTGAGGTCTAACTTGCACCACAAGTGACTGGCTGCATCTATCCTGTCTTGTACTTGGCATCTTGTACCCTTCTGGGCAGCAGGTGATAGTCCTTACACATATTCCTTGGGTTTTGTCCAAACTATCCAAAAGAATGAGTAAACTATGTTGCAGCCCATCAGAATGGTGGTTTTTGTAGCACTAAACTTAAACCACATGTTTTATTACCTACTGTTAAGTACCACGTGAATGAGTTCTGTGGCCGCTTCATCCATCTGATGTCCTTATCCCCAAAAATTAGGGGTCGTGGGAGCAAACTGCTCCTGAAGACAAAGAGCAAACCAGAGGTGGAGGCTTGAACAGCTGAAGTGTCCAGGAGTGTGGTGTCCAAGACCTCTTCCTGGCCTTTAGCAGTGTAGGCACACCCAAAACTCCACAGACCATGGTGTAGAAGGGGTGATTGGCAGTCAGAGCTGACAGAAAATGTTCTTTGTCTTTTGAAAATATGGGATTAAAAAAATTCCATCCCAGATTGCAGCAAAGACTTGTTCCCTCTTTTCTAAATCAAATGTAAAAATATCTCTTAGATAAATGTTGTGCTTCAGTTTAGCCCCAACATGCTTGCTTTTTTTTTAAAAATATACTGAGTTTAACTTCACTAAGACTTTCTCACCTGAAATCAAAGGCTTTCCAGACTTCTCAATATTCCTGTGAAGCAGAAATAAAATCAATCATTTCCTTTGATGAAAGTTTAGATTCTTGTGAATTGGTAAGTTTTTTCAGGAGAAATATTTGCTAAAAATTCACAACCAGCCATTCTCTCTTCCACTCTCCCCCTTTTCTCTGCAGATGACCAAAATGTGGAAAAGAGGTGAGACTCCTCCTAGAGATCTGCTGTTGCATTTTTCATGAGGAATTCACAGAGGGGAGGCTGATACTCTAGGGATGAGCTTCTTCCCTCTGCTTGGTGCTCTAAGCAGCACAGTTCAGTATTACAAGTACAAAGTAGATGTGCAAAGGAAGCTGAAGGCAAGGGTGGAGAGATGGCATGTAAGTACTGCTCAGTACTGGTTAAAAGTACTAGAAGCTGTTAATAGAGTTTGGCAAGCTGACCTCCAGTTTTAACTTTTAAGCACCCACTTCTACTCCTCCAGAAAAGACAAATTATTGTGAAAAAAAAGATTATTATTTCTGGGCTGGCTTCTGAAACTTGGTGAGCAAGGGTGCTCTGACTTAAAACCATTGAAGTTGTATGTGTGAATATATTTTTCACCCTTTTTTACTCAGACTCTGTGTCTTTGGTAACACTTTCAGTTTGAATGTGGGTGTTTTCCAGGGCTTTTGCTGTAAGGGAGCTGAGGACCATGCTGCAGTGCCCTGCTGCAGAGCTGATAACCACAGCCTGCTGGCTGCAGCACGGAGCTGGGCTTGCACAGCGCACACTGAAGAAACTCCAGCCTTTGCAGTTGTAGAGGGCCCAGGTCTTATCCCTCAGGACTGCAGACATGGCTCTCAGCTGGGGAATGGTTAATACTTGAAAACCTTTAATGAACCAGCTGCAGTGTCATTGTTTTAGCTGTTCCAGGCTTCTCCTTTTGTCCCACTAGAGATGCAGGCACTTCAGAAGAATCCAACTAAAAGGAGACATTTGTCCTTCAGAATGGGACAACAAAGATAGAATCCATAGATAGAATATCCATATAGAATCCCAGCATCTAGAATAGTTGGGATTGGAAGGGGCCTTTAAAGGTCATCTAATCTAGTGCAGGGACCTCTGCACCTAGATCAGGTTGCTCAGAGAACCTGGCCTTGAATGTGTCCAGGGATGGGACATCTTCTACCTCTTTTGGCAAGCCTTATTTTTTGCTTCCTTTTACCTCAATTCTTGTATATGTAAGTAATATTTTGAAGTGTATTTTATCCCCCAAATAAAAGAAAGAAAGGTTTAAAAAAGATTAAAGAAATTAAAGAAAGGTGAGTCCCTTCATATGTATTCCTTCATCTTTACTTATGATTTTTCTAGCTTGTTATGTTTTTTTTTAAGACCTGTAAACAAAGTGAGCAGTTCAGGTATCAAATGCAGCATTTGTGGACTTTATATGAATGTACAAAATGTTTGGACTGATAAATAGTGTGTGTAGTAGTACTTTTGTCTTGGTAGTAAGATGTAATGTTTTAACCTTTTTATTTTTATCTGTGCCTGAAATACTTTTAGATAAAGAAACCCTGTTATTATGCTACTAATCAGAGGATAATTCAAAGCAAAGTTTCTGTAAGTTAGAAGTATTCTTCAGGTTGTTTCACATTTCATAACTCCTACTTGAGAGAATGCAAATGAAGCAAGCCAGTAATTGAAGACCAGTTGATGTTACACACTGGTGTTTCTTTTATATTTGGCTTGAGGCATAGAATAACAGCTTGAGAAGCCAGTACAACAACCACTAGCTTTTATGATTTATTTAAAGTAGTCACAGTTTTAAGCATGAAGAAGCTTGTTAAAGCTGTGCTCTTGATATAAAAAAAAAATATTCATAGAAAAAAATATGCCCTTAAATGTGACGATGTTTTCCTATCTGGTGCTGCTGCAAGGACTGAGGATTTGTTAGATCAGGAAAACAACCTAAAAACTGTAGCATTGTTAAATGTTATGCTGTGAAATACCAATCAAGTGCCATTCAGCATTGAGTTCTGGGAAAATAGTGTGTGTGTTTGGCTGTTTCTGTTTTTCCCAACCTTACTGGTCTCAGTTAATAGTTGTTTCTAGAGGGAAACCACAAGGAAGCGCAACAGGAACCTGTTGATCATCCTGCAGTTCCAGTTACAAGGAACACAGATGGGTGATGACTCTGTATCACTTTGTTTCACACTCCTGCTCACCAATCTGTCCTGCTGTCTGTCTGTCTCCTCAGGTCCCTGTACTTTCAGTTTGCCATTTGCAATTTCTGTTTCCTTAGTGGACCTCTCTGGAGGCAAGCTGACAGGAAGCTCACTAAGCAAAAACATCTATGAATTTGGGAGCTGGAGCCTTGGACATTCTACCACATTCCCATGGACTTCTTCAAAATGACATAATTTAGAAAAGATTCTGCACTTACTATTTCTCTTGATTAAATTAAGAATTGAAAAATGTATGTATTTTTTTTTAATTTCTGTGGGAATTTTTATGTCCACTCCAGGTCTTGAATATCTTGCAGTTTAAATAAGCATCTAAATGTTTTGTTTGAAATAAAAATATGCAACAATTTACCCAGACCATTTCCATAGTTTCTGTGTTTGGTCTCTGAGGAATGTTTGCTGTGGAGTCACTGGGATCTCCTTGATAGCCTACTATCCAAAATTTTGGAGTAAGTAAAACCAGGTAGCTGATGCCCAGCAATATGACTCTTCCCTTTTTCGTCCTGGAGCTTTATGATGATCCAAACTCTCTGCATATGTTGGGGAATTGAGGAGCAATGACAGGGAGCAGCTCAAGATCTCACATTTTTTAAAGATGAGGTTAGAAGCTAGTGCTGGATATCACCATTTATTGTTCTGGGCTAGCACATGGACTGAACAGGTTAATTCGTGTAACAAACAAGGCACAAATAATATATTGAAATTCTGTGAGAGAGAATTGTTAAGGTAACTAAAGTTCCTGGAAGGGCCAGGCAAATGCAGAGCAAACCCTCTTGCTGGGCTTGGCTGGACATAGGCATGGTGGGGAGCATGTTCTTTGGCAAACAGGTGTTTCTGCTGTGACCTGTGTGTTAGGTGAAAAGGACTTATTGCCTCGTGTTCTGCAAAGGTATTTGGCAGCTATAACTTTACTTCATGTTTATTGACTGATTCCAAGACAATATTGCTTGCTCTTTTCTCCAAGTCTGATTCTTTGGCAGTTAAAGTTGGCAGTTAAAAACTGCAAAAGATGCTGGATGGGTGGAGAATTATGGAACCACAGAAGGTGGAGGGGACCCCAAGGATCATCAAAGTCAAACTCCTGGCCCTGTACAGGACACCCTCAAGAGTCACACCCTGTGCCTGAGAGCACTGTCCAAACACTTCTTGAATTCTGTCAGGCTGGTGCTGTGATCACTTCCCTGGGGAGCCTGTTTCACTGCCAAGCCACCCTCTGGGGGAAGAAACTTCTCCTGATATCCAACCTAAACCTCCCCTGACACAGCTTCAGGCCATTCCCTCAGGTCCTGTCTCTGGTCACCACAGAGCAGAGATCAGTGCCTGCCCCTCCTCTTCCCCTCACAAGGAAGCTGTAACTGCAGTGAGGTCTCCCCTCAGCCTCCTCCAGGTGGAACAGACCCAGTGCCCTCAGCCTCTCCTCACAGCTTCCCCTCAGTGTGATTTTAATGAAAAGCAAACTTTTTAAGCAGCAAAATTAACAGAACATGGCATTATGTTTGTTTCCTATTTTGGTGCCTTAAAATGATCAGAGCTCAGTCTGATGCTTTTTCTTCTGCTGTGGTATCATATTGCAGGTTCCTCTTCCATGGATTTCTGATGTGCAGCAGGAGCTGTGTCACATGTGGCACCTTTCTTTGGCACAAAATTTGCACATAATTTCTTTCCACTGCCAGGTCATTTATTTTCATTAAATATATAAGAAGGCAAAAGTTTTAGTCAATTCTCCTCTCTCTTAAGTCAGATTAGAATCAGCTGAAAAGCCAAATTGCTTTGGGGGGAACTTGGAGTGGATGAGTGGGCACAAAAACCACCTGGCTGCAAAAGTGTTGTTTCCAGAAGAATCCGACTCCATTCTGACTGCTATCTTATGTGTTACTTGAAGAGGACTAAACTAACCATATTCCCAGAAGCAAACAGTATCAGTTTGAGACTATATGATGTGGTTTTTTAAAATACACTAAGAGTTGATCCAGGGATAAGTGATTTCAATGAATGGCAATAGTAACATAGATTTTCTTGTGCCATAAACATGCATTGTGCTCCTCCAAAAGAGGAGTCCTCTGTCTCAGAAGTTAACCTAAACAAAATGCAAATCACAGCATGTTAAAGTTGTTTGGCACTTAGGTTTCACCCAGGGTCTTTCAGCCATGAACAAGAATAGCATTTCCTTTGAATGGGAGATCTCCCAGGAAGGTAAGTATTGAGTACCCCCACACCTGTTGTTTAATCCTTAGGGACTAAAAAGATGATTATATGAAGATGAAAATCAGAACCTCTTTCTTCTGGTAGCCCAGAGACATGTTGGTGTTAAGCAATTATAGTGCTTTCTAAGTAGTAACCAGCATTTGGAACTGTTATCTAAGGAAAACTCTAAATGCACTGGTGGCCACTGAGCTGCAAGGACTGAACAAGCAGAGAGGGGCTGCCAAGGAAGCAGAGTGCAGGACACCACTTGGGTAAGGCCAGGTGTATGGGGTGGATGGAGGAGCCATACAGGAAAGGGGTTTGGCAGCTTCAGAAGCATCCAGAAATGCCCTAACTCATTAGGGAGCTGATGCAACCATGCTCTGAGAAGTATATTAAATCAGACTTAAAAAATACTTGAGACTGTGTGGAAAAAAACTCACTAAATATATTCACTGTTTTGTATAATACAAGAATACTTGCAGGTTTTTCTCTTCTGCACCTTTGTCTTTCCAGCAAAAGACGAAGTATCTTATTTTGTTGCCTTGAAAAATTAGGCTTTTTTAGTCTTAGAGATTTTCTCTTGGATAACTGTTCTGTAGAAAAAGTTTAGTTGGTAGTGTTTGAACTCTGCTAAATAAGTTTGGTTTGGTAGTAAATTATTTCAGTTTCAAATCAGCATGTTTTAATGTCAAGTGTTTTAGAGTAACTTTGCTATCTGCACTACACAGAAAATTCAATATACTGCTTCAGGACAATAATATATAATCATATCTCTCAGTAAAATTTTCTTCAAGGCTGTAGATGTTAATTAATACAGTATCACCAGAATGTTGGAGGCAAAGAAAAATCACATATTGGTGACAAAAGAGGTTCCAACAGAAGTGGCTTTGTTTTTAATTTTGCAGCTTTCATGAGAATGATGATTTTAAAGTCTATTTTTTACTGCTGATTTGTAGGTAACTACAAATAACTGAGAAACACTTTCTCTCTTGCATTTTTTTTTTCTTTCCCAAATTTAGCTCCAGAAGATTTAAACCTAAAGTATTTCTTAACTAATGAGAGCTTCACAGAAATATATATAAAAGTAATGGATAAGATTAAAATTATTGGTGTGAAACAAGAGACACACATCAGTAACCCGGAATGACCAAATGCCTTGGAAACAACATGCACAAGGTTAGGTTCACAGCCTGGTTGATTAGCAGGAATGGAGAGATTGAGTGTATCTGAGCACAAACTGTATATGTATAAATTAATTCTATTCTAAACTTGGGAAGTCATTTAAATGCAAGACTTGGTTGGCATAATTCCTTTACCTGAAATTCAAAAAGCAGCAAGAGTTTTGCTGCCTTCCACCCTGTGCCTCTGAATGCTATTACATCTACAGGTGGTGAATGCTGTGGAAATTGGTGACAGAGTAAGGCAGTGCCCCTTTCAGGTTCCTTGTTTCAATGTCACCAATGGCTGAAGTTTGTCTGTGTCAAATGAATTAGATCATACCTGTTTCTGGGTGTGTATCATCCTAAAAAACCACCCAAAACACCAAAATGAATATTTTATTTGTCACTATTTGGCAGGATGGCTAAAAGCTCTAGGCGGATATGTTAAAAAATAAAAGTTATATGAAAGCTGAAATGCCCTTTTTTTTTTTTTTTTCCAAGAAAAGGTCACTGAAAGGCTTGGATGGAAAAGAGACTCTTGGAAAGAGGATGCTTGAACTGGTTTTGGTTATTTTTTGTGTTTGGGGTTTTTTTTCCCCTGCTAAAGAAAGAACATAATTACATGTCTAAAATAAAGAAGAAAAACAAACAACCAAGAACAAATGCCTAGAATTCCTTTTTATTCTGCATATTCTTGTCAATTTTATAATGGAATATTATCATTTTAACAAGCTAGTTCATAGCATTTTAAACCTAGTAAAGAAAATAAATTGACAGAGCATCTATTTTCAATAAATTTTTTTCTCTTAGATACTGATGATCTTTGAAGGACAAGAACAGTTTCTGAAAGACTTAACTGCTGTATCTTTTATAAGCAGTAAATGTGCAAGAAGTTAAAGCCTGTGTCCCTTTTAGGTTTCTAAGATTTGTAGAGTTGTAAACATTCTAGCAAAATTTCAGATGCCAACAGAATTCTATTAAAAATATTATTATAAAGTTCTTTATAAAAACTTTTTTCCTATTTATGTTTTTATTGGCTCTCTGTAGGATATGGGTTCATAACCCAGTCATAATCAGTTCCACTCTGAAATTAGAAATGGGAATGAAGCCACTTTTCCACAAGTTAGAGAGTAAGAGCTGTTTTGGTGCCAGCAAAAATGCGACTAATAATGATTCTTCCTAAAGATATGAAGTACAAGAGGCATGGTATAAAAATGGTTATCTGGATGAAATTTGATAAGTCATTAAAAGATATATTGTGAATGGATGTAACTCATTTCCATCTACATTTGTAAAGTAAAAAAAAAACATCCCTGGATTTTTGCTGATTTGCCTTATAATATTATAAATCTTGTAAACATATGCTAATATAATTTATATTGCAGTTAACAGTTTATATGCTTCTATCTCTAGAAATTTTCAGGGGGTTTTTTTTGGTTTGTTTTTTTTTTTTTTCATGATGTAGAAACTAAAAAGCAATTTAAGATGAAAACAAATATGAAGAGTTGTGGAGCAGCTGTCAATTATTTCTTAGAATTCATGGGGTTTTTTCTTCCTGGAATAAAAACTGGGATTTAAGGAAGCTGGAAAACCAGGCAGATGAGAATTTGGCTGTCCTAACATGCCAAAACATGATCTTACGGCTAATTTTGTTAGAATAAAGTTTATTTGAGCATTCAGTTTCCCTGTCAAGGCAATGTGAACAGA
Organism: Pyrgilauda ruficollis; assembly: GCF_017590135.1. Lineage (NCBI taxonomy): Eukaryota > Metazoa > Chordata > Aves > Passeriformes > Passeridae > Pyrgilauda > Pyrgilauda ruficollis. Next base: position 10,515,246 of record NW_024525490.1, read on the forward strand.
AATGCCTCAGTCTGGTTGTGTCGTGGAGAGGGAAGTGGTGACAAATGTGAAACAAGGTATTTTATTTGAGTTGCTGACAGTGAAAGGCAAGGGGGTAGTGAGTGAATGAATTTGTGTGCATTGCTGAGGCATGCTGGGTGGAGGACCTTTCTTGTAGGTTTTTTGCAAGCTTGTCTCACCAACACGGAGTTTGTTGAGGAAGGGATTTGGTGGTTCTCTCTGTTAGGTCCCTTGGAAGCAAGACACCTTTGAAGTAATCAAGGGCCAAAGATGACAGTTTGTATGCCACAAAAGATGGGAGAAGTCATTCCCATTTGTCTAAAGCTGAGGTTCATGGGTCTCTCAACAGGGCGGAGTGCTGAGGGACCTGAACCCAAGTTCTAGAGTGAGGACCAAAAGTGAACTTCCTTAAGGTGAAACTCTTTCAATTATTACTCATTTGTAGAAGGATAATTGCTGTGGAACACTGGAGAAGAGATGTCCAGATTTTAATCTACAAGAATAATGACATAGACAAAAACACTTGCCTTCAAGCATCTCAAGCTAAATCAATTGTTAGGACTGTGTGTGTTTGAACTCAATTTTTTAACTAAATTCTGTATGCTGAAATGTTTGTAATCTTTATCTGAAAAGTGTATACCAGAACCAGAACCACTCTTTAGATAATCTGGTTTATTGCGTGTTCATCAGAGGGGATTATGGAGATTTTGATTTTAAAAGTGTGAGTACCAAAAAATAGACAGACTGTTGCATAGTGCTTGGATATAATTTATGCATCTTTGGGGAATGGGTCTCAGATGCAAGGAGATCCATTCAAAAAGAGCCAGATAGTTTTATATATATATATATATAAAAACCAAAATGTAATGTTAGGCAATGTCAGAGAAAAAAATTATTCTTTGTGACATGGTGTATTGTGTATTTTGCAATAATCAAGGTATGCTCACGTTGAATATATTCTAGACTTTCAGTTTTATTTTTCTTGGGTATTCTGTTCTTTTGGCAAACTTGATCAAAGAATTTGTTTCAGAATAATCAACAGAACCCCAGGAGTTGAGTGGGACTGTGAGTCTCTATTAGGTAACAGCTAAAACCATTCAAAGGTTTGAACTGAGACTGCAGATTTGGCTCCAAGCATGCCTAATATGGAAAAGCAGTAAGGTAAAGAAGGTCAGTTTGATTAAAAACAAACAGTTTTGTTCTACAAACATCAGTTTGTTCTAATTACAGCAGTTGAAGATCAAGTATAAGAACAGTGGATATATGAGAGAGCAGATGTGTGCTATTGGTAGACGTACTAGCTTCAAAAAAACCTGTGAATTGACAGCTGGCAAATAGCTGTGCTGAGGCAGAGTGTTGTGTGCATTGGCTTGGTTTTGTTTCACTGCTTTATCAACAGGAAGTCCTGATCTGTGCTGGCTGGTGCAGCACAATGCACCTCGCCTTCCTTTCTTGCTGGTGGGATCTCTTTCTGCTACTTCTCCTAAGTGGCTGCTTTTCCTGAAGACACTAAGCTCAATTCACCTCCGTAACATTTCAGACCTTTTTGAGTGTGGTCTACAATTTTTCGTAGTGTAAATCTTTTTATATTCCAGGCACATTTTTGTTTTTGAAGCATTTTTTTTAAGTCTTGTACCAAACCCACTGTAGCACTTTCATGCCCAGAAAGTACCGTGTTGAATAAATTATTTCAACAGGGACCACCATGACTATATCAATTTTTTTCAACACTCACTCATGTTTACAACCTTGTTTTTTAATACTCAATGCATTTTTTCTGTAGGCATATCTCAATTCCTTCACTTCTCCCCCAGTTACTGCTGTTTCTGCCTCCCTGGCTTTTTTTTTCTTTCTTATATTAACCAAGGACATCTCTTTCTCCTCCTAATGACTGCCATCTTTTTCTATCTGCCCTATTTGCAGGGTACCCTAGCATCGGGAGGCAGTGCTTGGGTTTTTTGCATGCCATTTAGTGCCATCTGTGGCAGTGGTGCTGATTTTTATAAACTTTACATAGCCTATGATATGAGAAGATACCTGCTGTATGGGTTTTATGGGTGTCCATTGAATCCCAGGCATCTGCTGCAGGAATATCTAAATACTACAGAAAAAATTGGAGGTGGTCATTCGACATAGGTAGACATGGAGGTAGTTATCCTGGAGTCAGAGAACTCCACACATTTGTCATCATTTTGATGACTGACAGCAAGTGTTTCCAAGCACTGTGAAAGAGCCCTTGCTAAAGAAAAGCTGATGAGAGCCCCAGTCTAAGGTCTGGATCAGGTGGCTCCTCCTTGCACAAAGTGGGCTTAGAGCCTTGCATTAAAAAGTGTGTCTGCTATGAGGTGCAACATGATTCACAGTCCCTTCATACTCCTTGGAGAGACAGCAGCATAACTGCTGCCTTGATGATGAGCAGACAAAGTGTGCAGAATGCGTTGCTGGAGAACGGCGTAAAGGTCAGGCAAACTCAGCCTGTGCCTCGCCAAGAAAACAAGAGACAGTTACTGTCAAAGGCCCTGGTGGCTGATAGTTCCCCCTCAGCTCATTTGCTGTTGGTTGGGTGAGCCCTTCTCTGCAGCTCCTTAAGTGTGGTGGTGTTTATCAACAATTGGAAGCAGTGATTGTTGATGTAAGTTGGATGTTAGTGGTACTGTGAGTGCGTCTGCCTGTCCTGTACGTCTGGAAGCACATTTGTTCAGCAGTGGTGAACTCTGTCTCAAAAAATAAAACAAGGGCTTTGAGATACCTCCTGCTAATTTGTTTAGTATCTGCTAAATTTGAGCTTGATACTGTATTCTGAATAATAGAATGGCACAGATTGGCAACGGATTTAAAAACAGACTTTCTTCTGTTTTGTGTTCCTTTGGTATTACTGAAACAATTGGTTTTGAATCTAAGAAAGCTGTAATTGATTAAATATGACATGCTAAGGTGTTGAAAAATATTTGGAGCCACAGTTGTCACCCAGGCAGAGAGCAGTCATTGGCCACAGTGGCCCAGCTGTGCCAGGTATGCCTGTCCTAAGCTTCATCTTCCTGCACCTTGAAAGTCTTGGCTTTAGCCTTTTGGTCTTAGCCCACTCATTATAGCTTGTCAGCAAGTTGTCAAGGTGACACCCAATGGCTGGCTTTCAACTCCAGTTTAGTTCTCCTCTCTGAGACAAAGTATTTATTCCCCTTTTGTCCTAGCAGATCCCACCACCCAAATCTCACCAGGAAAAAGGAATCAAGACCATGCTAAATAAAACCAGAAATTTCCAGTATTTGCATTGTAGTTAGGAGTAGCATCCAGCAAACTGATGTGTTTGCATCATCTAAGTTAGGATTGAGTCATTGGTTTTCACTGATGGAAAAACATGTAGTTCCATACAAAGGCTGTACATAATCAAAGTAAACAAATGACAGTGAGACACACATTTCATGTTCTGGAAAGAAATAGCAGGGCTGAATTATATAAATCTTAATCATGTCATTTGCCCCATGCCAAAAGGGTTTTGGGTGCTGGGATGCTAAAGACCATGAAAAAACACATTCAGATTACAGTAGAATTTAAAAGCTGACATTAATCAAAAATAAGTTTTACCTACCACATAAATACTTGTCATACTGAATGCAGATTGTAAGGTTAGAAAAATATCTTGTTTTAGAAAATGGCTTTCAATAATAACACACAATGGGCTAAAGGTACCCAAAGATAAATATTTTTGTTTGCCCTTTTTTTCTATACCACCAAAGTTATGGTGAGAAAATATTGTTTTCTTCATCTTTATACTTTTTCCAGCTTGATTGCATTTACACAAAGAAATTATCATAGGCAGATTATTAAAATATTCTTTCAGTGATGAAAGGTTATGTAAACAGTGAGAATATATTAATTTACATTTTGATCAGGATTCTTGAAACTGTTGATGTAGAATGTTCCTTGCATTTTTAAGAAATTCTTGATAGAGTGTGAAGCAAACACAGTGTTCCTTTGAAAACTAAGACTGTATTATGCATATTTTAATTTTTTTACAGAAAATTAGGGGCTTTTTAAAACACTTTAGTAAATCTAGTTTACCTGTCCAATAATTGCCAATGCCACCAGTGCCATTTCCTATAGGGAGACTGGTTTTCTAGCCATCTTGGGTCTGGATCAATGTAAACAAGAGCAAATTAATTTAAGTAGGTGGAAGTCACAGCAAAGAGTTTCTGTACCCATAGATAATCTTCCAAATGTTGTAGAGGTGAGTGGCGGATGCATATTTGAAGTTTGTGTTGCTGTGTGGGGTTTACCTTCTTCATTTTTAGTGACTTTTTATCAGGGTTGTTGTCAATTTTAAAAATTAAGTGTTCAGGTTAATCACTTTGTTGTTTCTTTTCTTTCCCCTTGAATTGGAGCTGTACCATTAAATTGCATACTTCTCTACTTTAACAAGCCATATTGGAAAGATTTTGCCATTAAAGAGTGAGCCAAGAGTCATATCATGACAAGTCATATCATGATAATGTGTGAGGGGTACAGAAGTGCCATTGCTATCTGATAATTGTGTTTTAAACACCAGTGGACTATGATTTTGAGTATGGATGAAGTTAGACATTTTCAAATTGAGAGGTCTGATACCTTACTAAGAGCTTTAGAGGTGATCTCTGCTCAAAAGCTGTATATACTTTACAGAACTAATAAAATTAAGGGACTATTACCTACATGTTGTGGTGATAAACTGTTAAGTAGCTGTAGCATGTCATGTAGTATTCTGCTCCCTCAATTTACCTTGCTGCTTAGTGGGGGAGGTTTCCTGTCTGGTATGTTGTACAGCATCCCAAATTGGGATAAATCTCTCATCTAGGAATCCAGACAGTCTAATTCTCTTGTTTCTCATGTTTATGTCATCACTTAAGCCTTACTCTGTGTTAGTGGGTGGGGTGTGCAGGCACATGCGTCAGCTGCTCTTTCTGTGTTTTCGTGGTGGATTTGTAGCATTTGTCATAGAGCAGCCTTCGTGAAGGCTTTCTTTAATTGCATCTAAACCCACACAAAAGTGTGTTCTCTGGTTTACAAGCTATGATTTAGGAACTATTAAGTCTTTTTAAATGGTGAGGTCTTCTGAAAGGTTAGGAAAAAGAGGAAAGGATGTAAAATCCCAGTTCATATTTCCAGCTTGCCATGCTGAAGGACTGCTTGCCATCCTCTTATGAGACTGGTGACTGGATGAGAAGAGAAAGTAGAATGGATTCTCACCACAGATGGTCATAGGAGTGTTCTAGTTTAGCAGATAATTTCAGAATTTGAAGGAAAAATTCTGAAGAACAGAAATGTCTTTGAACTTACAGAAATATACCAAATAATTTTGCATTCTAAAGCAAATTTTAATTGAAGTTTCTTCTGTGTTTTGTGCAAGAGTCATTTGTTAAGCTAATAGACTGTTTTTTATCTGAAAAAATAGATTTTTTAAAATAGTATTTACATCTCTGTTATAGTTCTGATTCTCCTTTGCTTTACCTTATGTTTCTGCTAAAACAAAGTGTACAGTGACTTGTTTCCTGTGTTATTAGAAAAAGGAGGTGTTTCATGTTATGAAATCTGAGAACATTTGATTAGTAAAATATTTTACAGCTTCTAAATGAGCAATGAAATATAACATTTGCAACTATGCAAATAATATGTAGGGAATAATGTTTTACAAGATCTGTCTTGCAGTTCACTTCCTCTAAACAGAATTTTGTTTTGGTTCTGATTGCTGATGTACATCAAGTCTGGTTGAAACAGTCCTATAGACGGATCTCTTCCTTCTGACCAGGGGGATTTCATAGTCCTGATATGTGATGTCTGGATACACATTTTTGCATTGCTTGAATGCACTCTGAACACCGTGGCAGCCTCAGAGCGCAGACGTGAATTTCCCCTGTAAGCAGCAGCCCAAGTCATCACAGCTGTAATTCAGTCTCAGTGTCAATGGCAAGCTATCCCCTCAACTTCAGTAGGACAGGTAACTTGCAGTTCATGTCCCAAGTACCAAGGGTGCTAGGTCCATCCTTGGCTCCCTCTCTCCTTCCTTGCAGCTTCCAGTGCTGTATTCCCTGTCCTGTAGTTAAACCCCTTTCTTGTTCCTGTGTCTGGTGGTCCCCGCTTTCACCTGGTGAGCCTGGGGAACTTGCCAAAATAACTCTTCTTCGTGGGCACCCACAGGAGAGCTCCTGAAACAACTGAGGAAATGGCTGGAGTGTGCATTTGGGTTCTTTTGGTCTTTTCGGGAAGTCGTTCTTCTGCACTTGTTGTATGTACATTGATTTAGGACCTAATGAAACTCTGCGTTCCTTTGCTGCTCTTTTCTCTTTTTGTTATTTAAAAGTAAACCAAAACTAAGTGCTGAGAAATTTAAGTTCTCAATTATCTCTACAGCTGCAAAGTCAGCACCACCTTTGTTTGCAAGTAAAGCTTCCAAGGGCTGTAGAAAAAGGACTCACAGCAGGTTCACTGTACTAAATCTCCCCTAAATGACAGAGAGGGGTAGGTAGCCTGAAAATAGGTAGAGACCTCCGGCATTTTGAGGATGACATTTCAAAAAAAAGGAAAAAAATTTTCAAACTTGATACTGAGGACAAGGAGATGTGGCACTTTTCTTGCATTTTCAGTGAGTTGAAGTCAGCAGCATACTGCTTGCAGCTTGGACAGTGGTTTAACCACCTGTATTCTCATGTTTTAATTGATTGCATCTGCAGCGTAGGAGAACCAGTGAGAATTCAGGATGTTGTTTAACATTTTTATTTGCAAAGCAAATGTTGGGCATCACATGGAGAAGGTTTTAGTTCAGTATGAATCCACACCTGGTTTCAAAAATTGCACTTAGTACTAATAACAAGGACTGAAATGCTATTTAAAGTGTAGTGTAATTATCAGAGTTGGAATATGTTTGATGTTGTAGGAAAAAAAGCATGAATGAAGCTTCATGCTAAGTTGTTTCAGTTTAGTAATTGAGCTACTTTGTGGTTTTTTCATTGTGCCATCTGTACTAAATATGTCCTTAGAAAAGACTTTTTAATGTTAATGACTCAAACCTTCTCGTTCCCAGTTCAAATTACAAGATTTTTCAAATTAGAGGAAAGTGTGAGAGTAAAGATGGCCCTGGGAGTCTGACTTTGCAGGACTGAGCTTTAATCATTTGCAATCTGTAGCTTTGAGTTTTTCAGCTTACTGCAGTTTGCTTGAAGAACTGTGTTTTCCTTGTCTTTGTCTTTTTTATGGATAAATATATTTACTTTGCTTCAAATTTCTAAGACTTTATTGGAATTATTTTTAGGAAGAAGATTAATACTTGATAATTCAGTAAACAGTCTGGAGTTCTTAAAAGTGCAGTAATATTGAAAATTAAATAAATGCTATAACTAAAGGAAGCATAAATCTTTGATGTCATGCTCTCAGAGAACATCTACAACTGGAGTACCACTTGGGAAACTATGCTGAGAGGAGGGTAATGAAGTGAGAGCTTTGGAAGAGTGGATTGAAAGCTTGAGCTTTCTGTGCGGTGAACAGTAAAAAACTTGGGAAAAGCTTAGTGGGCTGAGATTTTTATTTTTTGGAGGGAAATGCTTCTCATAGATATGATATGGCAAACCTATGAGAAAAATGCTCACATTATATTTTATGCACTTTCTTTTAAAGTTGTTTATTTCCATTCTCTCATTTTAGAAAAGATATATTGAGTAGGAAAAGACAAATTTTTTCAGGACTTGGAGATGCCTGTGAATTGTGATAGTGTGTGAACAGTCCTGAGCGTTTCACTGTTTCTATATTCAGAAATGATGAACAATGTGTGTTGTTTTACATATGGCTTGCTTATAAGACATCATAAACTTAAGGACAGTGAATGCTCTTTCTCTTTTCTAATTATAGCTTGAGCCACTGTCATTCCCTGATCTCAGATTTACCTGATGTTCCTCATCCATGTCTCAATAATGAGTTTTCAGTCATATTTTTTAGTTGTGGGCCATACTGGCTGAGATTATTTTATTTGTTTTTAGCTATGTGTTTCCTTTCACCTGAATTATTTAGAAAAACATAACTTAAAACATTCTGTGATATTTAGAGAAAAACAACCAACCAAACAAAAAATGAAAGAGGAAACACAGATGATTTTGTTTACATTTAGCTACCAGAAATAAAATAAGGAACTGGGGAAGAAACTGTCAGGGTTGCTTTAGAGCAGAGGTTTGCAGTTATAGATGGGTCTGGCCTTTGGGAAAGGATCCAAAAAGGATGTGCAAGTAAGGTGTCTCTTCCCTCATCCCTTCTGTGAAGATCGTCCTGCCTTTCCATAGCCTGGAGCTCGTACACAGATTGCCTTTAGGTATTTGCTTCTCAGCAAGGACATAGCTATGAAATGTTGTTCACACCTGGAGTTCCTCCTCTAAAATTAATTAATAAAAGTAATTTTATTTTGGTCCATCATGTGATAACCAGTGATAAAGGGATCTGTGGGCTGTCCACAGATCTTCATGTCTGAGTGTGGTCAAGGGGATGCCAATGACATTTGCACATGTCTACTTTGGCTCAGTTTCTTAATTAATTAATAGTGCAGTGGTATTACGAGGTTGGCTTGATTTCTTTCCCTTTCCCTTTCGTGCACTTCCTGTGCCATGACAGCTTTTTCCTTCATGTTTCTTAGGGTGATGTGTTGCATTTCCTTCAAATCTCAAGTCTGCATCAGGGTCCAGGCTGATTTATTTAACTGGATTCTGAGTCCCTGCCTTTCCTCCCCCGGGCATGCGTGACGCATGATACTGTCCCTCTAGAAACCAATTAACAAAATAAATTCAATAACTGAGTGACTTAAACAATTTAAAAACAATGAGCATACATTGTGCGTACGTAGTCCCCACCTAAATTAGACTGTGCCCTCATTAAGATAAAGTTGCTTTGTTCTTCATTTACAGGAATTAGACTGAGTAAGGGTTTTCCCCCCTAGCAAAAGCTGGATGCTCCCAGGCCTGCATGGCTGTTTCTGTCCAGTCTGACTGACCCTGCTTCAGCTGATTGACTTCTGATTGCCACCGTGGCAGGGTAGTGGCAATCAGAAGCAATCAGAAGGCTGCTTCTGGCCTCACACGACTTGACCAGAGGCTAAGAATTAAACATTTCAGGGCTGGCAGAAGGGGCCTTGCTGCCTTTTTTGCTGGGAGAGGGATCCGTGGCTCTGTTGGGAAATATGGGTTTGGTGACTGATCCAGAGGATCAGTAAGTGCTAAAGAGAATCCACTAGTTCATGTCATGAAAGCTTATGCAGTTCTGGCCAAGGCACAAGTTTTATTACTAATACTATTACATTTTACCTAATGTGATTCTCTGCCTCTGCTTGATTACAGCAGGTATGAGGAAAGCCATTTGCTTCTGGACGAGGGGATGCAGATTTTGTCCCTGCAACTTTGCTTGCTTGCATGCATGCATAAATTAAACATAGGTATGGGGAATTGCATTTGTCCTCATCCTTATGTTGCTGAGGGAGAAGGAAGCCTGCTTATTTCCTTTAATATGTCCCTGCTTTTATCCTTACCCTCATTTTGCCATTTATCCTTGCCAAGACAGTATGAGACTGCAGATTTGGGAGCAATTTGGGTCACTGTGACTGTGTTTGCAGCATATCAGGTAGTTAATGGATAATAATTAATTTGAATTACCTCCTTTCCATCTGTCTGCTGACTTGAGTCTCATTTTCCCTTACCTTTTACCTCAGTCCTTCTTTTCATTTTCTTGTTTTCCTTCCTTTGATCTTCAAAAGGATACTTTCCAAATACACATTTAAACAGACTCGTTGTGGATGTGTGAGTGAACTTGAAGTTGTCAAGAGAAAGCAGCTGGGTTGAACTGGTACCCAGAGATACACTCAGAGAGCTTTCCTCCTCCAAAGGCACCAGTTAAGGTTTCTCTCAGTTGTTGCTGCTGCTCACACAGAAACATAACTGCTGTGTAACAGGTGGTAACATCATTGCCTACCTTTCTGGCTAGTTTTATACAAGAATAGTTCCCTAAAACATTCGATTCCCTATCAAGACATGCACACCATGAATTTAAATCCTGCCAGAATGAAGATCCTGTGTTAAAATTAGCCAAGAACATGTTGAGCAAAACCACCCAAAGCAATGCAATGCTTGAAGTCAGCTCACATTTTCAGTAACATACTTGAACTGCCAGAACACTAGCATGCTTGTAAAATTTGAGGTTAACTGTGTTTGTAAAAATTTGTATTGCTTTGCATCAGTTGCTGAGCTGGAGTACACAAACATTATTTTAAATAAACAGTTTTGCCTGCTGCTGAGAATTTTATGAAAATCTTTTACCAACTCCTGTGTTTACACATGTAAATTCTAGTTCTTTCACAGGCACACATGAAATATGACCTGGGCATTCCATCCTTCATTGCACATCTTCAGACTCTTAAATATGTTTGAAGGGTAGATGTTTCCAGAAAAGAAACATCTATTTAAAACAATACAAATCAAGATTTCAGTGTGAAATATTGCTATTTCTCAGTTTTTACCACCAAAGTGCATAGTCTAAAAATAAAATTGCTGGCAAGTGTTAACTGCAATAGCGTGAGGAAATGTCTCCAGAATAAATAAATAAACCAGCCTTTAGCTAAAGCACTGGAGTAAAATGAACATATAATTCATCTGTGAAGCCACATATTTGGAAGGTGGTATGCTATGGCTGCTTTGTCCAATTTATCAAGACAAAACACACTTCACTGTATCTTGCTTGGAATCGCTCTGGAAACCCTTATGATGCCACATTTTCCACTGCTCAGAGGCCATTAAAACTAAATTACTTGGAAAAACAGTAGCCACTAAATTATGGATGTATTGGCACCTAAGCATTCAGTAGGAAAGAATTTTAACTTAGTAAACAAATGAATAATTTTTAAAACAAAAATGAAAATTACCTGTAAGATACTTTCTATACTAGGATGTCTCAGAGTAACCATGACAACAGTCTGGGCTTGAAGTTTATTTGCTGTATCTGAGCAAGTACATTTTTTTCTTAACTGAAAAAAGAGGCATCAGGGTCTGCTGTATAAGAACGAGGGAAAATAGCTATACACTTGTAAACTTACAAGTGACAATGGAGATATGTCACTCTAGGTATATTCCTACGGTTAAAAACCAAATTTTGGGTATTTTATCTTTATCCCATCAGTGTCAGATCTGCTTCTTACTCATGGTGCTTTATCCCACTGACAAACTAAAAAATGTGTGTTTTCCTGATAACATTAGATGGTATATTAGATATTTTTAGAACTGGGATTTTTTTCCACTTCAGAAATATTTTGACCAACAAATTAGACCCAAACTACATATATATAAAATTTGGTGTTAAAAAAAAAACAAAAAAAACCAAAAAAAAAACTATTTAAAGTATTTTATTCTGTTTATAATTGCAAGGAGAAATTTTAAATCAAAATAAAGACAACTGTCTTCTTCTACGAGAAATGCATATATTTTGCTGCAAATATCTGAATTTTAAAAATAAATTTTGTGTAAAAGTAAACATAAGTATATCACCTGTACTATGTCCACAGACGGTGAAAGTAAACTACCTTTAAGGAGAAATATTTTTATTTTTTCTCACAGCAAAGTAACAAAACAGAGACAGCAAAAGTGCATGTTGAACCACTGGCTTACAAAGTGTTGGGACATGTATTGAACTAAAAGGTGCTTTGGTGGCCTGAAAGAACCAAATGAAATGTCCCAGCTGGTTTCTCAACCTGTTGAGATGCAAGGTAAGACCTGCAGCAGACTCAATGTGGTTTTTGTGTGGCAATATAGGGCCATAAAGCATAAGAACCAGTAAATTCAGTCCCATAAAACAATTGTTTTTGTCCCTACAGCGTGAGAAGCCTTTTGCCATTTTGGCATACTCTGCATAATAAATCTTCCACTCTGCTTGGCAAATTATCAAAAACAATGTCCTACAAGTTGAGAAATTCACCAGATTATTCCTTCACTGTGATGTGAAGTTTTTCCATTACTAATGAATTAAGTATTAAAATCAAAACAACTCTGAGTTCACTGTCCAATCTGGAGCACACATTTATTTGCAAGCAAGCAGCAAGAATAGTTTTTTTTCCTTTTCTCTTCCTCTCTTCCCCCTCCTTTATAGAAAGGAGGGAGAAAAAACCCCACACACAATAGCCAGTGCCGTAATAAAGATTGTGTGTTGATGGTAATCTTTTATTTTAAGGACCTGCTACCACATAGTCAAAGAAAAGTTCTAGTTAGAGGACACACTTAGGCTACATACAACATAGTCACATACCAGAAGTGATGAGTTTTATACCTCTAACTTAATGCTTCAACTTTTGCTTTTCAAAGCAGTATCTCTGCTTAGGATGGTATAACTGCAGATTTTTTTCCTGTATTTTCAGCAAGAACCTTATATTTGATAAATATTATAATTACCACTGGTTAAGTATTTATTTTTCTTTTAATTTTTTTTAAAGCTCTCTGAAGTAACAGTTTTGATGTATTAGTTTGCTTTTACTTTTTTTTTTCAGGTTTTACCTATAATATTGCCCTTGTGTACATATATATTTATTAAACACACTGTCTGTGATGTTTCTAAGAGCTCAAAATTTGTTAAGTCTTTTTTGGGCTCCCTTACCATATTATAAATATTGGTTTGTAATGACTAGACTTGGTAATTTTTAATCATGCAGTGTCGTTGACTTTAGATTCAGAAGGTTACTAAGGAGAAGTGGTTGTGTCTTTGCTTAGTCACACTTCTATCCTTTTATTTTCCTTGAGTGAACTTCAAGCTATAAACTTACAAAGCATTTTGGGGGAGGATCTCAATCTCTTCTGTGTACCTTAACATTTCATTTCAGATGTGATTATGTTTCATGGGAACTGTCATGCCCTTTTTCTCAGGGAGATCTGTTGATGTGTTTATCATTAATTTTTTAAGCGTTTTGTGGCATATGGAGCTGCTCCAGATGATTTTTAGTAGGGACTTATGTGATAGGACAACAGATAATGGTTTTAAACTAAAAGATGGTGGATTCACTCTAGATATAAGGAATAATTCTTTTGTGATGCAAGTGGTGAAACAGTGGAACAGGTTGCACAGAGAAGTGGTAGATGCCCCATCGTTGGAGAGATTCATGGTCACGTTGGAGGGGCACTGAGCAACCAGATCTAATTGCAGGGACCTTTAAAGGTCCCTTCCCAGCAAACTGTTCTATGATTCTGTGATACTATTCCCTCTGTTGGCAGCTTGGGAATTCACTCTGGCAAAGCTCAGGCTTGGCATCCAGTATCCTCCCTGGGTGGTCTCAGTACTGAGCTATTGCACAGGTGGGACACTTTTACCACCTTTCCTCATTTTAAATATCGAGTCCTTTATTATCCCAGGTATTTTTACTTTCTAACTGACTGCAAACAGAAAGTTTTGGAGTGTTCATCTTCTTCATCTTGGAACTGACTCTCTTTGACCAAAGAGCCAAAAATACTTTTTCCAGTTGACTCTACACGAGACAGTCACTGACTGAAGTCGGAGAGTGAAACTGTTGCTGTGTATGAAATATGGCTCACCAATTCCAGCTCATTTAAAATGGTGAAGTATTTGCTTTTGCACCCTTTATTCTAGGCCACTTTCATAGCGAGCATCCTGTTTTTGTGGCCTGATTGCTTGAGACATATAATTTCAATTAACTGCCACAGCCCAGAACAAAATGTATTATATGTGCCTTTTTAATGTTTGCAATGACAAAAGCACTTTGCTTTGGTTCTGGAAGGTATGCTGAAAACTGGGAATTAATGAATGGACCAAATCCTGTCAAGAGGTCCAATTTTGTCCAAACAAATTGCCATTAATAATCATTAATGTTGTACTAATGTAATACTAACACTAATTGGGTCCTGCTGTGCTATGTGATATGTGCCTGTAATAATAGAAAATATGATAGTATTTCAGTTCCCCCCATTTCCCAGCAACACAGAGTGCTGTGTTTATTTGAAATCAATCTTACTGAACACGAGGTCGCTGATAACTAAGGCGGTTTCTTTGTGCGTACTCAGCAGACTCACATAACCAGTATTTTGTCACCAGTGTGAGATTTGAGGTAAGCCTGACTGTCACAGTCAAATAATTTGAAATGTTTACAAGCCCTTTTGCTCTGAAGTGTAGCCCAGAAGGGTGGGGATTTGTTGTCCTTTCTGCAGGTGCTGGCGGGGTTAGCGCTGCCAGCATTTGGCTGCTGTGGGGTTATTTGCCATTTGATCCATCTGTTCACTGTGGCTTCCTGCCTCTGAGAGGCATTAAATAATCAGCATAACCCCCAAATCCTTGCTTCGTAGCATAATGTGTTGTGGGAGGGTTTGTCCTGTATCCATATGGTATTCCTGGTTATGTCTAATTAGACAGATTAGCTAAATGTAATTGTTATAACTGTATTAGAACAGACTTCTTGAAGATTTATAAAACCAGTTGAGAATTGAGCAAGCAGTGCAGTTCCACTTAGCTGGATTTTTCTCTCCCTGGTAGGGACTATATGTCCTTCTAGGTTGCATATTTGGGGAGAGTGATTATTACATCCATATCTGTCTGCAGTGGTGCAGTGCTTTGATAAAAGGCTATTCTGTTCATAATCAAATGACTAAGTAGTTATTTTTGGCTTTGTTTATGGAAAAAAAGACATTTTGTGAGATTACAGTTAGAGTCTGTGGAGCAAAAAAGACGAATATTTACTTACCATTGTAGCTTAGAGAGAAGCAGACAGGAGGAGGACCTCTGAGATCCTCAGTCAGCATGGGGAGCTGGTGCTCTGGTTTGAAGATTTGAGTGTCCATATTCAAATCCTCACCGTGCTTGTGCATGGTTAAAAATTAACTCCTTTTACATTCTGGTCCAAGTGAGGATGAAGCATTGCGTTGGAAGCTGAGTGCTTCAACCATCTTCATTGTTTGACAGCAGCAAATGTTCCTCCAATCTTAATTTCCAAGTGAATTGAGATTGTGTCAGGAATGAGGACTCCTTGTTCCAGACAGAAAATTCAGTGGGATAACAGTTCTGATAATATAATTTTATTTTTTTTTTAAAGTTAGTCTTTGGCTGCAGAAGTGAGTTGTTTTTGTGCAAAAATGGTCTTAGACAAAATTATATGGGAGAAAATACAATGTCAGACAGAAAGCTGGACTTGATGGTGTACAAGAGGAATATAGTTTGCTCAAATTCTATTCCAGGAATAGCTGATGAACTCAGAATCATACACACAAAAGGGGCTAATCCTCATTTTCTAGTAGCCTCTTAACGTAATACCTGGAAATACCCACTACATTAATACCCAATACATTAATGGAAATACCTAGTAACAAAAAGACAATTTGTGTCAAGAGAGTGTCTTCAGCTTTTTCCATTTTTCAGTAAACTTAAATTTATTCTGAAGTTGGAATTTTTTAGCATTTAAACAAACCTCAGAAAAAAAGAGGCTTATTTTCATGGCAAATCAAGTTAAATTTATAATCTGGTTCATACATTTTTCTCTATACATAGTGAAGTTCCTTGTGCTCAGACTTGGAAGAATGTTGTGCTTATTTTCATAACCTTTTTTGACATCACCCTCGTTCTATGAGGAATAATTCTTTTTTTTTTTTTTTTTATGTGATTTATACTGAATGTGTATTTGGCTCTGACTGAAACAAAAGATGGTCATAAATGAGGGAGGTCTTTTCTCAGAAAACAACTCTGTTTCTGGGGAGAAAGGTGATGAAATGCTACAGGAGACAAATTTAGAATGACCAGGCCTTGCGTGGCTCAGGACCAAGCTCAGAATCTGCTGTCTCACACAGAGCTTGGCTGTTGTGACCCAGTTTGACTACTTTTGTTTTAGGGCTGTTTCAAAAAGTAGGTGATTCCTGACACCAGTGACTACAGAGAAAATATTGCATGCCTTCTTTTCATGTTGAAAAGAAAATGCTATGTTGATCAGTACAATGCTGGGAAGCTAGGAGGGAGTAGTATTCATATCACACCCCCATCTTTTGCAGGAGGTGAATATGATATGTCTGTGTGTGTTCTGGTGTTTAACCATTGGAGTCAGTTTGCTCTGCTTTATTCAAGTAAGGTTAGTTTTGGGTTTTTTTCCTTCAAAGCTGTACTTCCCATTTAAAATTGTGAGATAACAGTCAATATTTACTATTATACACTATTTACATTTTATTTCAAAAATTTCTAAGTGCTACGAATTGTAGAGCCAGAATGTTTGACGTACTACCGAACGTGAAATTCTGGCTTAACATCTGTGTAGTAGTCTCTAGTATGTTCTGAGGGTAAAGAAATAGTATTTTTGGCTTGCTCAATTCAGGAGCTACAGAGATTCATGTGGAATTGAAATGCAGTTGCATTCTGTCCAGTTTTGCATATATAAACAAATCTCTCAATCTTAAATTCCTTAAATGTGTGAGCATCAGGACTTTTAGCTCATTTAGCTGAAAATATGACTCCTTTTTAATGTGCAAATAATTTCCCTAAGCTAATTGTGGGGATAATTGTGGGGAGGGAGGAGATTGTGTGTGTGTGTATGAATGCAGAAGTCTGAAAAATGTACATAACTATTTTTAGAACATTGTCTTCTACATTTGGTGATTCTAGTTTTCATCTGAATGCAGTTTGATACAATTTAGCTTCAGTGTTTTATAAATTAAAATGCAAAGTGTCACCAAATGAGTACATTTTCTGATGTAAAACACTGCAGATATATTTTCATTTATATATAGTGTCTGTGTGTGTGTAAACATGTATAATCTGTGTAGCCTTCTGGTTAGCAATATGTATTGCCAAAGAGTTGTGGCTAATTGTAAACCAACAGGTTTTATTAGGTAACAATTAAGACAATTGATCTTTCATTAAGAAACAAAATGAAAGAGCAAATATTGAAGAAAATATTTTAATAAATTTAAATAAAATTTCTTAGTAATTCAAAATAATACTTTCAGTTATTAAATTCCATTATTAAATTGATCCACAAGTGTTTTATAACCTTTAAAACTTCCTTTATAACATGTAATGAGAACATTTAGATTAAAAATAAGATCATTTAATGGGATACTGGAACTCTTCCATAAATGGCTTTCCTGAAAAGTAATTGTTTCAAAAGCATCACAAACAATATCCATTTTGCTTTTGGATAAGCTCGGATCTTTCTAACTTTTTTTTCATTGACTGAGCATGAGACTGTGTTGATAAGAGGAGTTGCAACAAGAAGACAAAAGTGTTTTCTTCACTTCCTGTGCAACTTGGCTCAGACCTCTGGGGAGAGAGAAAGAACAAAATATTTCCTCTTTTTTTACACAGGTGTGTGCCTGTGGGTGTGAGTTAGTATAATGAGAAAAGAAGACTGCACTGAATCCAGTCTAGGCTGTTTTCCAATAAACTGCTTTCTTAGCAGGGGTAACACGGACAGAGGCCTGAGTTTAAAGGAAGAAGTAAGCTGTTCAGTAGTCTAAAACAAAATTTTCAAAGCAGGTCAAAGCAAGAAATATTTGTGTAAAAAAGAAACATCTCCCCAATGGAATCTGAGTATGCCTTCAATCCATCAGTTCACACTGGGACAAGTTTGCCTTAGGGTTCATATTAATAAGAATCCAGAGCTTGTATGCATAAACATGTCTTCTGTGCATCTCTGGTTTGTTTCTAAGGTGTTTTATAATCAGTTTCTTTCTCTGCCTAGATACAAACATACTGAATCAATTTCCATCCACCCAGCTTTTAATAATACTGCATCAGAGTGCACTATTACTCCAGAGATGTAGGGTAAAGAAACTGGCCCTTGCACCACTGCTTTTACAGTCTGCACCTGTGGCAGATGTTCTGGCCTAGCTACCCTGAAATTTTCTTAGGTTTTGTATGGTAAGTAACACTGTGTCAGTTTGGGATCTTGTTGGGGGCTTGCAATCAAATTTACAGATATATGTTTATCTATTATATTTTTCTGCCACACAGACAAATCAATTGTTCCAATCAAGAACAAGATAAATGGGCATTCACCAAAAATCAGTTGGAACGTCAATCAGAAGCACAAATTTTATTCTGATTAGGAAAAATACCTTAGAAGAATAGTATTTTAGAATCAGACTCAGTAGAAAATAGAAATTTGCAATATTGAGTAAAAAAACCCACTGGTCATTCTTTTAATGAAATAACCTTATAGAATCAGCCTAGGATCATGGCTACTCTAATTCATAATCTTCCAGGACAAGCCAGTAATGGACTCTTAGTGGAAGAATGTGGGAGACAACATCCTCCTGGATTTCTGTCCTGGTAACCACCTTGACTTGTGATAAGGAAGGGGTCAGGTCTTTCTAAACTGGAAGCTGAATCCTTTCTGCTGTGCTCAGTAGAACCAAAGCATTTTTAACTGTATTGTTTCCCTAATTCCTGAACCAGGAGAAATATTAAATGTTTTCTTTTCACTTCACGATTGTGTAGATATCCCTTCATTAGTTTTTTTTCCCCCACCCTAAAGATCCATAGCTGCTATCATACCGTATTGTATCATCTTTTCTTGTTCTTTTTCTACACAAGAAGAAATATATATCTCCATATCTGAATTTTTAAAAGTGGGTGTTGATTAGATTTCACAAGAGAAAAGTGTACTAGGCTACAAGAGTGAGTATTTATTGCTAATCACAAATAGGTAGAAATATAGCTCACTAATTTTATCCTAATGCACTTCAGAGAGAAGAAATCCAAGCAGTTAAAATAAAAGCATCACATGTCTTCCATTATTTGCTTGTGGAAGCAGTAATACACAGTAGATGGTATTGCAAACATGAGCTGGTCCTTTTTTTTCCATTGAAATCAGTGTCACTTGATTAATTTCAGTAGAAGAAGGTTATGCCAAAATGGTAAATATTGTGTGTGCATTATTCCAAGACTTGTGGAACAAATAACTGCATGTCCTGATTCTATTTTTATAAATGTAAATTAAAATAAAAAATAGCAGTTAATATTTCTGCTGAGCGATGTTGTCCTATGCATGCTTGATCAGTAATTACAGTGCTGCTTGCTGACTAAAGCTATTTCCTCGAGACAAAGCAATTTTTTAAATTATGTTATATTTTTCCAGGTACTTTTGATAACTATTAATAAAAAGTTCTTGTCTTTCAAACTAACTTTAATAAAAGTCTCAATAAAAACCCAAAGCCAAGACAAAATTATTGGTCTGGCAGTTATATTCAACTGTTTGCCATGATTATCTGAAGTATCCAGAATGAGAATGAATGTAAATGGCATTTCTGGAGTTGTGGCTTGTTTTGAAATTCCCATGCCCCATATATATACAGTCAGGAATGTATTTATATCATCCTTGTAAGCCAGTTAAAAGAATAATATCCATTTGGGTTTTGAGTTTCTATTTCAAGAGGATTTCAAAAGAGACACCAGGCTTGCTGTTTCCTGAGGTGAGCCCATGCTGACTCTGGCTTTGGAGTGGGAATTATGTCCCCTGGCATTAGGGACTGTGCTGTGCTATGGATATCTCATGGAAGGCAGTCACCCTGTGCTCCCTTAAATAGCCAGTGGGGAGAAATAGGTGTTTGTGCAGTTCACCTGGCCTGGCTTAGATCTATAGTTTCTATTGACATGAACTGTCTGAAAGGATCAGGTTTTCTGCATGGTTTTTATGGGACAGGGAACATGGTAGAGCATGGTATCTCTCTTTTGTCAGATGAATCCTGTGCTCTGTGCTGCTGTCACGTGGAGTTCATTCTACCACTGCACTGCCTTGCCATCAGCTCATTCTGCCTTATACAAAACATAATTGTAGCAAATCCATTGTCAGCAGAGGAGTGTGGGGGTTTATTTCTTCATTCGCAGGGATTTTGCTTCAGGTGATCCAAATCAAGCAAAGGTCTCATTCCCAGCCTTGGCAGAAGAGAGTCAAAATTTGTTATGCTTTTGTGTATTTATGGAGACACATGTTGTTTCTGCAGAAAGCACCGCTGCTCTGCAAGTCGGCAGGCAGTCTCAGATAACTCTTACATCAGTTTTTTTTACCTTTTTCCTTTGCCATAGGACCCATTTTTAGTTCAGTGTTTATATTGCTTGGTCACAGGACTACTTTGTCTAAACTCGGCAAACATAGCACACACATAGGTCCCAAATGCAGGGCAAGGGTGAGAAACACCATTTGTGCATGTGTGTACACAGATGTGTGTCAGACACAGTAGACTTTAAACTTATGTCATTGTTCCTAGTGTTTGCAATTAGTCTGTGTGGTTTCTTCTTATTTAAATTTGGTCAGGATTGTATCAGCTGCATTCTTGAGGCTTATCCCAAGTGCTTCTTGAAATGCAAGACTGTTGCATCTATTTTTTAAGTGAGCAGGCCACTTTTTCCCCCAGTCATGTGACACAGTAAATGAAAAGAAATTATTATCTCTCTTAGATGTTTGAACTCTGCAAATGAAAGCAGTCCATTTGTTGAACACTTTTCAGACTTACAAGCTGCCTTCTTGCATTTGCTTTCCAGTTGGCCCTTTAGTCCTATTTTGAGTTACCAGATGAAAACAAGGTTTCCCTTCAAAGCTTTGTTGCCGAGGTAACTGGCACTGACACCAAAAGATGAATACTTTAACTACTTAGGATAATGCCTGCTTTGCGAGCTAAATAAAGAGCTAAATTTCAGAGAAGGATGTTGGATAAATGTGAATTATTAGGGGAGAAAAACGAAGATTGTTGGAGTAGCAGAATTCAGACAGGATTATTGCCTTTTGCACCATTAATGGTGCAAATCATATGCTGCTAATCATGTGCTGCCTCTTGGCTCTCTCAGTCCTGCTGATCCATTGAATGGTGCTGGTATTTTAACCTCTGCCTTGATAATGTATAGGGCTGTGGAAGTGGGAGGCAGGAAGCTGGAATTTTACAGAGGGCTGATGGCTACTGTGTTTGCAAGAAGTTTAATATTTTGAGTTTGAGGTTGAGAGGCTTAGGTGCTGCTGGGGGAGTTACTGCTGGAATCCAGAATTTCTCAGGAAAACTCATGCACAGTTTGTGTAAATGAAAGAGACAAACCTCTCTGTGTCTAATACTGTATAATGGAATTAATTTTTTATTTTGATATTTGATTCAAATGCAGAAGCAATGTTAGTTCCCGTCCTCCCAAAAAGCTGATCAGGCTTTTGAGAGTTATGGCAGAAGGAATCTTTCAAAATTGTTCAGTGATAATACTGAACAATATAATCAGAACTTGATGGCTACTGATGTTTTTGTATATGAGAAAAATTATGAAAACAAATAATTTAATATCAAAAGTTGTAAGTTTTTGGTTTCTTACAGTTAGTTACTACATTGAATAACTCCTTTGTCACCAGTAGTTACACTGTATCTAACTACATTGCAGATGCAATCATGTTTCATGTGATTTAACTCTAAGAAATACTGGAAAAGTTGGGATATGGACCTCTGCAAGTGACTCAGCGGGCTGAGCAGTCACGACTGTTCCTTATAAATCAGTTTTCTGCTGTGATCCAGTAGCTTGTTCATCAGATTTGTTCTGAAGATACAAACAAACCAGTTCTTCTCCAAGCAGTGCCACTGCTACTTTTACCAAAGAAAACAAATATAATTTTTTGATTAACCATAGACCAAAACCACTAAGAGGTTCAGACTGCATTTATACTGGAGCTTACATTTACATTGGAGATCTCTTTGCTGCTCTCTGCAAAGGCTGTCAACACCTGTCATGGTTCTGTAAGGAGAAAGATTTCTGCATGTTGGCAGCAAGAAAGCCAGCAAACTGCTGCTTTCAGTTTCCATGAGCTTTTGTTGTTATAAACCCTTTCCACTCTGGAGGTAATAAAGAAGAGTCACATCATACACTGTAGAAGCATTACCCAAAGGTGACTCTGCCCATGATAAATCAGAGAAATGCTATCCCTGAGTCCCCCCACCAGAAGTCAAAAAAAGGAACAAAAATAAGTGTTTTCAAATATGCTGTTACTGGCTTTTGTAAGCCCTGTAGCATTCTGCTTTGAGTACTTATTCAGGTTGTGAAGTAAGGGTCCAGCCTTCAGCATGTTCACTACTTCAGTGGTGCCACATGACACAGGATGTAGGGCACTTGAGCCCAGGTAGGTTCTATTTTTAGCAACTGTGGGATTTAATGAAATTAATTAGTTGTATTATGAAATTAATTAGTTGTATTTTAGATAAGAAAAACAGCTTTGAATAACTAAAAAATATACTAAGAATTAACTTAAGGATGTACTTGATGCTGTTAAATATCCAGTGCTCCCGTGGGTTTCTGTGGTTACTCTGAAGTCGCCAGCAGTGCTTCTCATGGACAACAGAATACATAGTTTTCCTCTATGAACTTCACTTGAAATTTGTGCTCATCAGAACAGAGCTAAAATTCTCCACCTACAAAGCCATCTGATAGATTGGAAATGTCTACCTTAAGAAACTCAAAACACACCATTCTATGCCATGTACCACACAGAATAGTAGAAGATACTGCTGGCTTGTTTCCTGTGAAAACTATCTCAGAATCAGAGCCCCCGCTGTGGAATTTAATGCCAGAAGAGACCAGGCAAAGCCTGTGACTGTTTCTCATTTCTAACTGCTACATGATTTTGCACAGCAGGCTTTTCAGAGAAGTTCCAGGATTTACAGCAAAATGGATATACTTACACTTAAAAAATACACTAACAAGATACAAGTAAGAATATGTAATTCACACAGAACTTTACACCTTATTCATCCAAGTAATGATACTATTTGGGATGATGAAATAAAATTTAGAAAATGAGTGATAACTGTAGAAAGTCAGCTTTCTGGACTTTCCATGGGCTGCTGTGAAATTATAGCTATCATCCAGAATCCTCTACCAGTTTTTGCAGTACAGACAAAGCTTTAGTCATTGCTGTTTAAAATCTTTATACTTGTACACACTGAAAATTTACTTTGTATCTTAATTAAAACCAACTGTCATTATAGAGTGCTTTCAATATGAAAGGGTCTCTTCAAGTTGCACATGTTAAAAAAGGTTAAGTTTTTTTTCTGATATTTTCATTTTGGTCTTCTCTTTGCAAAATAGGATCCACAGATAATTTCTTCAGCTGTAAAGTTACATAAAATGTCTGTGGAGTTCATGGAGGGATGTTGATTTCTTTTTCTTACAGTTGTCAGCATTTTTATAATGAACTGAAATACTGGATAATTATTGTAGTTCAATGTACTGTCATTGTCTAGTGAAAACAATTCCAAACAGCTAGCTATTTTCTTGATATTATCAATGCAATTTTGCCTCTGTAGGCTTTCTTATTCACAGTATATTTAAAAAACCCCATAGTTATTTGTAATTCTAATTTTGTATTTTTCTCACTTCTTTTTTTTTTTTTTTACTGTGATAAACATTATTTTTCATTTCAACCATACAGCTCCTTAAGCTTTGCTTAACAGCTTTTTGGAAAGGAAGATCCCTAAAATAGTACACAAAAAAAAACTGATATGCATGAACCATGAGCTGTGAAACTATTTTATTTTTACACTCTTTTACTACAGAGGTTTCAAGGTTCTAAAGTAACAATAAAGATTATCTATAACTGTACCATTAGTGATGACCATGCATGATGAATACCCGAGTGAAGGCATCTTCTGGGTGAACTTGCTGAACCTTGCACAAGGATGTTCTGTAGCTAGAAATAGACATCTAAGTTGAAGCTTCAGTTTGCTCATTGCTGGTTTAGATGCATTTGCTTTTGTGCCACCCATGTCTCTTGTCTCTCCTTCCTCACTGCCCCCATGTGTCCTCACATTTGGATTAAACCCTCTTTGGCTTGCTTTTTGCTGTGCCAAAACAGCCATTTGCTCTTACCCTCCTTATAGATCAGGTTCTTGGGTTTTTTTTTTGGAAACAATTGACTGAATTGACTCTATTGTATGCTAGAAAAACCTCTCACCTGTGCTTCTTGCAGTTTACTTCTCTGTCTCAATGGGGGATGCTACTCGGGCTGTTAATTTCTCCATCTCTAAGGACATACACAAGGCCATATTGGTCAGACCAAAGATGCATTACCTGAGATTGCCAGAGTGCACAGGCACACAAAGGTGATGTCCTGCTATGCTCCATTAATTGTGGCAGTGCTCAGCAGGGAGCTTCATTGACAAATGCTCTAATTGTACTTCAAAGCTTTTTGTATGTTCACATTCAATTCTCTTCCAGCATTCAGTTCTTCAGCTTGGTGGTGCTTTTTGTCAGCACTTACGTCTTTGAAAGTGCTGGACATGGTTAGTTTCTTTCAATGAATGTTTCTTCTAGATTAGTCTGTAAGAGCTTGGGAGCTGAATAGTAGAAATTTCAATTACAGTGTAAAAGTGTACTCTTCTGATTAGTGAAATATTCATACAAGAAAGTTGAACTTAGGGGTTCAGTCCAGTGGATGTTAGTGGTAAATTTTGTAGCCTGATGCTGATTTATATTTCAGTAAGTCCAAAAGAATTTTTTGTGCATTAAGTAAAGTTCAGTGTGGGTTTACACTGATATTAGTGACAAAAGTGGGTGTTAAAGGACATGTGTTAAGTCATCATCAGTGTGCTGGCAGAGCATGAGTAAAATAAATTCTTTTAAGATTATCACTATTAATGCAGCCTTTGAAATGAGATTATTTTTTAATGTATTTTATGTGATCAATAAGGTGGGCTCACTTCACCAGTCAGAAGTATCTGGATTTAAAACATTACCTTAGTGTCAGAAAGACTCAGCAACTAAAAGTTGTGTGGAAACCTGTGGAGAGGACAATAGGAACCTTGAGAGGCAAGAATGTCATAACTATCATCTTTGAAATTCATTTTAAGACAGGATAAAATGCTCTTTTCAGGCACCCAACTGTTTCACTTAGGTATGAGACAAACCAATTTGACTCTCCTGTTTCCTGATGTGTGTGTGTGCATGTAGCAGGAGATGGGTAGTGAACTTGGATTGGTGCAAGGCCAAAAAGAGAAGCAACATTTTTAGTAAAGACCTGATGAAGCCTCCTTGAAGTAGAAAATCTGTTGTGATTTTTATAAAATACAATTCCATGTAAAGTGGTTATGGCAGCTTCCTTTAAGGAATTGTTGAGGAGCCTTTATACCGGAGTTTAAGTGAGTGCAGAAAAGTAATTCCAATTAGCTGTCCTAGAGATGGTAAAATAATCAGTGATTCATACTTATTTATGCAGGCATCTTAGACAGTTGGAAACAGCACAGGACAGCCACATCAACTTTTCCTTCTCTTACAATTTATTCATGCTTTCTATTGGATGTTACATGAAGATTTTTTTATATGTACTGAACATTACTTTTTGAATCTGAATATTTAAGACAGGATAGCTAATGCGTATAGGCTATACAAACCAGTAAAAGATGATTTTGCAACAGTGAATATTGAAAATTTGTATTTGAAAATGCATAAAAGCACTTTGTGATATTTTGTTTCAGTTTTAATAATGTAGTTTTTAAAAATTATTTAGAATTAAAAGTTTGGCAATGGAATGCCTTTTTCTGCTTTTTAGTAGAAATTTTTCCATATTCACAGTCACTTCTAGAAATCAGTGGAGGGGTTTTAGGGAGTTTTTCCATATTGCTTGGACTTTATTGCTTGGAATCCTTGCATCCAAACACTAGTATGGCATAATTTTCATAGAAATAAAAGTTCAGTAAAATTATTTGGTAGGTAAACAGCATCCTCTTTCAGAAAGTCATATAACAGTATATATGAATATATTTGCAAATTACAATGCATACACTGTTTACTATGTATATTATTATGGGAGATGATTGTCTGGAATCATGTGTTATTGCCTGTATTTCTGTTTCCCCATAATTTTGTGAGTTATGAGAATTTCACTTCCCCTTTCAGAAAATTGCATTTTGCAAAAATCCAAAATGCTTCTTAAACAGCATTAAGAAGCCTCATTTAGATGAAAAGTTGCCAGTATTTCATAATAATTCTATGAATATGGTAATTCTCTGTGTGTGCTAATAGTCCTATTTGGGAATCAGTAACCTTTCCCAATTTGTCCTGTACATACAGCAGAGCAAAACTATCATACAAAGTTATCATATGAAGGTGTTGACTCTAGGTGTTTGTAATTGCAATGGAGATAAGATTCTGAATCTGATCTTTTAATTTGGTTTTAATATAATATAATAGAAGACAAGAGCATTTTAGATGCTTAGAAAGAATACTGATCAGATTTTTTTTTCAATTATCCATCAATTCCTGAAAAACAATTGAGAACAAGAGTCTGTTACACTTTATTTGTGGCAGCTGTGATTCAGCATGCCAAAAGTAGAACCATGAAAGTATTTCCTTGATTCTGTATTCTTTGGCAGGAGCATAATGAGTAATAAAGTACAATCTCTCTAGAAAAACATATGCTATCTTTTTTGTATAATAGTAATTAGAAGATTACTTGGTGCTTTTCATTGTCACATCAAGTTGCTAACTGTTGAAATACCAGGCTGTTGCTGCAAATTACTGCTAGGATCTAGAGCATGTGTGTGTGTGGCCTCATGTCTAATATTAGAGCTTGCCACCTTTTGTCATTACCACTACAAATCATTAGCTGTGTTGTTTCCTTTATTTCTTTAATGTATGAATTAAAATTTATTCAAGTGTTGATAAAAAATATACCTATTTTGCTTTACAATGAGAAAATTTTGTTGGTCTCATTTCTATGAGTATTTGTAAATAAATATTTCTTCATGGACTGTAGTGTAATTGGTACCCATGCATAAGCAGTAGGTAACTTCTTTTTGTCTGACACAGAAGTTGAAAATAATTCTCATCTTGTCAGCTGTGAACCCAAGATAAAGACTCTAATAGGTCTGCATAGGGTTGGGAGGGGGAAATGAGGAGAGGGGGTGGTAGTTCCTGTAACACATCAGATCAACTGTAAAACCATTATTAGCTTCATGTGAAGTTGCTTTTTTTGTATTATTTTTTCCGTGGACATTTTGAGTTATTGTAGTGATGAAAGAAATTTTTGATAACTGCTTCTCCATGTCCTCTATTACTGCATCATTGTGATTGTTGTCAGAAGGCTTACACATTTGACACAATAAGTCCCCATTTAATCATCCAAATAGTTTTAATTTATTGATTTTTGTCTTTAACGTTGGCAACGCCCTTTCTCAATTTGTAGTTGTCCTCCAACATTGTTTCAAAGAAGTGCAAGTTCTGTAGAAAGTTCCAGTGTGAGTAATTTAAATGATGATGGCAACTAGCTGTATCTAGTGCCACAGTGCTGTGTAGGACAAGGGAGGTGGTGGTAGCACCTTCCTGGCTCATTTCTGTTTATTAACAGCACAGAAAAAGAATTCACAATGCAGCTGTGGTTAAGAGTGTTTGGTGCATCGGTTTCTAAACATCCCATATTTTAAAGCAGGAAGATCTCTGAATTTCTTCTTTCTTATCTGACAGGATAATTCTTTTTATAATTAAAATATGCCTAGAGTATTCCACAGAGCTTCCTAAGCAGCACACTATCCAAAGCTGTCAGAAGAGTTATTACTTTAGATCTTTTGGAGTCCTATCTTTTAAATGCTTCTCAGCTCCTACTCTTCCAAAGCATGCCAATGGAACACTCTTTATTCTTCAAAGGACATGAGTCAGTGGGCACAAACTAAAGCTCATATTTCTTTATACATCCAAGCATCTAAAATTACTTTTAGTGCTGATTTTAACAACTTATGTGATAGGGATCTTACAGTATTTAAATTTTGGCAGGAAATGTGCCTTTTTTTCTAAGCCTTGTTGCAAGTGTTGTAATTCCTGTCTCCCTGTTCAGAGCTTTTCTTCTTACACTAATCTCTTAAAGGCATAGTCTCTAGTACCAGAGGGTTGACCCATTATGAAGATGGCCTCTAGAAAATACAAAATAGGAATTTTGTGTTCTGAAAACTAGGTGTTGAAAGCATGTTTGGGAAAGTAGAGCTATTTGATAGAGTTAACCATGACGTCCAACTTGCTCTCAGTAGGTTGGGTGGAAAGCTGTAGAGATAGTGCACACTTTGCCAACTGTAAATGTAAAATGTAAAAACTAGATGGGAAATGAAAAGAGGTTTAGAACAGATTGCAAAAACCATTGTCATTGGACATGCATGCATCAGAAACAGGCCACAGCTGAAAGGGCTGGTCAATAAACCAGAAAAGATGTTCAGCTGCGTGCTGGGGCAACTTGTTGGGTCCAGCCCCATGGGTCAGGGAATAGGGCTGGCAGGGCAGAGCTGTGGGGTGACTCAAGAGGCTTTGGTGCCACCAGGTTTTACCAAGTGTATAGCCTTGTACTTCTGGTAACTTCTAGGCCTGTAGTGACAGCAGAAAATGCATGTATCTTACCTGCTGATTTGATAAAATTGAACTGAAAATTACCATGGTAACTCTATCATCACATGAATCAGCTGCCAATCCATGAGGGCATCACTGCATTTTTCCATTCTCTTTGTGCTACGTATATTTTGTAAGAAACCTGGGTTACTTGTTGTTGCTCTTCTAGGATTTGCTCTCTGCAGAAGTTCTAGTGCAGGATTGGAAAAAAGGCTATGCAGCTAAAGTCTTGTGCTGCCCCACACAAATTAAATTCCCTCTGCCAAATAGTTTCCCCTTCCCTAGTAGCTGTGTAAGTAATGCCATTAAGACGTTTTCCTAATCCTCATATTTTAGTGACTGAGCTTCGACTAGAGTACTGTGAAATTCTCCATGTGTTATTCTTGTCTCTGACTAAAACTTTGCTAGTGTAACAAGATTATCTGTGAGAAGGAGCAGTATTGCTTATCTTACAGCTACTTTGTCCTGCAATTGAGTCCCCACAAATTAATTTAGTTTTACTCTCTTGAATGTGCTGGGAAACCAAGTCATCTACAAATGCTTCAGGAAATTATAATGATGAACTCTTGGGTGGTTCAGTTAGTTAGCAAAATCTCTTGAGTACAGAACATTAATAATGATTTTGGAGCTGCAGATCTGGTATATGTATGCATGTAGGTATGTACATGTGTATTTATGTTTGTATGCAGAGATACCCATGGTAACTCTGGCCATGTTAGCTCAAAAAGAGAAGCAGCATAAATGTATTAGTCCAACCTTTATAGGGTTTGTGAAGTATTGCATCTCTTACCACTCAATCACCCCGCTCTAAAACAGAAAACTACCCCAAACAGCTACAAATCAGTTGAATATGTAGGTATCTGTAGTAAAAGACATAAAGGGAGTGAAAAATACTAACTTCCTCATTATCTATTTCAAAAGTAAAATTAAAGTTGTTTGCAATTAGTATTTTCTTCATATTTACATATTAATGATCTAATATATTCTGGATATGTGATAAATACACTGCTCATGGTGAAAAATCATTTTTTTGATAGGTACCCACTATGAAGTGACTGGTGCAGTTTTGCCTGTTGAGAGTCTTACTGAAGTTCAAAAATTACTTCTAAACTAATAACTACAACATTTCCAAGCTATTGCCTGCCACAGTAAATTGCAAAATTCCAGAGTTAGAGAAAATGTGGTATCAAAGTATCTGTTTCACATTAATTTCCCATCCCTTTTCTATTTGTTCTACCATGTTGGATTTAATATGGATTAAGAACGTGTCTTATTTGCAATGGTTTGCACTAGGAGTGTCAGCTGTAATTGTCTGCAAGTTTGGTGCCTGCATGGTGGTGGGAGACACTCTGAGCAGTCGAGGGTGGCACCACGCATCCCTTGGGCATCATGACACTTCTGCTTTACCAAAAACTTTGTATTTAGGAGACCATACCAGAATGCTTGCTGTTTGTCATACACATATCATGCCTGCCCAGAGGGGTCAGCAGCTCCCGTGTTGCGTGGCAGTGCTCCAGTGTGGATGAAATGGTGTCTGTGGGAGCGGTGGCTTTCCCATGGTGATGTCCAGGGGCTCTTACAGGGCTGAAGTTCCTTTGCAGAATCCAGCGCTGTTGCAGTTCTGCTTCTTTGATCTTTCCCACAGTTTCCTAAATATCCAGCAATGTAAATATATATATTAATATCACTGTTAGTAATAAAACTATTAAAGTTGACAAGGCACTACTGCCACAGGGGATGCTAAAATGAGCATGTAAAAGGCAATAAAATCCTGTAGTGTGCACTTCTAGAGTGCACTCAGATGGTGGTTAGTGCTGATTGTCTTACACGGGATAGAAAATTCAGACCAAACAGCATATGCAAAAATAACTGCTCAAGAAAAAATTTCTGCCATTCAGCCATTTCTGCCATTTCTACCCTTAGGCATCTTCTAATTTTTAAAATTATATGAGATAGATGAGTTGATGCATATCTCCTCTCCAAATACCAACATTTTTATAAGGCCTCTAGGTCCTGTGGACTCTTGGAAGCATTTCTGTCGTCTCCTGAAATAGAAGTTCAAAATCAGGTCTCTGGGACCTGATAATTACTAGCCAGGAATTTTGTAAAGTACAGAAGAAAAGGAAAACTAGTCTCTGTTGAGCTGTTAGTAGGAGCAGAGAAGAAGTTGCTAGATAAAATTCAAGTTGCTAGATAAAAATATTACTGGAAAAAATAATCTTAAAGACTGCTCTATTCAACTCCATGCATTCTTTCAAATCCTTGCTGTAGAAATGTTACCAAGTGTAGTCCTGCTAAATAGTTTGTGCACAATTCTTATTGCATGGCCTTCCAGAATCCCATATGCACTTTATCCTGGGTAACAATACTTAAGGAAAGACACTGGTTCATTAAAAATCAGACCTTTCCAGGAAAACATAAGCAGTGAATGGTGTTCTGGAATTCCTTTATGAGAAGTAGCTGTACTTCCCATTGTTGTAAATGCTCAGATATATCAGAATTTCTCTTACCAGAACTGACCACTTTTTGTTTTAATGCACAGTATGTTAAATAAACTTAAATTAATACTACGAGGCAAAACCGTTCCCTAGAGTAGCATTCTTCCAACATGAACTTAGTGCTAGAATATGTATTTTTAATGACAGAGAAATTACAGGTTGTCACATAGTCATTTAGCAAGGCTAGAGTATTCTGAGTTTCTGCTGCCATTCCTACTGCTTTAATAAAAATACATATAACTGAAAAGAAACTTTTTTTTTTTATTACAGTTTGATAAAAAGAAGAAGGTGCTTCAAAATCTAAGCATATGAACTGTAGAAACTGAAAACAGGGTAATGTGAAATACAGTTTGGGGTAGCAAAGCAATTTAAAATGGTGTAAAAATGCTATCAATAAAATACATAAAGGGAGATTCTGAAGTCTATCCCTACCCTGGGAAATAAAACTGAAGCTAAATTTCATGTTATGGTAGCAGTTTAGTGGCAGGGTAAGGCAGATTTATATGAGAATCTAATGCTGAACTTGGTAAGGCATTTGTAGACACCAAGGAGAGTGAGAAGAGACCATGGATGGCTCCAGTCTGCCCAAAATGCAACTGCAGCCTTCAGAGGGAGAAGCAGCGTGGTCTGCTCCACTTTGAGAAGATTGTTTGCCATCACAGAGGGCTTGTAGGGAAGGAGTTGTGAAAGAAGCCAAGGAGTTTCTAGACATGATAAATAATAATTGTCATTTTCCAGTGTTATTCTATAGAATCTGACAGCTGCCTGCACCTCTCCATTCACTGCATGTCATTATTAGTGCACTGGGCTATCACACCATTCAGTACTAATGTTGTAGTGTGTAAGACTGAAATTTGTGGAGAAAACATTGAGACTATGTGACATTGAGTCTGTCATCCACTTTTCTACAGAATGTCATTCTTACACTTTCAAGCTACTTGTAGGCAGTTCTGTGAAGGTATGGCCCGTGTGGGCTGCCCTGTGGTTGACCATGATGAGGTGAAAAGCAAGGAGAAGAGCAATGGTACATCTCAGGGAGGAAAGCTGCATAGGAAAGGTCTGGGGGTTGTGTTACTCCTGATATGCTGTGAAGGAAAAAGTGTGTTTTTATTCCTTTTCGGTGTATGTGATCTCCCATCACAGTGAAAAGTCTCTAGACTCGATCATTTCCATGACAGTGAAATTTAAATGTTCAAGAACATTTAAACATCAAGAACACTAAACATTAGGGATTGTTTCTGAAGTCATTGGAGTATTGGTGGAAGTTCTCTTGGTAAATGTTTAATGTATTTGAAATTAAGTTATTATTTCTTCTCATAGAACTTGTTAACTTATGGACACAATTTTAAAATAGAGGGAGAAGTTATTACTGTGGGGGACCATGCATGAGTTTGTCTAGAGGAGCAGCCCACCAAGGGTATGGTTAGACACCAGTGGGATCCTCAATTTGGCCTTACAGGGACATCATGCTGTTTGGGGGGCTATTCATGAGATGACTGTGGGACATAGTAAAAATCTCAAATAATGTGAAGGGATATGGAAAATACCTATCTTTTGGACAAAAATTCTGCAAATATTCCCAGGGGGCTGAACCTGCGTTCTCTTCTTAGTTTGCTTTTGATCTCTACAAAATTATTTTTAATTATGTATAATATTAAAGGAATTAACAGTGACAAAATATATTTCTTAAGAAATTGATTAGAATGACTTTTAGATAATTTGTGGGGGTTTAATTCATTTCGGAAGGGATAGATGGAGCTCTTGCTATTTTTCTACAGACTTTGTTCTTTATCCTATTGAGTAATTGAAATTCAGAATTCACACATATTTGATTCTTTGATATATATTTTCATTAAAAGCTTGCCAGTTGTGTGAGCTATGTATGTTTTTGAGGTATTCATTAAATGAGATTTGTAACAGTTTACATGGTATTCTGACAGTTTACCAAACCTATCAGTCAAAAGCAGATGGCCTGCGTTGGTAGGATTTTTTGGTTAAAATGAATATATTTTCAACATATGTATTTAGTTTATAATATATTTGCTAGCAAGATTTTGTTCTTAAAAACAGTTAATCAACCTGCAGTACTCTCCTACACTTTAGCTTGATGCTTGAACCTAAGATATTGTCTGTCTGCAGTTCATTTCAGTAATATATGTGATTATACAGCAAATTAAATTAGGTCATATATCAGATCTAGAACATTGGAAATGCAGCTGTATTCATTTGTCACTTCTTTATACCTACTTATCTAGCTGCCCTTTCATGAACATATTGTGCTCTTAGAGATCTGGGTCTCCCTGGCTTCAATGCCTTCTTATTTGGTTTGTTATTTATTGTGGGTGTGTTGGCCATCTCATATGGAGGAGAGGACATTACCAGGTGTCTGTCTGGATCGTGGTGCTGTCCAGCCAAGACAGGAAGGAGGGGAAGAAGCGTGTGGAGGGATGAGGGGGCTGAATCAGCAGTGGCTTCAGGAGTAGTCACCTGATGGTCACCAGAGTTTTTCCCGTGAGTGCCGCACTTGGGAGCGTTCTCGATGTGTTGCCTACATCCCAGTTTTCACAGCTGCTAAAGCAGTAAAACAAATTGCAGGACCGTGGCCAGGGCACAGGCCTGTGAGGATGCCAGCAGCTCTGACTTCAAATGGATCTCTGCCTTGTATGCAAGATGGGAAAGCAGGAGACCCCAGCGCTGTTGCACAATCTGTGTCATGACCGAGGGAAGCGTGGATGCCAGGGCAGAGGCACAGCCTCGGTGCAGAACAGGGTAGGGTCAACAAGACCAGCAACCTAGGGCATTTCACAATAAAGACAGGTGCTCCTATCTGCAAGGGCAATGTTGGCACACAGCTTTCAAATATATCCATTTATGTATCTATTCTAACAGAGACAACATCAGTTATATAGCTACACTTTCTAACAGTTCAAGGGTTTACTTTTTTCACTAAAACTTTTATATCTATATATCTATATCTATATATATATCTATATATATAGATATCTAAATATCTATATTATTTCTAGTGTATTAGCACTAGAAATAATATAGATAACTCAGCTTAGGTTTTAAACAATCTCTGCTTAGTTTTTGACCAGGAATAGTAGTCTTGTTTTGTGTTCCATATCACTGACAGACAATAATAGGAACAATAGGGACAACTTACGAGAACCAAAACTTAATGATATGTGCTGGTAACATAGCAATTTAGCAGATTAAATAGTAGAAACTATGCTGAGGGAATATTTTAAATAAAGGTTTATATGCATAAATATGTGTGAAAAATTGCACTTTTTCTGATGTGTGGTGTTGCTTTTATTAGCATATTTTCTTGCAGATTTAAGTACATCCAATGGACCAGTTGATTTAAACTGAAAACAGTTTAGAGAAGTTTTTTTATAATCTGAACTATTAAAAGTATACATGTGTTGTACATGTACTCTTTTTCCAATAGCCAGGTAATGCAATTTTTTTCCACTTAATGTTAATTAGAAAGAGAAGTGAGTAAGAAGAAAAGGTTTATCTGGGTTTATAATGGCTTAGGTTTTCATGAAGGAAATGTTAGCCAGACAAATCTGCAACAGTGATACCACGATTGCACTGACATTTAAATTCAAATTTTGGGGAAAAGTCAAAGCAAAAAGTTTTGAAAGGACAGAATTGAAGAATTCTTCGATTTTGAATTTGCTTCTTTTTTATTAATTAGGTACCTACTATCTTAGATCAATGTAATAAATTGCCTAGTGGAGCTTACTCTGTTCCTTGTAGGTTTCTTTCAGTATAAAAACAGAGAGAGAGTTGAGTGGAAACTCAAAATCTTTAATAAATATTTTAATTTCTGTAGCTTTTTTCCATGAACCACCCTGAGCCATTAGATTTTTTTTGCAGCAGAAAGGCTTGTTCTAAAAATAGTTTTATTCTCATTCATCTAAAAAGACATTCATTATTCTAGTGAATTGTTTAAATCGTTCTCTCAAATTTTCCATCTCATGGTCTGTTTTCTTAAACTGGAATAGTGATTTGGGTGAATATTTTTAGTGAGTGTGAAAAAATGTTTATGTTTTTTTTTCCTAAAAGCATCTCCCCAAGAAGAAAAATTAAGAGAATCTTGTAAAGCCTGTTCTACACTGCTGTTACAAGCTTTGTCCTAAAATCCGTTGAGTTTTGGAGTAAAGCTAATCACATGTAGACAACCACATTAAATCTAATTTAGCAACTCTAACAGTTAACAGTTTTGATGGTATATTTAGATAGCTTGATTTCAAACAATAAAATTAGTACTACTCAATACAACATAAAATACATTATCCTAAATTCATAACCGATAATTTTTCATTGAAAAAATTATTATATGGTGTTACTACTGTGAACATTCAGAATTAGGACAGAAAATAGATAAACTAATAATTAAGTTTCTTCAGAAGAAAATACATTAAATTTGGGGAGATGTATTAAAATGTAAATTGGAGTAGGATAGATATATAACAGATAGCCAGGTCCTTTTCCAATGGTTAGCAATTTAAAATTTATTACTGATTTAATGGCAATTATATATAATAATAGGAATTTATGCTCATTTCTGCTGCTTCCTATCTATGAAAAGTCATTACTTTTAAACCAGTAAGACTGGAGAAATCCACTGTTAAATACAGTTTTTCTTACCTTCCACTTTACTTGATATTACAACTGAAACAGACGTCATGCAAACCATCTGTGAGTTTCTTGTACCTGAATATGATCACCTTTTCAATTTTACAGCAGTTTTCATCCATTCTTCGGGTGCCAACTTCTTTAAGGTTAATATCCCCCTCCCTTGCTGGCCTCTGGTAGGAGACTTGTCCTCCCCGTTAGTTGTCATGATAGTAGTTTTTACCTGATGTTCTTCTCTTCTGTCTTCTCTTTCCTTTCCCTTGCAAAAGGAAGAGCAATGATTCTTCTCCGGCTTAGTATCTTAATTGGGTGATCAAGTCAGGGTCAGAGTCTTTTTTTTTTTGATTGCAAGGTGTCAATCCAGAGGTGACTGTCCCGGCTGAGCAAAGATCAGCCATCCCAGCACCTCCAACTGGCCAGAGAGAGTGGCAGCTTTGTCAGGACCCAAGGAGTTGCAGGGTCTGCAGCAGAAACAGCATTACACCAGTGAGCACAGCATCAGTGAAGTTACGTTGCAATAAATCCAGTAAAAGAAATAGGAGGGCCAGGCCTGAGCTGTGTAAAACCATCTTGGTTTTCCAGGAGGTTATCCAGGAGTGCTGCCCCAGAGACTGGAGACACCTCTTCACTCTCACTCAGCTGCATCTCAGTGATGCTACTGGCACGCGCGGTTTGGCTGGACTCCCAACACTCATTTTTTTCCTTGGTATCTCCTTGCTTCCTCCTTCCTTGCAAAACCCTGAGCGTGCTGCTTATAGTCACTGCACTGATAAAAAGCAGGACCTTGGAAAGCAGCAGATCAGCAGCTGCTTTGTGGCATTCCAGCTACACTTAACCCTCAGATGCACGCTTCACGTCTGCTCCTTCCAAATCTGCTTTGTCTTAGGACATTCTCTGTGTCGTGGTGAATGTGTGTTTGAGGCAAAGGTGCTTAAAAGGAAACAGTGCATGTCAGATAAGAATATCCATGTTCAAAAAATTCAATGATTTAAACGCAGCATTGACGTGGTTTTCCAGAATCAAAAATAATAGGAATTGGAAAAGTAAATTGCATTTCAACCAGTGCAATTTAAGAAAATTTTAAAAACAAATGTAAAAAATAAGCCATCAGATAACCTGTGCTTGAGGAAGCAACCGATGCAAACACTTTCCTGAGATCTTGACACAGCTAATACTACATTGTGTAAATTAAGACTTTCTTTCAGTACTGAAAATAAGTCTGCTTTGAAATGCTACTAGCTTTTGCTAATTTCGTCTGCTAATAATATAATTGCATACTATTAAAAATAAATGCTTTAACAGAACGTATGAAGGTTTTAGAAATGCAATACATCTAATTTCAGAGTTCTATTAAAAGCCTGCAAACAGACTATAAGCAACTGCTTTTACTTTAGTTTGTATTCCCTGGCTGTTGTTCATTTTCTGGTCACTAATGTGGAGTTGCGCTTTCTGTGTCTAAATTCAAAATCTTTTTTTCTATCCAGCAAAACTCTTCTCAGTCATCTGAATTAAGAAGCAGAGAAGTCCTGGTTCATCTCCATTTGTCCACCTGTAATAATGCACAAGAGAAAGTAGCTGAATTTATCAGATTTATTCTGTGAATGGCACTGAACATTTGCACCCCACATCTCTTTAGAGATCCTGTGCTGGAAACATTTTGGCCAAGTACTCGCTAGGTTTCATGCTTCACATGTGTGCTTAACTCACAGCGTAGGGAGAAAGCCACATCGTGGCTCTAAAGGTGTCCCCAAGCTGCATGGGGACCTGAGGAGCTCCCTGCTCTGGCCCTGGCAGCCCCGTGAGTCTGCTGAAAG
Organism: Pyrgilauda ruficollis; assembly: GCF_017590135.1. Lineage (NCBI taxonomy): Eukaryota > Metazoa > Chordata > Aves > Passeriformes > Passeridae > Pyrgilauda > Pyrgilauda ruficollis. Next base: position 10,552,555 of record NW_024525490.1, read on the forward strand.
GTTCCCAGCTTTCTCCTGTGGACTGAGCTTGCTGCAACCTTTTGGTGTGACTCCCCTGTTCCCACTTTGCCTTTTCTATTGATGGCATGTGGCCTTCTGTGGGCATCCTTGGAACAGAACTTCATCTCCTTTTCTATTTATATCAAGATGTTCTGTTATAGGTGTGATGCCCAGTGAGCTCAGAGAGTAGCAGTAGTACTTTGGGGAGCAGATGACAGGAGAAAAGAAGCCCTGACAGGGTCACAGGAGTTGTCTGTGCTTCTGGCATCTTTGCTTCTGGCTCTCCAGGGGCATGGGCAGAACAGGTAGCTGGAGGAGGCTTTTCCCACCCAGACAGATCCCTTTCTTTTTAAGACTGAGAAAGAACAAAGGTAATTGTAAATAGATAGGTATACTGGGCTTAATTCTTTAACCTTATACATGCCTCACATAAATGAATTTTGACTTGCAGTAATGTATTTTACAGGGAACACTTGCTGTTCTTACTGCTTCTGCAATGTATAAATGGTCTTAGGAGGGTTGGTAATTACATTGGTCTGCCTTTTGAGAGGATATATTCAGCGCACAAAATTGTATCTTCTTGAGGCGACTGTTAATTTCTCCTTTTGTAGTGTTTTATTGTCCCTTGAATAATTAATCTTTGTGCTTAAAGGCTGGTATCATTCTTTTTTGTCTACTCTCTTCCTAGCTTTAACTGAGTTTAAATCATCAGTTGCTGCATTAAAGCAATGAATATATTGCTTTGTGCTGCAAGATATTTTACAACGTTTTCACAAATTTGGGTATTTTGAATGGCAGTTCTACAATTCCAAATACCTCCCAGTTAATAAGCAAAATAAATAAATGTGCAATAAAGAAGTAAACAGACCATGAATCTGAATCACTTCTTGTTTTTCAAGCTAAATTTTTCAAGGAAATTAGTTTACAAACTACGTTTTGATGTCTGGAGTCCATCAGTCTCTAGGAGAAAGAGTTGTAATTACATTCTGTCTCAATTTATGCTGTGTGTCTGCACTCCTTTTTAGAATTTTTCTTTTTAATTCTATTATATTGAACTTAATTTTACATGACAAGTAGCAGAATCATGCAGATAAGTAACAGGAGAAATCCAGTTGTTCTGTAAAGACTGCCAGAGTTTTCTGTAAGGAAGTTCTTCCAAAATTTTGTCAGCACTATCACAGATTTCTTTTCCATGCTTTTTTGAAATTTGAAATATTGAACTTTCTTTTCTTAATGATCAAAAAATTTAATTACAGCCACATATTAATCTAAAGGGGTTTTTTCCCTGATTTGAAATCATGAGTGCCTTAATTGCATTGATAAAGTTATACTTTGTAATTTTAAAATTCTGGATAATCTCAAGAGTGAAATGGTTTACAGTATCCATGTTTTCTGTTTGACATTAAGAATGTGTAAAGAAAATGTTCAGTGAATGAATTCCATCATCAGTTGCTGTGAAACAATTAACCAAGCTGTTTATTTGTGATAGAGGTTATTTATTTGTAAAATTCAGAATTATTTAGAGCAAACTCAGACTAGAGACCTAGGATTTTATACCCTAACAATGTTTTTCCTGACACTGAGTGTACTAGAATGAGAATTTTTAATTTAGCATTATATTGATATTTTATTTTTCAATCAAATTTTACAAAAAAAAAAATGTAGTTCTTTTCTTGATTTTTTTTTTTCAGATGCAATTGATCTTTTCTGAAAGTGGCTCCATCTGCTCAGTAGTAGCCCATTTTCTGGTATTCATGCTGAGCTTTTCATCTTGTCATGATAACTTCCCAAGAACTCTGAACTATAGGTAGCGTTTTGAGAGATAAGATGCATTTTGTATCCAGGTTGTTTTGTTAGATGTTTAAAAATCATTTTCCTATGATAAAAGGTGAGGAGGATAAGCTCTGTAATGGCATAGCTGCTTAACTAGATGAGTTTTAATGTACACTAATCTCCCCTTTAATGAACAGCATTTAGTACAATTAAATTGTGTTAAAGTGTGCTTTTCTGCTGTTCCTTATTAATGCCCAGTGGACTTGTGATGCCATGCTTATCCGTAGCCAGTATTTGTTGGCAATCTGCTTTTCTTCCATTCTTACGGAGGGTAACAGTAAAACAGGGGTAAGGCTTTTAAACTGAAAGTCATTAAATTTAGATTAGATATGAGGAAGAAATTCTTTACTGGGGGGTTGGTGAGGCACTGGAGTATCTTGCCCAGAGAAGCTGTGGGTGTCTCATCCCCGGAGAAATTGAAGGCCAGATTGGATGGGATTCTAAGCAACCTGGTCAAGTGGAATGTGTTCCTGCCCACGGCAGAGGGATTGGAACAAGACAGTCCCTTCCACCCCAAACCATTCTATGATTCTATGACTGATGTGTAAAAGGAAGCAGACACTCAATGCTGCAGTTTCAGACTGCTTTTACATTAGTAAACGCTAGTGTAAACCGTCGAGAGCTGGGCACCCACGTCAGTGCTTGAGTCTGTGTCCTTGGTTACTGAGCATGGGATTAACTGTGCTGGGGTCAGCTTTTAGTGGTGTCCCAAGCGTGGATCAGGGACATCCCAAGGCATTCCCCTCCTTATTCTCTGCTGATTGGCTCCACATCTGGAGAACAAACCCAGGTCTGTTCTGTTCTTTAGCACAGACTGTATCCCACTGAGTACTCTTCAGACAAAATCCACAAGCAGCAGCATTGTAGACACAGCCCACAAAGTTGAAGTGTTTTTTTTCATTTTGATACACCCTATCCCCTCCTAAAAGATTGCTCTTTTAAGTCATCTATAGGTCAGTGCTCCCAAGGATATTGGTAACACACAGGAGCACTGGTGTACACTTGGAAAAAGGGATTAATGCACGGCATCTCAATCGTCTCACAAAAAAATTAAGGTATACAAGAATAACTTGCAGCTGGTCTGCCTGCAGGGAAAGGGGGCTTCATTAATATCAGCTCATGCTATTTCTGACACCATCAAAGAAACGACACAAAATGTAAGTTTAATTATAGTGAACCTGTCAGTACTGTAAGAGAACTGCAGTTCTTTGAGAAGAGGAGATGCAGTGAGAAAGTCTTTTAAACACTCTGAACATAATTCATCAAGCTTGTGGTTCAGATGCAGTAGATGAGTTCCTTGGATAATATATTCTAATGCATATTATATGGAAAATATATAATTGTCCCATCAGTTCAAAGCTTTGACTTAAAAGTCACAAGTTACTTCTTTGCATCAAAGCCTCACTGATAACAAAATAGATGGAAAACTTTGAAGGAAATAACCTTTAATTTCAAGGACAAAAAACCAATCCAAACCCACCCCAAAAAAGAAAGGTTTGGTAAAATAGATCTGAAAATGTAGTATCACACAAATGTTTCCTGGAAAAAATTTCTGGAGGTCATCCAGTCCAAGATCCCACACAAAGCACAGGTATGTCCAGGACTGGAGCATGGCAGCGATGAATTCATCTATCCAGATCATGGAAATATTCAGGGAGAAGGTTCCACCACCTTTCTGTGCACCTTTCTTAGAGCCTAGTTGTAGTGTTGAGACCTGTTTTGCTCACTAATATTTATACTGTGTGCTATTGATTATGTGCTATTGATGGCATAGCTCAGTACATGTGTAGCAAGGTAATGCCCAACAGTAATTTCTTTTAATCTCCTAAGCAGCTGTGTGGCAATGATTTTGGCCCTTCTGGGGTGAAAGGCAGTTAATGTGTTTTCACTGTGGTAAGCCTTGGTAGGCATATTAAGAATTTCAGAGTATTCTTGTCCCCCCACTTTGCCTTGGACATTCAGTAGTTTGAAGTTTATACCAGTAAGGGATCAGGAAAAATAGTGATACACCTGAGTTCTGATCATACAAATACAAAGGCATTGATATTAATGTAGTGAAACCACATTTTTATAAATTCTTTCTATTTATTTGCTAGATGTCAGTGCAGAGCTAAAACATAATTTTATGTATTTCTGTGGCAGAGGATGTGTCAAAAACAATTTACAAACTATTTACTCTGTTCAGCAGAGTAAATTAAAAGAAGGGCAAGATGTGCAGATCATTGGGTGTCTGTGTTTCTCCTGCAGGTGGATCAGCAAGAAGGTTTAAAAGAACCCCCAAAATTAATCTAAAGTACAAGAGGATTAGAAATAAAGTAGAAAAAGTAGAACTTGTATTTCAAAACCCATGTGCTTAATTATATTAGCCTTTTTCATATCTGTGGATACCATGATTAACTTATTTTCTCACACTCATTCAAATTAGTTTGCATTTTTGCAACTAATTGTTAACTGCTTGGCTCTATTCAAAGCAGTTTGGGAAAGCATGTGTACTGATCTATGCTGTGTGATGACCAGATGGAAGAGGCATGATGCTGCACATCTAAATTAAAGGTCGCAACAAACCAGCCTTTCTGCCATTCATATTTCACTCCCATACATAAAAGCTGATCTAGATGCTGCTCAGCCAATCATTGGCACAAAATATTTATGTGTTGGTAGTGAACATCAAAACAGACTCAACTGAAGTTAATGCTCCTAAAAATCTTACTGCTACTTTCTAGTATGTACCATTTCATTTTTGTTCTTTGAATGTAAGTCACCTCTAGTCATAGCTAGATCTAAATTACTGTTTTGGCTTTAAAATTACTTCCAATTACGTGGGCTGGAACACCTCCCTAAAAGTGTCCAAACAGTGTTGTAATCACTACTTTATATTTTAATGTAATTTGAACTTGCATGGATTTTAAAATGGGAGTTCTTAAGGGCAATTCTAATCACCTCTAATCACACAGAAGACGTTTCTGTGCATCTGAAGAGATCTGCTTGGTATGAACATCCTCCTGTTGGCATTTCCACATATTTGTGAGCTGAAGCACTAGAAAAATTATTTTTCTACTTTTGCTTTGCATATTCTGACAGTTAATTTGACAATTCATCACATCATACTTTTTTGCAGGGGGCAACAGCAAACTGTTGGCTAGTTTTAGACATAGACAGGAATTTCCTCTGTTTTGATTTGTGCTTCACAAAGCAGGCTATTGAGATTAGTAATGTGGCAGAACTATCAAAGAATACTTCCTACTTATATATTAATTTGGAAGCTTGTATGAAATTTGACATTTTTAATAAAACCATTTGCAGTAGATGTTGCCAAAGAGAAAAATATCTTATATTGTTTATCATAACAGTTTTTTTGACTGATTCTTTTTTTCAAGTGCATCTAATTCTTGTTCACTTGTACAGTTTCCATTAAAAAAAGCCAGTGAATATTGGCTATCCTAAATCTAAAACATTACATTCTGCATAGTGACAAAGCCTGCACTGTGTTGTTTGGAGATCCGCCTGTGTGGTGGATGTTAGTTTTTCAGAGTAGGAACACTCTTGAAGAAACATGGAGAGTAATGTAAGCTCACTTGTGGAGGAGAGCTCATGCTATTTCTTGAGTAGATGTTGTCGATGGCTCAGCAAAGGCTGGGGGAGAAGAAAAAGCCTTCAGCTTCATCAGAGGTGAACCCACACTGCTTGTGGCTCCTAGAAAGCAGATGGGGACAGAGACTTTTCCTCTCATCTTCCCGTGGTGGCAGTGACCATTCCTGCCAGTCCTTGGGTGATGTGAGTAGCAGAGGAGCCCATAGGCAGGGATTCTGGAGAGGATCCTGGGCTAGGTTGTGCTTCCCTGGGATGGCTGAGGGGTGGCTCTGATCTTCATCTGTTGGTCATGCATCTGCCATTAGTGGAACCAGCCTACAACACATCTTTGTTAAAACTGAGAAGGGAAGAGGAATCCTGCAGAGATTTGTGTCTTTGAACATAGGAAGGAAGGGGGCAAAGACACAGACTTGAGCAGTGTCTGAAAAACATTTCTGGGGAAATCTCTGTTCAGTGCTTTACTTAATTTGTTTATTTGCAAAGTAGGAGTTGCGTTGTAAATATTTCTGCATCCAGGAAGAATGATATTGGATTTTAGCATGCCTCCTAATTAATTCTTGGTCTGTAAGGTTCCATTGAGGTTTCCCACTTGTTATTTAATTGATGGACCTATTGAGGGTTCCAGAAGGTACTTGAGATGCTTGAGATGGTGATGTCTTGTAACATTTTACCTGCAGGCAAAAAAACCAGCCATTTATCTTCAGACATTTAAATCTGAATTTTGGTATTGTTTTCTTGATGAACATCACCCAGAAAATATGGGGTTTGTACAGCTTTTTTTTCAAAAAAAAGGAAAAAAAATCCTGATTTTTTTTTTTTTTCTCTGAGAAGTCTGTTGGTTGTTTCCTGTTTGTGGCTTTTGAGGTGTAACTACATGAGTTACAGTTGGTGAGAGGATGTAAATGCGTTTAAGCATACACAGCCCATACATTTCTGCAGCAGAAGCTAAGAGTGGAAAATGGAAAATACTATAAAATAAGGCTCCAGTGTGACTTGTCTCTTTGGATAATGGTAGTATTCCTTCATACATCTTCTCCTTTGGTGCAATTTCTTCTTTTTCTTACACAGAACTTAGTACATATTTCAAACACCCTGACTGGTGAAGATTTGGGAGATCAATTCAGCTGTTCATCTTGTGATATGTCAAAGAGTGTCTGACTTTTTCTGAATGTATGTTAACTTCCAAATTATTGGGTTATACTCCCTCCCTGTCTCACTGTGTGCTACACCTTGTGTGAAATGAACTGTCCCTTTTTATATGACTATCAGCAGGCAGGAGCCTCTTCTGAAGATGCTGTTTTTTGTGGCTGGAAAGGAATGCCATAACCACATCCTAAGTTCTTGGAAGGATGATATTCTTCCAGGTCCATCTGGTTTCAGACACATCCTAACGATGCCTGTGTTGTTTGTGAGCAATGTGTAACTAGGGGACTTAATTTCTCAGATCTGATAATGGCCACTCAGTTCATATTAATGTGATTTTCTGGAGGTTTGTTTCCAAGATTTTGGTTTGTTTATTTTCGAAGAAATTATTGTACTTTGTCAGCAAGGACAAGTTGAGGTTTTACAACATTTTTATTTGTTTTTAGATCAGCATAAAATCACTATACACATATGGTCTTCCTACTTTTTATTTCATGTACATTTTATTTTGTTCTGTCCAACTCTCACAACTTTTTGAGAAGGGGACAGATATCTGAGGAAAGCAGGTATTGAAGAAAAGCCCTTCTACTTTCTCTCACAGCTTTTAATTTAGAATGGTTAATTCAGCATTTTATGGATGATACTGTTTTAGGTGCCAATTAGCAAGTAATTATGGCAAAGATTTGCCTTGTTTCAGAGACTGAAAAAGATAATCATAGCTCTCAGAGAAGACGAAGGCAGTGCTGCAAAAAAACTTCTTTCAGAGGCTGCCCAATTTAACTGCTTTGCTGTTGGAGTAAAAAGGTGAATAAAAGGTACCTTGAAGGAAGCAAGAAATAGAAGCAACTGTCATTGTAGTAAATTGGTATCATCCTTATGTGTTTAGAAGCTCTAGACTATGTGAAAGACAACCATCTTTCATGTACAGAGAAACAGAACAAGAGCTTAGATGCCAGACATTATTTTTGAATGCTTTGTTTCTTGTGATCCAGGCCTCTAGAAAATACTTCCCTTAAAGAGAAAATCAAGTGAGGTGTCAGGATTGTCTTTGTATGCTACATACGTTTGCTTCTAGTTGGGAATCTAAATCTGCTTCTGTGGTTTTTAACCATTTTGGGAGAGAAGATTGTAAGGTCTCCTGAAAAAAAATTCCATGTTTGAGAAAATCCAAAGCAAATACATTTATTGTTGCTATCAAGCTAATCAGCCATGAAATATTACATATTATGGGAACTTGCATATACCATACAACATTTTAACATCTGTGCAGTCACTCTTTTGCTTCTCAAATGTGTTATGTCTGTGTACTGACATGGAAGATAGGCATCAGGAAGAAATCAGCCCTGGCAAACTTGAGGCCAGTTCTAATTCTGTACATCTGCAATCACTTCTTTTCCTAGCTGCATGTACAATTACTCAGTGTAATCCCTGGCATCTCACTTCTTGTTAAAAATCAGCTTTGCAACTAGAAAACAATAACAAATTCAGAAAAATAGAAATAGATTAGTCTAAACCATAGGTTACCAATCCTGTCCATTCCTGCTAGAATGATTATATCTGCAAGCAACATGAGAATTTTAACTGTAAATCTGCATGTATTAAACCTCAAGTGGTTTTGCTTCATTTAGGTGTAGATCTAAAAAGTCCTGCTACCTTAAATAATTTTATATCTTCAATAAATTGATTTAATTTTCTACAGAAAAGACTAAGGCAGTTGTTATTCTCAATTTTTTTGAATGTAGACTAAGGGGTTTTTTGTTTCTGATTTCCAAATTTTCCTATTTTTCATACCATTTACCACTGCTACTTAGTTTCTGACTCCCTTGTTTCTCCAAAATAGTCAATATTGTTACTGAAATGTCATTAATGTTTAAACTTCCTTACTCCACCTTTGAAGAAGAGGAATCAAAAAGCATTCTAGTAAGCTTGAACATTATTATTTGAACTACTCACCCCTTATATTTTAGGTAGCTTAATTGTTCTAGTAGGCATTCTTCATGTTTTCTGTATTCTGTACATTTTTCATTAGGATTAGTTCTTCTTTATAAGCAGCTCCTCCCCATTGCATCATTAAAAATTACTACCTAGACATAGCATGCTTTCCTGAAGTTATGTTAGATGCATCTGTGCTGTTAATATTTGAAACAGTAAAATAGCAGGGGTGGACCTTCCATGTTCTAGTACATCTTGTACCCTGACTTGCCCCACATTATCCTCACAAGAAGAAATACATTCCTCAAATGGAAAGAGACAGAATGTCCCAGGTCACTTCAACCTGTTAAATTGTCTCCACTAAGCTGATTTTTAGTGTGCAGAGAAGCACTTGAAGGTGAGAGGTTGTAACAGAAGTCACCACACAAAAATGGCATCTGCAATCTTGCCAGCTTGACTGCTAATCGCTGATGAGATAAAGACCAACAATTGATTACCGATACAAATACTCTGACACAGAAGCAGTAGAACTGTAATCAGCTACAAAGGGCATCCAAATCCAGAAGGATAAATCTCTTCAGATAAAGCAACAAAAGGAATCCCAAACTCCTGGGGGTCAAACAGAATCATTACTTTTCCAATTACACCATAAATGACCACAGCCCTTTCAGTTCTCTCTTTTCAATTCACATTGTGTGTTCATGATAACCCATATGATATTGCCATAGTTGCCAATGTGCTTTTAGCATTATTGATGTTAGCCACTGCTACCTCTTCATGCCATGGCTTCAGACTTTGGTCTCATGAAAGCTTTATTAGATGAAATAATGTTTAGAGGTTGTCAAAGTTGTGTTTGAATTTACCAGAATAATGCGTATTCTACGACCTCTTTGCTTGTACAAAACTTGTACAAGTGCAAAGTTTTTTGAGTTTTTTTTTATCCTATCCATATAGCCCTCTTCTCTACTTTTATGCAATAGAAGATTTCTATAAACTGCTCATTTACAGACATTCAGAAGTTTTATAATGTCTGTGTATGAGAATGCTCTCTATCTGACACTGAGTTCTTCTATTGTATATTAAAAAAGTCCTTCAGGATGGAACCAAACTAAATGGTTGTTTGTGTTGCTTGCTTACAGCATGAATTACTGGATTTGAGAGACAGAGGGAAAGTTAGGAAACTGCAATAGAAATAAATGAGGATACACTAAAATAAAATAGTAGGTTCATAAAAGAATGGGGATTCTCAGACAAATCTCACATCTGAGATTTGTCAAGTAATCCCTGCTTCTTAATAGAGGACATAGGTTGATATATCTGAAGGTTTGCATGCAAAAGCCTTCATTAGTATTACAAAGAAACCAAATATATTTTAAATTTTACATCAGGTTTTGCATATTTTTTTTTAAATTTGGACACTATCTCTAAGGATTCCTTCACTCCCCAATGATTTTTAGGTATTACTGGAGAAGAAGAAAAGAGGACTTGGGTTCTCATTTTGTATTCTTGCTAATTCTATTCTTATCTACTAATATATTTCCAAATAGAATAGCAAATTCCACTGCAGTAGCATTTGTTATGCCATAGTGTTTACTTCTCTGTCTTTTTTATACAGAATCTCAAAGCTGATGTATCCATTCCAGCAGATTATATTTTGCCCTATGTTAGGAAACATCTGATATAAACTGATGTTTAGGTACCATATTGCTCAGATGGAATATCTGAGAAATACTCCAAAGTGCATATTTTAAATTTTTTCCATTCTTTACATAATCAAATCTGACAGTCATATGCCCAGGAAATATTCTTTCAAATGAGTCACAAGGCAAGATTTGTGAATGAAATACTGTCCCATTCTGAATAAATTCATTTTAAGGGAACATTTTTGTTAGATAGGGAGATGTGAAAGAACTCCTTATACTAATTTATGGACCCTGAGGAAAATTTGCTTCTTTGTTTAGTCATAGTAATTGACTTGTTGAATAATAATTTAGTATTCTATGTTTTAAAATTAACATGGTTGTCACTGTTATTTGGTGGGTCATATAAAAGTGTTATTGGTGTCATATTCATTGTACTTTGCCTCCTATATTCTGATTTTCTCCACTTAAAAAGGAGGTCAATTGCATAGCCCTTCCAGGTTTTTCTTTTCTTTTCCCTACACACATTGATGGGCATCTTGTAGTTCGTCTTCTGCTGCTGAGATAAGCCACTGTATTAGCTTTGAACATTTGGGCTTGGTGAAGGATTTTTTTTTTTTTAATATATGGAAAGAAAAACTAGCAGACCAGTTAAAATCTCAAAGGAGTACTCACAGTTTGACAAGGAAAGATTGAAGAGAGCAGGAAATACAACATCTAATTAAATAGTGGTCATGCTATTTTGGTGCTTCAGCAAATTAAATATGAGATGTATGGCTTAAAGGTTGGAGCTTATCCTTGAGGTGTTCTGTCAGAAATCACTCTTTATGCTATTGATGAAACCAGATCTCATTGGAAATAAGATTAATTTTGATTGATGCTGTGTATAATCCACTTTCTGTCCTGAATTCACAGATTCATGCATTTGGTAATGTGCTTTAGTGTTACCAGCTTTTAAGTAGTTTTGCTATACCTAAAGCTATATATTTTACTAGTTGTTACAATATCAAGAATTACTCTATGTTGAATTACACCAAGAATTACTCAATGTTGTACTTAGTCTAATTATCTAATTACAAATACATAAAAAATTAACATCCTGAAGGTATCAGAAACAAATTTGAAAAAACATCCTTTACAAACCTTCTGTACCAAATAATTACAATGCTTTAAACATCTGAACTCATTTGAAGAAAAAAAAGCAAAATGCTAAAAAGGGAGAGGAAAAGAGGGACCACTGTCCTTTGTAGGGTCTGTGAAAAGCCTAGGTCCAGTTTTGATTTATGTGGAGTATAGAATGTCAGTGGCAACTGCTGTTTGAATGATACATGGCAGCATGCTGAACTGCTCAGAATTGCCTTAATCAAATACAGAATATTTTCAAGTCAATACATATCTGTAAAAATGTGAGAAAGATTATTGTGCTTGGAGGGTAAAATGAATAATGTCATGTTGGATCCAAGAATGTGTGAGAAAGAAAGTCTTGAAAGGCAGAATGATTTCTTTTCATCTTGGTGAAAGTAATTCCATTAGGATTATAAAGCAGTAAGTAAAGTGTTCAGATTCTATTGTATTGCAGGTTTTTGTTCATATTCATTATTTTTTATATAAGCATGTACAAAGAGGTGGAAGTAAAGCAGACTTTCTTGCATTCTAGTTGCTGTGTTTCACCCGCTGCACGGTTATTTAGGCATATTACCCTGGTAATGATTACTTTAATGAAATCACAGTCTAAATTGGTGGTATCAGGGAGCAATCCAGGAACAGCCAAGTGATTTAGTACCAAATTAGCAAAGAGAGAAGAACTGAGAAGTATACTTGCATGGTTCTTCAGATTTGTACGTTCTGCACAAATAATCAGACTGAAGTACAAACAATTGATAATCCTTCTCACCTGTCTTCTCTGGTACTTTCTTCTACAGGAGAATACTGAGTCCTAAAATTCAGTATTGTGTTGAGTGTGGGGGAAAATGGAACTTCAGGCTGCCAGCATCAAATTGGCTTGAAAACTAGTTAGACAGAGGAGGCAACCTTTTCAAACTGTTGCAAATGAGCAAGAGGGAGAATATATAGTACTTTCAGCTGAAACATTTTCACTAGCTCAGTTGCTTTAGAATGTCTCTTCTAGAATAACTAGGCTGAGACTTTGAATGAGTTCAGTCAACGTTCACATTTTCTATCTCAGAAGTTACTTTGGGAGTTTTCAGCGTAAAGTAAGAAGTAAAGAATTAAAATTGTTCACATACATCACTGTCCATAGACAATTGTCCATGTATTTTAATAAATAATCAACCAGACTGTTTCTGATATATGTTACATGGCAATGATATTCAGCTAGATCTCAACTAATTTTACGTAACTCAGAGGGCTAATTTAGGATTATGAACCATCTGCCAATACTCTGTACATAATTTACCAGGACAATTTGGAAGATCCAGCAGACAATTCAGATCTTAGCAGACCTGAATTTCTTTGGGAGGTGAGGTATTGCTTTGACTCTAACAATTGTAGTGGAACTCTAACACATGTAGTGGAACCATGCCCCCTAACTTGGGCACCCTGGTACCTAAAATTAGTTTAGGTCAATTTATATTGATATGGACTGGAATTTGTTCTCATATTGACAAAGTCAAACTAGAATTATTAATGTGCCACTGTACACTTGCCACAGAGTTCATCATTTGTAATAACACTATTATCCTGGTATATCTTTATCTGAGGGAATTATTAAATCTTTGCCTTTTGCAAAAAATACTTCAGAGTGATGGACTATAATAGACTAATTTTGATCCAGTTTGAATCTTGGTTTTCCAGTATTGCATGTGTTGGGCAACAGACTTAGGTGACTAGTCTCTCTTTTTGAACCTGAAGCCAAGAGTGATAGAAGTGATAGAAGGGTGTTTATCTAGATGGGTGTTTAGTCATATTTCTACTGCTTATTCAACAAGAGATAGCCTTGAGTAGGATTATACTGCAACATTTACTTAACGCCACATCTATATTAATCTAACAGTGAGAGAGCTGCCCAACTTTCATTCCTTGACAGGAATGGCAGAAAACTCCCTTACTGTGTTATGGCATCAATGGGCCAATCAGCACCATGCCGAAGCAGAATTGAGAGCTATTCAGAATTACTACTGTGTTAAATATGTTTTGATTTTTGCTTTATGTGTCCTTCTGCTGGAGTGAACTTAGAAAATCAATAGGAAATTTTAGTAAGAAATGTTCAGTCAATGTGTTGTTCTGTTTGTTGATCAACAATAACAGAAAGTAGACTCTTCACTTCTTTCACCAACTCAAGTTGATAATGATTTCAGCAGAATGGGTACACTGCTTTTTGGTTCTGAGTACTTTGATGCTTGTTTAGCATAGTTGTTTAGGTGTAAATGGAGCAGAGGAGTGTGTATTTATATTGGAGAACACATACTGTTTTATTTTACTGTCTATACAAATTGTAGAAGTATGGCTAGCATTTGAATCCATTTTTGGTGTCTGCTTGCCCTGCTTTATGTGCCTTTTGTATTTCTTTCCCCAAGAGTTTATCTGTAAAGAGTAAAGGAACTGATTTGTTATTCTAATGTTAGTGCTGTGACCTCTAGAGTTCCTGACATCTTCTGTATTTAGGATTTTGAGGTGCTCAGTGCCCAAAGCATGTGTGCCTATCAGTATGTGACTGCTAGAACACTTGAGTCAAAAAAACCCCCACCAAGATTTAGATAGGGCTAGATATGATAAGGATAATCTTGAACAATTTACAGATGTTACCTCGGAGCCTGGCTGAACTTAGGGTGGATATTTTTTTCTGGTTTCATGGTCCGGATATTGTGATAACTGCCAACAAAGGTCAGGGAGGAAGCAAAATTTTCTGGTGTTTCTTTACTTGAGCTTCATTTATAATTATTATTTTAAAAGTTCTGAGATGAAAAATTGGAAACCTGGACTACAATTCATCTCTGTGGAGTCTTTAAATATAAATATACATAAATACGTGGCTCTTGAGAGTTATGAAGTAATTACAGTATTTTTTGCAATGGAGGTTCTGCCATTCAGTCAATGTATTGTAGAGTTGTTTGAATTTAATCAGTGCAATACAAACATTGCAACGTGCCAGATATTTTACTTCTGCCTAACTGATTAGTGTTTGAGTGCCTGGCTGTTTGTAGGAAACAAAGAATTCCTCCAACCATAAATTCTTGTGGTTATGAATAATGCCTTTCTCTATATTCGGTGATTGATGAGTTCATTGAAAATTTGAAATAATGAGCTTCAGAATACTGAGTAATTAGCTTCTGATAAGGTGCAGGAGCAGTCTGGGCTGGGTAAAAGCCTTGCTGTGGAAAAGAAACCACCAGCTTCTCCCTTACTACAGAGTTCTAAGTATGATATTCCAGTTGGTAAACTAATTTTAAGTACAACTCAGTGCTGAATATTTTAGAGTGGTCCTAAATTTACAAAAAGGCACAAAAGGTTTGAGAGGTGATCTGATAATCAGAAGTGCTTTTAAATGATGTTTGGATAGGGTGCCAGTTTGGATGGTAGTGGCAACACCAGTTGAAAGAGCTTTTATCTTTCAGATTGCTGTATCTTACTAAAGGGTTATAAACAAGCACCTGCAAATCTCAGCAAGCATTGTAATTTTTTTTCCACCAGGACTTGAAATGGCTGAATTTCCATTCATTTCACAGTTTCAAAGATGCTAAATCTGGACGGTCGGTCATGAAAATCTTTTGTAGTTCAGGTAATAGACACATGACTTCATATCATTACTAAATCTCATAATTCTTGATAGAAATAGAACCTTCCTTTGTCAATTTACTCAGTGCTATCTTACTTCAGTATTCTGGAGGAAAGAACTTCCACATAATTTCAAGTTTTCATCCTCTCTTTAGCTTTCAGTCTTATGATCTTACTATGCCTTTGTCTCTGAAGAACTGACTGGTGTCAGAGGTTACAGTTTAATTCTGTAACAGATGTCTAAACCTGCTTTTGACAGGCTCTGTAGTGTGAACTTACAACGAAGATGGATGTTGTAATATGTGTTTTCCAGTCTTTGAGTTACTACTGAGATGTTAACTTTCTCTGAGGTTGTCTATCTTAAATGAACAAAAAAGTAAAAAGTTGTGTTCAGCATTTCAGCAGAAAACATAAAAACAGATTCAGAAGAACTGTCATTGGTGGCCCCAAACAATGGGTTACCTGAACACCCTACCTCAGAAATAAGGTGCATATCCATTTATGATGGTATATTTGTGTACATCATTTGATGAGCAACACAGGGCAAAACCTATTTCCTGCAGGATCAGACTGATTAGACTGTAATTTGTTACTAAGTCTGACAGTTAATTCATTAATATGGTTGTGGTGGTAGTACGACAACTTTTTTAGCAGTTGCACTGTTGTGAGTTACTTGAGCAGCATATGGGCTAATACATCTAATCCTAATTATATATTGCTATCAATATAGCAACTGTCAACTAAGCACATAAATTTATTAGGGTAATAAGTATTGTGGTTTTCCAGGTGTAATTTCAGTGAAATGATTCTAAGTAATATTTCCTTATATCCATACTAGATTTACTGAAGCATGTATCAGTCATCCACTCAGTTTTGGGGGAAGATGTTTGTGACCTTAAGAGCACTTCAAGCCTCCAATTACTTTTGTCAGCTTTTCTGTCCTCTCTGGTTTACCCCCAATTCCCTGGAACTAGCCCAGTTTTTCAGGGTTTATTAAAAATAAATATGAATGGCCCAGAGACACTTTTTCAGGCCACAAATTTACTTGGATCTTTCAGTTGCTTAATTCAAGCATCTGAGAGGGTGGGCCCTCTGCTAAGAGTATGGAAAATGTGTTTTTGAGAATGGTTTGTTTACCCATTTAAACTCTTTGCCCTGGATATATAAGGACAAAGGCAAGGGCTACTCCACAGGGAGTGGAAGATCACTTTGTTATTGCCTGTCCAGAGGCCAGAGTGTCTGGGAGGCACCTGCATCACACCCTTCCTTGTAATGCTGTACCTTGGACCAACTTAGAATAATATCAATAATTATTAAGAAACAATAATATAAGTAATAATAAAGCATTAATATAGCTGACTATGCTGCTGAAATAACAAGAAAATGTAGGGTCTAAGAAAGTCTAAGAATAGTTAGGAGGAGAGAAGGGGTTAAAAAAGAAGCAGATCATTTTTGTTAATGAATGACATAAAGTCTTTGTCAGGTCTTAAAAGAACATCTAACTGTAAAAAAAAAACAAACAAAAAAGAAATACAATTTGCCCCAAATCAGAATGAACTTGTAGTCCCATCCCCAGCACTCCAGCTGGCCCTTCAGAGCTGCAGTAGGGCACACTGAAATTTCTACACATCACTAAGGAACAGAGCCACCTTCAGAGCAGCTTCATTTTCTTCAAGGCCTTTGAAAACTCAAGTACTATGCAGCAAAGCATTTTATACTGATCAATGCAGAACCAGAAACAACTAAACTATACTTGTCTGCTGAGGCTGGTTCTATGCTAACCCTGAGGAAGAGAAGTGAGTCACTTAATCATAGCACAGCAAAAACAGAGCGGAGAAGTGTGGCTCACAAGCCACGTGGATCAAGCAGGTAATGAAACTGTATATGGTTTAGGGATAGCAAGATAATGTTTAGAGTGTCTGAGACCAAAAAAATGTCTCAAAAGAAGTTATCTGGAAAATGTGTGTATTTACACAAAGTAAAATTTTGTTGTCAAAACAAACTGAGAACATAAAAACTTCCATGGACTCAAGTTTCTGTCTTCAAAGAATCAGAGGGAAGCTTCACAGTGTATTGAGTTTTCACATCCTGGTTTTTGGTAGCAGGGGGCTGCAGAGGTGGCTTCTGTGAGAAGCTGCTAGAAGCTTCCACCATGTTGGGCAGAGCGAGTCCTTGGTGGTTCCAAAGATGGACGTGCCTCTTGTCAAGGCTGGGCCAATTAGAAATGGTGGTAAGGCCTCTGTGATAACAGATTTAAGAAGAAAATCAAAACAAGGGTTGTGGCACAGTTTTAATTCCAGCCAGAGAAGAGCGGTGTGAAGGAAACAGCATGAAGACACCAAGGTCAGTGGAGAAGGAGGGGAGGAGGTGCTCCAGGCTCCAGAGCCGAGATTCCTCTGCAGGCCGTGGTGAGACCATGGTGAGGCAGCTGTGCCCCTGCAGCCCACGGGGATCCATGGGGATGTAGAGATCCACCCACAGACCATGGAGGAGACCCACACCAAGGCAGGTGGATGCCTGAGAGGAGGCTGTCATCCGTGGGAGACCCCTGGACAGACTGGAGCAGCCTGTCCTTGGAGGACTGCACCCCATGGAAGAGAGACCCACGCTGCAGCAGTTTGAGGGAGTCTGTTGCCCATGGGCTGGACCACCTGGTGCAGCAGGGAAAGGACTCCTCTCCCTGAGCAGTGGGACAAGCCTGTGGGTGTCCATAACCCCCATTCCCTGTCTCCTTGTGCTGCTGGGGTAGGAGGCAGAGCTGGGAAGGAGGGGTGGAAAGGATTTCTAAGGCTTATTTTACTTCTCATTATCCTGCTCTGATTTTGTTAACAATCAATTTACTTCATAACTAAGCTGAGCCTGTTTTGCCATAATACTATTTGATGGGCGATCTCCCCCATGAATCCTTCATTAAATTTTCTCTCCTCGGTCCTGCTGCAGAGTGAGTGAGTGGCTTTTGTGGGTGCTTGGCATCCAGCCAGAGTCAATGCATGACATACGGTCATTAACTAAAGTAACTGCTAGCAGGTGGAAGTGACCAAAAATTTCCAGCTTGTTTCACTAACCCTCCACACCTTTCAGGAAAACTGCATTTCCCTAATGCATCAAAATTGCTTCTAAAGTCCTGCATCAAATGGCATCAAATTCTGTCCACTGGAGTGGATAGCCCATAATGTTGCCAATGATGTAACTTACATTACAGGAGGATGTGATGAAGCTTGAAGTCATCAAGAATTGGAGAGTGCTTTTTATCTTTTATTTTCTTGCTGAGATTCCTCATCCTTTCTAATGAGAAATATTCTTTCTGGTTTGTGTGGATGCAGTTTCTAGGTCCTACTGTGCTGATATCCACAACATGGAGCTCCACAAGAGTCTCTGTTTCACTGCACCCAATCTGTAAATCTCAGAATGAGAACACTGTGCTTGACCTCTGCTCCTCTACCAGTGATGGGGCCCAAAGGCCTATCCAGCCTGGCCCTGAACACTTCCAGGGATGGGGCATCCACAGCTCCTCTGAGCACCCTGTTCCAGTGCCTCACCACCATCACAGTAAAGAATTTTTTCTCATTATCTGGTCTAAACCTTCTCTCTTGCAGTTTGCTTCTCCTGCTTTACTTATCCTCTACTTCTTTATCAGGTGAAATATTTTTATTCAAAATTTTCAGCTATTTTTCTAGCTTCGCTGGCAAGACACTTTTTGGTTTTTTGATTTTATGGGGATTTTGTTGTTTGGGGGGAGCTACGGGTTTTTTGGTTTGATTTTCTTTGGTTTTGATTGGTTGGTTTGGGGTGGGGTTTATTTGGTTTTGTTGTGGTTTGGGGTTTTTTTAGTGAAAAGCACTATTTCAGTCTTCTGGAATTGTCATTTCATTACAGATGTTATTAAAACAGAACATCTGCATGTTACAGTTTCTGCATTTTTTGAGTTCTTGTCCAGACTAAAAGATGCATACCCAGTGTAAATATTTTCTAACATTTATCCTAAAATATAAATCTGAATGAAGTTGAAAGTAAAGCTGTTTTATGAGTGTACTCTAAAGTAACCATTACAGAAACTAACCCATATCTTTCCTGTTTTGGACTAGCATTATGGACTTATGGACAACTCAGCAGAAACTGGCATTTGTATTACTCTGAGAAAGGAATGTAGGCAAATAAATATATATAAAATCAGGTCATTATATTAGGAATACAGAGATGTCTTTCTTTGAAAAACAGACTATTTTTTAATCCATCCACTTTACTTTGGATATCAAAAGTAATAATCCACAATAACAGTGATTGAAATGCCTATTTACTTTTTTGGTTTTGGGCCCTCCACTCTTCAGAGATGTAGAATTTTGTGTATTAATGACTGTTCTTAGTTCAGTGAAACTGAATGAAAAATAACTTCAATTACTAGAAAAATCCAAATTTTTCATTTAGTTCAACTTTTAGCTCTGGAATAAATTTGCAGAAGGTACATTTTGAAATACAATCAACTGAGGAGAAGAAAAAAAAATCCAAAATAAACACACATTTGTTTTAAATACACTTTGTATTGAAGAGGTCATTCAGCTGTAGCTATTAAATTAAATCTGTGTCTGTGTTTAATTTAGTTTCACTGGCATTTATCAAGTACTTGATATAGTTGTACAGCATCTAACTTTGTACTTGGGAAACACCAAGACTACTTGAAATAATTAAAGTCTATTTTAAAATGGGATTTTGTGATACAATTTGATTGGGAGGAATGTATTATGGTATATTCAGCCCCTGTTACCAAATACACTGAAATGCTTTTATCAAGTGCTGTTCTTCATGAGTTCTCATGTAATCACTGTGTTAAAAAAAAGGAAGAAAGGCAGTAAATGTCTCTAAATATAGTCCTGTTTTCTCTGTGTGGTATTTTCAAGAGCTTTATTGAATTCCATACTGTACTGAAGTCTTGAGAGTCCACAGCTCATCACACACCTGTGCTCATAATCCTTCAGCTTCTTCTGTGGGCACAGAAGAAGGGTTATTAGTGTTTGATTATGTAAAGCTTCAGTTTCAGAAGATGAGCATGTTTTATCAGTAGATGAACCAGAAAAAGCATTTTTGCACATGCTATGAGGGGATGTTGCATATGAATGACTAAAGTAGATGGTTATTCTGCAGCCAGATGAATCAGAGATATCCCTCAACAGCTGGTGATGAGACGTGAAGATCCATTAAGAACTAATTCTTTTGTCTACCACAAACAGTTTTTGTTTAATATTAAAATCCCCTGTTTAATGTTTATTAAGTTACTCTTCAATCCACTATCCTTGTCAAGATAAAAATACAAATTCAATGTGAGAATTAAAATGAGGCACCTTTTGGGATATTTAAATCCTCAAAAACTAGTCCAGGCTTCTGACCACAACTATATTCTTATTGTCATTGAAGACTGGATTTGTGTAAATTATTTTTAACTTATTTTGTTGTGGTGATTATGCCTCCATGGAAACAATTTATGAATTTGTGTTGACTCCTCAAATAGATTTGGCTGAAATACTCTTTGAAAAGAGTAGACACCTTAGAAAAGATGAATCGTGACATTTCAGTGCTTCAATACATGTTTCAGGTTTTCCTTTTGAAAGAATGTTTTGAAACCAAACAAAATTTTAAAGGCTTTTAGAAATTATTAAGTAACTGAAGAATAAAGTGAATAATCTTATTGACTGAAAGTAGGATAAAATTTTTTAATGTTTTCCCATTTAATTTCACTGATGGAAATTTCCAAATGGAAATTCACTATTGGAATTTCCATTTGGAGTCAACTAGAGATGCTTTTTCATCATCTTGCTTTGGTTTGGCTGTCTGTATAAGCCCATAATTTACATGCTGCTGGGCTGTTGAGTCTTATCACCAGCTTCTGACATATGGCTATTTGAAGCTTTCTTGTTTATAAACTCTGTCTTGAAAATGGTTTTGGTTTTTTTGTTTTGTTTTGGTTTGGTTTTTTTTCACTCCTTACTCCCACTGAGTGTTTTCAACTTTGATTAGAAATCCCATTTTCAGCCTCAATTTTCATAGGTAGATTTTGATCACACAGTTTGTATAACAGGTATAACCAGGACTGAATACTGGTTAAATACCTCTTCTGCATGATCATCTCACTCATGTTTAAAGAAAAATCAAACCTAAAAATTTCCAGCTGTTGCTTTGATGAGCCAAACAAGCCAAACTCTCTCCGTTTCATCTTACATTGAATCCACTTCCACAACTTGTTCATTCATTTGGGTTTTCTTGCTTCAGATTAATTTCCCTTTCTTAAACAGTGGCCAAAGCAGTACACAGTATACAGGATGTAGTTTCCAGACAGTGCTGCTAATAATGCCTTGTCTATATTGGAAATATTTCATCTAATAAAACTCAAGGTCATATTTGACATTTTTTCCACAGCAACCTGACACTGATGGTTTTTAGCCATTGTTGATCCACCCATATGCCTCTTTTTTCTGCTCTTCTATTTCAGTTGAATAGCCTGAACTTAAAGCCAAAATTATTAATAGGATATAGTCTTCGGGAACTTGTAGCTAGCTGCTGCTCAGTGGCTGGATATTTCTGAATTGGTACTGCTATATGTCTTCTATTTGGGAAATTGCTACTTTCAGAACTCTAAAAGAAACCTCTGGATTTACAGCTTTCATCTGTGTAATTGCAGACAGCTTTCAGGTATTTCCCATCTCCATTATTTTGTTAATGTACGTTCCTCCCAGATCTGTTCTGGATACTTGCAAAATATTAAAATCCTTTGCTCCAACTCACACTTGCCCTCCTCCCTTTCCAAAGGGATATAACTTCAGCATCCTCTTGACATGACTTGTCTTAGTAAATATCTATATACAACCATATATTCAATTCAGGTGCTACTTCTCTCAGATTTTTTATAAAGGTTGCCAAAAAGTGCTGTTTCTACCACAACAAGGGTGTCAAGCTTTTCAATGCCTTCCAGTTCAGATGTCATAGTTTATGGACATATTTGTAATTTATTACTGGTCATGAAATCTTTTATCTTCTGTTCTTAAAAAAAAAAAAAAAAAAAAAATAAAAAAAAAAAAAAATTTTAAAAAGAGAGAAAGCATGTGAAATAAGCTTTTGGCTCATTTTAAATTGCTCAATACTGAGCTTCTTATGTCAGCTCTTGTAAATGCTCTTTGTCATCCTATTTTTGCTTAAGTCTGATCAAGTATTTCTGTACTGGTGCCACAAGACCCCTCTCATCATGTAAGATACAAATTCCAGAAGTTTTAAATCTTTAGCATAAACAAATTCTGCATCCCTACTCTGTGTTCTCACCCCTTTTAAGTATCTTCTCAGTTCAGAACAGATTTTCTCACTCATCTCTTTCTTATATTTTCAACTTCTGTCAAAAACACTTTAAGGACTTCCAAATTACACATTTCAGTTACAGTGTCTTAATGTACTCCTTCACAAGCTATGTGACATGGAAAAAAACTTTGAGCCCAGTACCTTAGTGACTATACTGCTCCTTTTCCTGGTTATTTTTAATGTCTATGCACAACGTAAGGGCACTGGTTCTTTATTATGAACTGTTGATGATGAGGTTGGATACATTTTAGGGTTAATTTGCACAGGAGTGGATACCAACAGTGAGTGGTACTCCAGGTGTGTGCAGCTTAAAGTCAGTGGTGCTGCTGCTCGGACAGGAAGGGGGAAGAGCAGGAAAGCAGTTTTTCAGCTCCATATCTTACTATCAACATCTCATCTGCTGTGAAAGCTCATTCATTACTCACCAAAGATTTCAGTCCAGAGTCCAGATTTCTTTCTCTTTTACATCGTGTAGGTAGTTGACTAAAGCCAACTTGTATTTAAGCTCTTAATGTAAATACCTACATTTAAATTTTAAGGCAGTAAAGTAAGTGAGTAAAATGAGTAAAACTAAAGAGAGTAAACAGATGCAATATTCATCAGGAGCTCAATTTCTGAATTCTGTGCCACACTTCCAAAAATAATGCCTCTCAGAAGTATCCCTAATAAGTGCACTACCCCCAGAAGTGTTTAACTCTGGGCACACAACCTCTGCCATGGAAGAGGGTAAACAATCCCTATACCTGTATCTTTACATCTGTTGCCTACTAATATTTCAGTGTATTCTTGGACATAGCAAAATCACTCTGGGTTCAGTAATTGGTTTCTGTAGAAGTTTGATTAGTGTACAGCGGAAATGGATAAAAATAGTACTTTAAATTACAGAGGTAATGCACCAGCTGTGTCCTCCTTCTGTTTAAAATGTGTTTCGTTTTGGTTACATCTTACAGACCAATGTAGTGAGGATAGGGAATATCGCTGCAGCGTGTGTTATATTCACACTCCACCAAGGAGAATGTATTCCCTCAGGCTTCCTGAGGGAATCTTTGATTTGGAAAGAGTGAATCATTGCTGACCTCTTCTGAGCTGCAGAGAGATGGTCAAAAGTTTTTATGAAATGCAAATGTGAGTATAGGCAGATGAAAATCAGATTTCTTCTTTCTCATTACTGGCTTCCCTGTCTGTAGAGGTAAAGCTTGAGGGTTTCATTTTGCTTAACATGCTTCTTTTAGGAGGGCTGTTCCCCTCAGCATGGAGGATGCATCTGCTAGGGAACAGGAAAGAAAATGTGAACTATGTAGACCTGTAGAAATACTTTCTGATATCTGCCTGCCCGTTCTCCCATGCCAAACTATTCTGCTGTATGCATCTCAGCTGGACCCCCCTCTTGATCTATCTATGCTGAATAGACTGCTCTCCTTTGGGACATCCTATCTCATCTTTTTCTGTAGCCCTCCTGTTGGACCTGAAGCATAGTTTCACAAAGCATGTCTATGTTAACATTTTAGTTCAGTTGTTTTGAAGAGAATGTCCACATTTTCCCCACTGCCTGTTTGGTTTGTACCATGAGCAGTAATGCAGCACCTTAAATGCTTTTCTCTGGAGTGCAACTGAAAGGATGTGTCCCAGGTGTTCCATCTACTGTACTCCAGCCACTAAGACCTGGCATTCAGTCTCCAGAACCAAGCTTGGCTTGGCCTTAAACTGTCAAATTCCTGTGTTGTCCTCAATGCCAGCTGATTTGTTATTGCAGCAGCATTTGCCTGTTGTGCATGTCAACACAGGTGTGGCTTAGCAGGTGTATCAGGTAAAGAAGCTGAGGAAAGGTGCAGCATTGTGTGTCAGGGAGAAGCAGTGACTTTCTTTGTGCATGAGTAATGGCACAGAAAAGAAGTCCTCATTGCACATATGTGGAAGTTATAAAATAATAGTATAATAGTTCTGTGAATGGCATGGTCTGTGGCTGAGCAGTGGAAGGACAAGATAAATTAATGAAATTGTGATTTAAACCATATTCTGTCCTACACTCATTTTTAATTCACATCTTTGACAGGATTTATTTCACTTTTTTTAATATCACATCAGATTTTTTTTTCCAGAAAGGAGTTAATTTGTTTTCCTAAGGGATAATAAAATATCTCTGTATTAAGTAAATTATTAAAGATATGAGTTTAGCCCAAAGCAACTCTGAAGGGTAGTTCAAAATTAAAGTGAAGGAATGTATGTAGCATGCAATAATGTGAGGCTCTCTCAAGTCAGATACTGTATTGACACTAATACAATTTTCATTTCTTAGGACAGAGAAAATAGTTTAAGATACAAATACTACATTAGTAAAAAATATCTGCTACAGCTGGGTAATCGCCTCTATTTTGTCAAGTATTGTACTATTTTTGGAGATTGTATTGGTTTATTATCTTTAATTACTATTCTTGCTTTGCTAGTTTTTTAATTGGTAGATACTTTGCACATAATGACATGATAATAATTATCTTGGTTTGTTGCTGAAAGATTGTTGAGTGGTTACGTACATTCTGTCTGGATTTTTAATTTGGTGATCCAAAAATTGGAGTGTGGGTCTCATCCTGCATTATAGGGAACTTGAATAAGAATGGAAGTCAGCGGGAAATGTGCATCCACTGCCTGATACTGTTGATTCATCACCTGGATGAAAGCTAGAAGAAATATCCTCAAAACCTGCTTCAGTTAAACAGTAATGAATAAGTACAAATTTCTACTGTGTTCTATTAGTGAGAAATGTGAATTTTGCCATTTTGCAGGCATGTTTATTCTGTGACTTCTCTGCCAATTGGGCTGTCAATACTAGCATGACTGCAAATGGGCACACACTTTATTGCAGAACTGTAGGGGACTGCATTAGCATAAATGAACAGTATACTGATTTTGCCACCACACTGCCCCCTGAATAGGCTGCTTGCTTTCTGAATCCATGAACACAGCCAGATTCTTTAAAGTGTGTACTCTTTTGTGGCAATAAAAAATAATCTTATTGCTTAACCACACTGAAGAGGTGTTGGCCTTGAAGGGATGAAGTGTTATGAATGCTATCACCACAGACAGTTGCAACAAACAGTGTGGGAGTCACAATTATGGCTTCAAGAACCCATTTTTCTCCCACACACACTCATCTCTTGTCATACTCTCTTTCAACAGTTTGAAAATTTAAAATGTTTCTCAGAATATCCTTCTGCTGAGGAGATTAATACAAATATCAGCAGCAACCCATATCTGTTATCCACATTTGTTCACAGCCCAATTTAAGGTGTAGATTTTTATGCTGACCAACATATGGGACTTAAGTCCATGAAGGTGAAATTACTTCAAATAATACAATAGACTGCCTCTGAACCCAGGGCATCCTTTTGAATCAAAGTATCTTGATTTAAACACTTTACATTTAGATTGGTTTCATTCAGGAGAATTGGAGAAGTGCTGGAGAGATTGTCTATTTTAACTGAACAAGAAATTTGCCCCTTTATGTACTCCTTGTTTCGTTCACGTGTTACTGCCTTCTTCAGGAAGTGGTGTAATTTATGTTATGTGCTGTTATTTATGTTTAGGATTTAAGAGCATTTGGTATTTCTCCTCTTCTCTTAAAGTGTATGTGTTTTCAGTAGTTCAAATAAGGGATCTTCAGAAATTTTTACCTTAGTATTGTTATTTTTCCTAGGCTATGTGGTTTCAGTTTATGTGGCTAAAGTCTTGTGTAATTGTAATTAAAACAGAAATAACTTCTTGTGGCCCATTCAAATTAAAACAAGACACCTTCTTATTGAAAAATATGATAACCTTAGTCACAATCAGTAATTGTTGCTGCAATTAGTAATTAAAAGAAAATTTTCCTGCATTCCAGAGCCTCGGGCACCTAACCTCTTTCTAGCAATAACTTTCAGAGTCAATGCAGGCTTGAATTTTCTCATGCCTTCGCTGCAAATGAGCCATTAGCATTCAGCAGCCGATAATTTGGCCCTGTGAGTTGCGGTTTCCTTAAAGAGCATGTGCCAATTAAGCAAGATGAACCTCAGAGCTGTCAACAATGCAGTGATGATGTAGCAAGTGGTTGTAGTCATCAGCTCTTCTAGGAAATAATAGGTGTTTTGAAGAGCATAGTCTGACAAATCTCTACTTTGTGGGATCAAGTGCAAAGGAATAAGTCAGAAATTGAAAGTCAGTGGATGAACCAGAAGTAAATCTTGTTAGCTTTATGAGTCTCATCATAAGCTTCAGTCAGCCTAATGCAGTGAACACAAGCCTTCAATATGTGCTTAAGATAATGAGAGCCAGTACTTGCTCAGACTTGTGGTCTCATCACTAATCTGTGTCAGTAATGCTCGAGAATCAGAGTACAAGAGGCATCACAGTAGAGAGAAGTTGTCATCCCTTATAAGCCATACAAAACCAGTGACCATGTCTGTACTGCCAGTTAAATGTTTTATTCTTTTTAGGTATTCAGACTGTATCTGTAAGAGGAGATCCCTTCTTTTTTTTGTTTGTTTTTCTCACCCTTTTTCTGTCTTTCTCTGTTTTCACTGACATAAAGATCTGGAAGCAAGACAATTTAGCAGCTCTTGTAGAATAATGAAGAGGAGCTGCTAATTTGATTGAAATGGGAATGTGGCCAAAGATCTGAGATAATAATTGCAGTAATTCTTCTGAGAGCCCTCATGGACATCCATACACCACAGAAAAAAAACATGCGTGGGGCAGTTGAAACCATGCTGAGCTTGAGTTAATGTAACCAATTGAGGAGGTATGTCTGAAACGTTCCACTTAAAACACCAGCATTATTTTTTTTTAAGAGGAAACTCAAGGATATATCTAGCTTAGTGATTTTTTAATTTTTTTTTTTTTTTTTTTAGGGCTATGACATGTATTGGAATACATAGCAATCAGAAATTAATGGAGAGCTGTCAGGTGATTGTACTGTTTTAAAGATGTTAATGATCTATGTTCAGCTTCAGAAGAAAACAGAAGATACAGAAAGATGGAAATTTCCTTACAGTTCTGAATCTTGTAACATTTCAGATAAAGTGAATTTTCCATAGCTTCAGGTCTGAGTTGAGCGCCCTTACTGTGTCTGTGACAGAAGTTGCCAGTTCATCCAGTAACTCACAGATTTATTTGATGTTGCAGAAATGTGCTGCCCTCTTTGGCTGCAAACAGTAGGAGAATTGATAAATCTTCATTGTAAGAATCCCTTAGAACTTTTCATCCAGACCATTCATTTCCTCAGTGAGTGTCACAGCCTGGTAGCAGAAACCACTGCAATACCTGGTGAGCTGATGCTTGGAGGGAGGGACAAAGGGTGGTGAAGGAAGAGCTTTTATGCATCTAATCCAGCCACAACTCACTTCTTCATGAGAGGAGCATTTTAACATATGTTTTTGTAGGAATCAACACAAGGAGATATCTATATCCAGGTATTTCCATAATTAGACTATATAACTAATCTTAGGATAGATGAAAACAAATTAAAATGAATGCTATCCTTTCTGCTAAATCTTTTAATTTTGACAGAAAATTATATTTGTGATTAAAGGTTTTGGAATTGGTAGCTTGGTTTTGGTTTTTGTTTCAAAGAATGCTAAACTTCTGTGAAAAGTTTTGAGTTTCCATTAAGAACTCAAAAAAGTTTATGAAACCTTTTTACTTGGGTGCTCTACCATATCATTTCCTGGAATTTAAAGAGCAATTTGTGGTCTCATTCTCTAGTCAATACATGTTCCTTTTATCTCCTGTTCTGAGTTTTCAAAAACATGGTCCATGAGAATGTATTGTGTCCTTGGGGAATCTGGCTTAAAAAGGGGAATGGAAATAGAAGGTATAGGAGTGACACTAAATTAGCCCTGAGGGGAAAGTGGTGCCCAAAGTCTGATTAACCACAGTCATGCCACACGGGGTTTAGTTCTCCTCTGGACAGTGAATTTACAAAAAAAAAAAAAAAAAAAAAAAAAAAAAAAAATTGAAGGACAGAGATCTCCTCCATCATAAAACATGGATGACAGGTGAATGCTTAGATCCATGTCCCCAATGCAATGGCTAGAGAAATAGAGTAGGATAGCACCAAACTGCCATTCCTGGGAAAAAGAAGGGAGACAGGACCCTATTGCTTTGCTGGAATATTCCCTGTTTGATTAGAGTCCTATCTGAATACTTTCAAGATACTGTCATTGCAATTGAAATAGAAATAAATTTAAAACTTTTCATCTGGACTATATTCTGGGCTTGTTTGACCAGTGTGAGAGGCTCCATTATAATCTTGAAATGCTTTCTCTTTGGGGGAAAATCAAGCCCATCTCTCTGTGTCCCAATGGACTGCCTCAAGGAAAAATCCCACATCATTTTTAATACTAAATACATCATTTTTAATACATCAGTTTTACTAATAGCAGTAATTATATAATTAGAAAATATTTAGTTTTTCCACCATGAATGTCTTCATTTGCAAAGAGAAATATGGCACCAGTGTGGAAAGACTGGAAAAAGAACTCTGTGAAGCTTAGTTTAAATAAAATTAAACCTGATATAAAAAAAACCTTAAGGCCTTTAAAAATATTTTCTTGTTAATCCTGAGTATGTTGTATTTTTATAGCAGTTTCAGAAGAAACCGTGTTTCTTGTTGCCACCCTTTGATATCCATTTCATTATCCTTTCTGAATGGAAAGAAAATAGAATATATTACTGTGATCTCTACAGCTATTGCAGCCTTGTAAAATCAGGATTTCAGTGCAGCACCAAACTGTTCTAATCAAGAGTTAGTACATACTTTTTATTTAAGATTGGTGTCTAAGTCTAATTCTTTGATTATAGAGAACACCAACAATAAATCAAGTGTGGAAATACTGCTAAATGGAGGCATGGGTCTACAAACTTTTTTATGGTATCTTTGTAGCGTTCATTTTTAATGCCTAGCCACAGGCATCTGGTGCTGTTTGAGATTGTCCAGGTCTTCTCCAAACCAACAGCTGTGGCCTCTGGAGAATGCAGGTTGCCTTCTGATTGTCTGTCTTCTGCCAGCCCTGTACAGAGATGGTCAGAACATCTCCAGGGGCAATTGGTGTCAGTGTTTAGGCAAGTGAACTGAGCTCCCATGAATTTGTTCTGATTTTGCTACTATTCATGTCTTCTGTGCTTTTTATATTCCTAGCAATAAATCTGCTTCAGTAATTAAGTTAATAGCACATCTGATAGGAAAATAATGTACACGCAGATTTAGAGTGCTTCAAATCTGTCAGTAGCTCTACATGTCATCTTGTGAAAAGGAAACTGCACGAGCAGAGTCATACTGTTCTTTGTTCCTATTGTGTCTGGCCAGCATGATGACCACAAAGATTTGTTGCCCATCTCCTGGGCCTCAGTTATAGGTTATTACTGATATGATTGGGTGCAAGTTATCATCTGCATTCGTTTACCCCTATTTCAAGAGTGGTATGCAAATAAACACACACACTTTTCATTATGTGACTGAATATGACTTAAGTATATTGTTTTTTAGAAAGACAAGAAGGAAAAGTGGAGGACAAAGATAGCAGGCTTCTGGTGGTGTATGATTGTTTGGGGAAAAGAATTTTCAGACAAAAATAATCTAAAAATGGAGACGAATAATTCAAACTCTGAATTCAAACTCTTAGTTGCAGGAGCTGTCAGTGTAAAGTGGTAGAGTTGGTCCTGACTGCCCAAGCTGGGTTTCTAAAAGTCTTCAGATGTGTCTGAGTCCTTCCCAGTGGTGAGGGGGATCCCTGGGAAACAAAGACGCTGCCTATTGCTGGCAGGGACCTTTGTGGTGAGCCCTTGCCTGTTTCTCACTGACACCTAGAGGTTTCCAACAATGCAATTTACTCTTTTCATAGTGTGTTGAGGATCTTTGATAAAAGAGAAAGCAAGTGGGGTTACACTTGTTTCCTATCTCTAAAACCACTTTCTGATTATGCAGATTATTGCTCTACTGCAACCCAGCAAGCCAGGAAAACAGAAGCAAAGTTTCTTGAAACATGTAGAGGGGGAAAAAATGTCATCATTATGGATTTATCTTTGTTTTGTTCCTTTCTGGAAATCTGTTGAGGGAAAAACATCACCAGGACTTCAATGCCCATACCTTGACGTAGAGAGCCCTGAGTTCTCTTGCAGGGTTTTATTTCCTTCCTGTGCATGTGTGGTTGCCATCTGCAGTAATCAGACTCAATCAGCAGAAGGAGTCAACTGCTTTGCATTAACTATTGTTCTCCTGACTGCAGTATTTTATAATAGATTTTTAAGATCTGCACTGACTCATACAATGCATATCTAATCAAAAGTAAATTAAACTGCATACACTGATTTGATATGACAGAAGAGCATTTACCACAGCAGAATAGTGACACTGGTTTTTAAATAAGATTTTTTTTTTAAAGTCGAGTGTTTTGTTGGCATATATTATTGTATGTCCTTAGATCAGACTTTTAATTTTTAATTTGTGGTTTTATTCAAGGTGATTTGAGTCCTTAAAATTTTCATGTACTTAAAAATTTCATACACTTAAGCAGAAGTGGAGTTCATACATATCCATAGTTTGAAGAATTATGCTAACAACAGTTCTTTGTAATTTTGGGCAGTCTTTATCAATTTTCACCTGCATTTTAAACTGATTATGTAGCACCTATGTTTCTAAAATTGCTGTAAATCTGGTCATCACTACTACAGCTATCTTTGCTCTTTTGGCACTTTAATTTGAATTGTGTGTCAGCAATATAAAGAATAATAATAAAATTATATATAATATTAAATAGTAATAATAATTTATAATATTAATTTTTTTAAGAATTGTAGTTTAGCTATAAATTTGACCTGTGAATTAGTGTCTGTAGTAATGACACCAGTGTAATCAATAAAGAGTTGTAACTGGCTCATTAGTGTAGATATCTGCATAAGCTGCAAAACCTGCTCAAGAAGCCAATTAATTCCCCTTAACACAGGACAGCAACTTCATATACTGAGTTACTGATCTTTGAGGTGGCTTCAGTGGCTGTGGTTTCAGACCAAGGTGCTGGGCAAACAGGGTTGTATTATGTATTGAACATGTGCTTTCTGTATGTAACAGACCCACAATGTCCCCATCCCACAGAAATATGTCCTACAGCATTCCAGGAAGCTTCAGCTCTTGACTCGTACAGATCCTTTTCAGTTCCAAAGGGGTGGAAGCGCATTTTGTTTTTTGAAAATGAAGCAGGTCTTGAATCCCTAGTTATGATTACGGTGAGGGTTTGCACAAGTATTCAAATACTGCCCCCCCCAGGTACACTGTTCCCTAATCCCAGAACTTTTGGGGAGACACATCTTACAGAGCGGTAATTCTTCTTCTAGATGGCTCTTGCCAAATATAAACCAAAAATATCAAATCCATGGGCAGCCCTGAGGGTGTAACTCTAAGCCTTTCAATCTTCCAAAAGATTCTCCTTGTCTGTTAATAAGCAGTGCTTATACAGGACTTTTTAAGTGTTCCCTGAGCATTAGTCCCCACAGCAGCCTCAGAAATTCTGGAACATTATCCTCATTGTTTATATTTGAGAAGGTCTGCCTCTGAACTTGTCACAGCATCATACTAGATTCCCAATCCCACCTGCTCTCTTACAGAAGCCCTGCAGACTGCTGTGTCTTACCACAGCTTTCTGCTCAGGATATGCACTTTTGATGCAATCAAAACAGTGAAAGGTAGGAGGGCTGCAGACACTGTTTTATGTATTTCCTGTGGTTTTCTTGTAGGTTTTTTTTCATGGTTGTAAGACTGTTATCCCTTTCATCATAATAAGAAATTAATCATAATTAAGTAGTCTGGAGATCATGGAGATTTCCCTTCAGTCAACAGTTATGCTAAGTTAGCTGGCTTGTTTCTGGATTTTTGCCTCTTTTGGATTCTCCTTTTCCTTTAAACTACACAGAAAAAGAAACCTGTCTTAATGTCACGACAATTAGATGGTTCAAAATTAGTCTAGATTGTAATAAAAAAATCAGTACTCTTGCTATTAAGTTATATAGGAGTTTTAATGAGAAAGAAAACAACTAATGTATGCAACAGCCACCAAAGAAAGCAAATCATTAGTAGATTTTAGTACACTCTTTCTATTAATAAATCTAAAGCAAATCATTATCTGAAGGAACTGGAAATATATTATTTTAACTAAATTTCTACAGGAATTTGACTTATTTTCCTTCTGTGGGTAGTAATCTGTATTAATTTTCTTCAGCTACTCCAATGGAAGCAGTGGAATTTTTTCCATGAAATACCATCTGAAGACTAACAGAAATGACAGTACTCTGTTACTAAATTGCTTATATTGTGGCATAGTGACTTTAGAAACAATATAAAGCATGATGTAGTTTTGAAATCCCTGCTGTGTTGTAGCATTATTTTCCTAAAGCAAGCAATAATTCTTGAGCTGGAATTGTGTGAGTGTGCATCATGACATAGCATCATTTGTCTAGCAAACCATTTCACAAGACCATAAAAAACAACCCTCAAAATATTAATTGAAATATTTTACTAACTGACTGGTTTATTCTGTGGGAAATCCCACTGGATTTTCTGCCAATTCGTCTCTACCCCCATTGTACCAGTGTACACTCATTGTACCAGTGGTTGGTTATCCTGTTGGATTCAAACATGAATTCCTTGGGAGCTCCTAGATGTTCAAAACTGATAAAGCATTTGCATACATTTCAGCATGATGGTACCAAAATGTATATTTGACCGTGCAGATATGGCTTTGTTTTCCTGTGATTTGGTTCCCAGATGCCACTGCAATGAATTCACAATTCTACACTGATCAATAATAGCAATACAGAAATGTTTTCAATATGCTTTAATGTTGCCGTGCATACACCATTGAGCAGGAACTACTTAGACCAATTTAGTGGAAAAGATTTAATTTATATTGCTATTTTTAAATATTATCTCAATGTTGCTCTTTTGGAACGGCAAGAACATTATATCACCATTAGCTGAGAGACTTTAATGTAAATTCAGCTAAAATGTGTCTCATCTTTAAAGAATCAGCAGTGCCTTCTTTATTTTTACAAAAATCCAGTTTAAAGAAAAAAATATCATCTTATGCTTCTTTGATTTTGATGCCCTGTGTTGTAATAGACTTCAGAATAAACAACAACACTTTCTCCTTGCTTGCTAAAAGCTGATTTAAGGAGATTATTCTGAATTCCCTACACGTGGAAATGAAAAGCTTCTTCTTTCCACCTTGAGAGACATTTAATTGCTGAAGTGTGTCTCCTGTGTTTTTGTAAGTGGTTCTTAATGATTATTTATTATTACATTTGCACACATAAGCACGCATATTTATTGCACTTTTTTAGACCTTATTAGCTCTGTTTAAGCAATTTAAAAAACAGAGAGTAATTTAAAAAACAGCAGCAACAAAAAAAAGTCCAACAAAAAAAAAAAAAAAAAAAAAAACCAGCCCAACCCAAAACTAAAAAAAAGACTATTCATGCTGATATAATTGAGATTTGATAATGAAGATGCTTTTGTACCTCTACCAAGAAATTTAAATCTGTAGTTTTACATGTCTATCAGATATTTTAGACTAAAACTCAGAACAGGTAAAATGAAGGTATTTATTTGAAAATAGTATCTAATCTGTGCTATCACTTTTTAAAAAGTTTCAGGAAAACCAGAATTTTAGAAATATAATAATCCCTAACTGTGAAGTAACATGAATGAGTTTCAGATACGCAACACAGAGAAGTCTGAGAGTTTTCACTCCAGAGCACAGAAATCCCTACTGTATAAAGGTACCTTTTTTGCTATATTACCAGTTATTAAATTCTGCCCTTAAGTCACAAATTCATCTTCTGCCAGTAAGCTAGAAATAGCAGCACAGTTGCCTGGGAGTGAATAAATTTTATTTGGATGCAGTTTTATTTCTCTAGTACATTTTTAAGCTAACTTCTTATTTTTATAGACGAAGGGAGTGAGGAGAAGACTAAGACTAGAATTCCTCAAAACAAGTGTTTCGTTCAGAAGTGTGTTTGCTGTGAGGGCCTTGCATAAAGAAATCATTCACACATGCCCTGGTAAGCTGGAGTTCATTGAAGTGACACTGGGCTGCCCATAGCAGTTCTAGCCCACAGGCAAAACATTCTTCTGGCAAAATGCTATCAAATTCCCACTCACTCTGTTCACTTAAAGAGCAATTCATAAGTGCCTTGTTTTTTTTAAAAAAAAGGAGAGTAGCTCTATGTTCCTGACACTCAGAGATGCCCACCCTGGATAGCAAAAGGTATTTCCTCTCACAATAGGAAACCAATGACAAAGAATTTTGTGAAATTCTTTTTTTATAATGGAATATGTTAATGAAAATACTCTGCGTGAAAAGATCTCACTGCATCAAAAATAAGCTGTCCTCCATGGGTATGGCATCTAAGGGGTAGAAAAGAGCATTACAACGAAATATATTCTCTTGTTCTATATTTTTTATTGTTATTCACCTGGCTGAGTGCTCTTAAGTGGGAGATGAAGAATTAAGTGTTCCCTCTGGGTTTTTTAATCTCTTTTTTATTTACAGTTGTAATGTGTGGAGCCCAGACCCTCATTTTTTATGAGAACACCTCCAGAACATAGAGATAAAACATTCGAGAACATAATTTGAATTACAAAACTGGCAAAAATGGGATTTATTTAAAAACCTATGATATGTGAAGAGCAACAATTCTGTCTCTCATGTTCACATGTGTAAGCAAAGGTTAATCTTATTTCTCTTTAAGTAATCTTAAGACCATTTTAGACAATGGTTTCCAGTGATTTGTGCACAACAGTCCTCACTGAATAACTATTACATTCCTTACTTTAATATACCAATGTCAAAGTATAGGGATCTTTATTGTTTTAAATGGGAGAGAAAGTTGGTACAGGTTTAGGTTTGGTCGGGGTTGTTTTGTTAGTTTGCAGTAATTTATATTGGTAATTTATTCTTAATTTGTTCCTGAACAATGATTAATCTGTGTCATACATCTGTAACAAGTTCTGCACACTAAATTACTTTTTCAGGTGGTACCAATATTAGGGTACAGCTTAACTCTAGAAACAGTGGAGGTATTTGAAGTCACCAAAGTTTTGTACCTTGTAATTCATTAGAAAGTTTGATGAAGGATTGTGCTCGGGCCACAAGATAAATAGGATGTGAATTAAAAGCTGGTATTCACACTCACTACATTGAGTGTGAATTTCCCATCACTTCTCCTAGTCTGTACACTGTCATCTTTCCCACACCTGTTTCACAGATGACTAAATTCTCACCTGTTGTCCTCCAGCTTTATTTTTTATCTCTTTATTGATGTTGTCCTGGGCCATTTTTTTATTATAATTCTCCCTCTGTGCTTCATTAACTCTTCTTCTCCTTACAACACCCTCTTCCAAATTCCCAAGCATAACCTGAGCTCCACTGTTCCTTGTCTTCTACCTGTTGATTTAGAAATCTCATGCCAGATATTTTTAGGATTTTGTTTTATAAAAATTAAGTGTTTAAAAAAGTGAAGAAATGTAAAGCATTCCCTCTAAATGATATGCTAGATACCAGTTGGGAGCCCTGTTGTATTTGTAAATCACACTGCTCGCTGCAGCCTGGCACTGATGTGACATGTTGCCATCCTGGCACTCATGGGTCCCACTGACACTCTGTGTAGAACTCTGGCCATTTCCACAGTCAGGTCTCCTTCCCATCCATGTTCCTTGGCTAGGAGGATGACTTAACGTAGAGAGCTGGGCTGGTGTCTGAAACTCCTGTGAGGGTCACTGCCCAGGCATGCCCACCATCTTTATTCCAGGCCACAAGTTCTCACTCCTGGCCACCGGAGCGGGCACTGCCAGGATCGAGTGTTGTACAGCTGTCCAGGAGCGGATATCCAGAGTGCCACTGCCCTTAGTGCAGCAGGATTGCCTCCTGGCAGGAGCAGTGGGAAAGGCTTCAGGTTGCAGGAGTGGCAACCTGCTGAACACTTTTAACTTGGCAGCGTTGTCACCAAGGGGACAGTTGGTCCTGGGGAAGCAGGCACAAATGCCATGCTGCACTCCTCAGAGTTCACTGGCAATGTTTTTCATAGCTCTTGGGGCCAGAGGTGGGCTGAGGGTAAAAGCTGTGGTGCCAAATTCTCTTTTCCTACTCCATTTGCTTGCTGCATCTGTTTGCTCTGTAATTCCTCGTTTGATTGACTTTGTTGGAATCAAATTTCATTTGATGCCATCTAATATTGCATATTTCGAAAGAGGAGAACCAGATACTGTTTTCTGCCATGTAACTCCCTTTGTGGAAGGGTCCATGATGAAGTCAGGCTGGTTGAGTTCTGAACTTTGCGTAATTGCCATTAAAAGTTCCTATACTTACCAGAGCTATTAACTCTTAATAAGGTTTACACCATCCAAGTTCCTGAGAGTCACTGATAGACTTTTACAAATCACAGAAATAGATTATTTTGTTGATTCAGTGCAAATTTTAGCTTTTTCATTAAGTTTTTCTTCATTACTCTAAGAGGCTTACAAATACACTATTACTTTGCAGTACTCATTTTCTTGTGAGGTACTGATTTTAGTGTGCTTAGCCACACAGTGAAATTTTCCGTATAGATATATGAGAAATATAGCAGGTTATATTTATAGCAGTTTATTTGCTTACTCATTTCTCCTTGAAACAGAAAAACCCTTATGTGCAATACAAGCAATCTCAAAGAGACATCTGATACTCATCTAAATAGCTGTCTGTTGCTCTTTTACCAACCCATAACTCTGACAATGGGGATTTCATAAGGGGATTCCATGAGGGCCGTAGCTGGAAATTATTCATAAAAGCATATTGAGAGCCCCCTAGCTAGGACAAACCCCACAGGTTGCCCTTTTCCATCATCTAAGTGGTAATTCCTCGTTATTAATTTCACAAGAAATGGTGTCCTGTCTTACAATGTAGAAAAAATAAGATCAGTAAGTAGTGCCAAAGTATTCCATAAAGTGATGTGATTAATGCTCTTCTCACTGGAACTGCTGATGGAAGTAAAGCCTTACTCAATTTCCCTGTGGAGACACAGAGAACCAATGTCTTCAGCAATAATTTTTAAGCAGGGAGCTTTCTGCTTATCTCAGCTGTCTCATATAGTATTCAGAATGCACATTAAATAGTTGGAAAGAGGTTATAATGTGGGTGGATTTTCCCTAAGTCACTGATGCTTCTTTCACTGAAAACAGGTTGTGGAGAAGCTCTTTCCCTTTCTCTGATCTGAGATTGTTTAAGGTTCTTCAACTTTATTTTTGTTTTATATAGCTAATGCCAGATAATGTGACACATCCTTAAGTGAGTGCAAGTAGTTCTGTGTTCCTCGTGCCTTTTATTGTTTTTGGCCAACCACCTGCCACAGACAGTTGCTATATCTATGGCAAATATCACCTCACATAGTTGACAAGACTCACAGCATTTCATTAAGTTGCTATTGCAAGTTAACTTCTTGGTTACTTTAATTTGAGCATTTTTTTTCCTGTGAGAAATCATAAAGAAACATTGAACGGCTCTTTTTTACTTGTCGTTATTTTAAACACCTACCACATGAGAAGGCAGTAAGGCAGAAAACATTTTTTAATGTAGCAAATTTAGCTACAGAAGGCAATATAAGCTCCTGTTCACTAATAACCTTGCAGTTTGAGTTGCCTCCTACTGGGGCAGTTAATATGCTGAAGGTTGGTGACAAAATTGAGCAGTGGCACAGGACAGCCGTTCACCCCACTACTGCATGCTGGGCTCCCATACAGTCTTGGCTCAACACCCTGCTCAATGGCTTCTGCCTCTTTGTCTTGCTAGCTGTGATTTCTCCAGACTATTGACTAAACCTGTAAGCCTGAATGGCTAGTTCCTCTTTCTCAGCTTTTTATTTGCTTTATTGGGAGTCAAAAATGTAGATGAAGCTTTTGCATATGGAATTCCGAAAAACAATGCTGAAATTTTCTTACAGGCAAAAACAAGAAGTCACTTCCAATCTGCTATATGCTGAGAAGAAAACAAGCATACACTTGCAGGGTGAAAACACAGTATATGTCTGGCAAACTTTTGGAAATAATAGAACCTGGTTTTGCATAGGCTTTCACCATTTTGTAAAAACATGGTTATTTGCAAGCAGGCTTCTGTGTGCTGTAAAGCAGTGTAGAGTGTACTACCAAGTAGTGATGCCCTTTTTATTTGTACCCCTTCTGGACCTTCCCTTCTCCAAAACACGAGGTCTGTCACTGAGTCTTTTAAGGCTCAGTCCTATATATTTATAAGCAGCTGGAAAATTTCACACACCCACTGAAGGTTCCAATGAACACAAAATACCACAGAACAAATGCCAATAAGAGGTATTTTTAGCAGCTCATGTCACAGTTGCTGTTTTCCTCCACCAGGACAGCTAATGAGCTTTGTAAGACTTTGGAGAATAGTGCATCCTGCAGAAAAAGCCTGAGAATGCCTCTACCTTCTTTAACATGGGCAGAAAATGTTTGCTTGGAGTCCATCTGAAGCTTTATAACAAACCATTGCAGACTCTACACTGGTTTTATGGATTGCATTGCAGACCTCTATTTCATGCATTAATTTCTGTGAATGACAGTTTATTGTTTGTTTGTTCTGTAATATTGGCTGCTAGAGGTAGTATTATTATAAACAGACCTTGACTGAGTGAACAGGTTTTACTAGTAGTTAATGTAATTTTTTTACATTTTCTTGGCTTTGGACAGGGAGTATTTAAAATGTAAGGAAATCCTTTCCATACATTTTCAACTAAAGTTGAAGTTGTTTATAATTACATAATAGAAAAAAATCTAAAAATGTTGCTGACTGAGTGGAAAAAAAGTCATCCTTATGTTGGAGTTTCTTATTTTTTCTCCCTTGCCTTGCACTATTGTATTGAACAGAATGTAGCATGTTCCATTCCCAGGAGAAAGCCACACTGATATCTAATGTGTAACCAGCTGGGTGTTTACCCTTCATTATTCATACTGACAAGACATGAAAGGAAGAAATAGAAAAAGAAGAAAATCTAAGGTTGTTATAGTAGTTGTTCCTTTTTGTGTTAAAAAACACCAGTTCACAAATTCAAGTGACTCAGGAAAAAAGCTGCTTCATACTCTCTCAACTTATTTGCTGTTTTTATAAAATATGTTCATAGAAATTAATGACTGACACACTGAGGTGTGTGGAAAATTAGCCCACTTTTATGTAGAAATAAGTTTATTATTCTTGTGATTCCTGAAGAACAGTCACTGAGTGTACAATGACAGAGAGCACTGCATGGACCTTCTTTCACTAGTCCAGACTGAAAGTTGTTTTACAGTTTAGCTGAGTATAGCAACCTGTGTAAAGCCAGAGAACAGTATCTCTCGCAACATCTCAGAAGATGAATGGAACTGAGTCAGAGAAGAACTAATACTCAAATGGTTGGGTGATGACACTCTTTATATAAGGCTGAGAGAACTGACATTGTTCAGCCTGGAGAAGAGAAGGCTTCAGGGTGATCTAATTGCAGAGTTCCAGTACCTGGAAGGAGCCTGCAAGATGGAGAGTCTATTTACAAGGGTATAAATAGACAAGGTGTGTAGTGACAGGACTGAAAACTAAAAGACATTGGGTTTAAGTTGGATATTAGGAAGAAATTCTGTATTATGAGGTTGGTGAAACACTGGAAAAGGTTGCCTAGAGAAACTGTAGATGCCCCATCCCTGGAAGTGTTCAAGGTCAGATTGGATGGGGCTCTGAGCAACCTGGTCTAGTGGAAGGTGTCCCTGCCTGCCCTTGACAGGGGTGGTTGGAACCGAATGATCTTTAAAAGCCCTTCTAACCCAGGCCATTCTATGATCCCATGATTTTATAGCTTTTTTTATACCTATGCAGGAGGATCCTGTGGGACCAGAAGCCTGCATCCTGGGGGTGGACTGCCCACCATTTGGCAAAGGATTTTGAGCACACTGTTTATTCTTTATCAAATGGCTTAGATACAATATGTATTTCTTGACAAGCATTCTTTAGTAAAAGAAATCGGTAAATCTGTACCTATATTAAACAATTCTTTTTCCTCTTCAAATCTAGTGTTCAAATTGTTGCTGAGAAAGATGTAAATAGGATCTTTGGCCCTGAGTTTATGGTCAGGAAAAAAGCTGAGCATACATTTCTGCATACTGTTCATTCTCAGACATTACTTTATCATGACTGCAAAATATTATTTACTCATATTTAGAAACTTTATTTTCTTTTCTTTTTTTTTTTTTTTTTTTTTTTTTTTTTTTTTTTTTTTTTTTGCACTCCTTGTCTTGTCTTTTCCTTGCAGTCTTCAGAAATCTGTTTTCTGTTTATTTCAGGAGTCATTAGCTCATCTGTGTTGCATTTTGAACTGATTTGACTGGAACAGTTTTCTCAAAATTATCTTTCCTGGGCGCTAGCAAACCAAGAGCCTTGGGTGGTCCTGAATACTTGTATCAAGCTTCATCTACAGAAGTATACTCAGCTGGTCAGGGTGGAGGACATCCACAGGATTCAATGTTTGAATGCTGTTAGGGATGTTTCTACCAAGACTGACTGGCTCTCTCACAGACACCTGAACATAAACGCTGTATAATGCTGGCTTTGGCTGAAGATGTGGGGTGGTCAGAGGAGATGGGGGTCAGATAGTGGGTCCTTCTAGTTGTGTGGTAAGAGAGTGTGAGACTTCAGGGTTACAGAGCTGAGCCCCAGCTTTTGGCCCAGGCATTTGCAGGTCCATTCATAGGGTACATTTTTGTACTCACCAGAATGGACTCTCACAGGTTTCAGATGTGGCACTCCACTGCTGTCTGACCCTGGCTCATCATACCTACCACATGAACCCTGCTTGAGACATGCTTGTGGGAGAAGTGGAAACTTCTTGTATTGGAAGGAACTTGTAGGAGATGGAAACTTTAGTTCCTTAGCTGTCTGCTGGTAAATGTGTCACTAGAATCTCCATGCTTGTCTGCCTGCTCAGGTTTTGAATATGTAACCAAAACTGAGATTTTGCTTTCTTTAGCACCTGAAAGGATTTTATTTTGTTGTTGACTGTTACCCCACATTGTCATTTGGCCATTGCTGTGGAACAACAGCATGTGATGTCTTCAGTTATTTCTCTCTTTATCCAGGATTGTGCCATCAGTGCCAATCTGCTCTTATTTTGCTCTTTTTTTCTGTCTGTTGCCTAGGATCTTTACAGTTTCTTCATTTCTTTAAACTTTTTTGTTGTTATATTGCTTTTTAAAATGTTTTCTGTTTTTTTACCACCTGTGATATTCAGCAGTTGGGCTCTTTTTACCATATTATTTATAATTATAAGAGGAGACATGAATTCTTACAGCAAATTACCAGTGAAATATACCAAACCATAGACAGTCTTGCTAGAGTTTATGATAAAATTCTATAAATCTTTTCTTTAAAAAATTTCTATATATTCATTATCAATGCAACTATTTTCTTGTTCAGTGTCAGGAATATTAGCTATTATGGTTAACTCTTA
This sequence comes from Pyrgilauda ruficollis, assembly GCF_017590135.1. Taxonomy (NCBI): domain Eukaryota; kingdom Metazoa; phylum Chordata; class Aves; order Passeriformes; family Passeridae; genus Pyrgilauda; species Pyrgilauda ruficollis. Next base: position 10,594,302 of record NW_024525490.1, read on the forward strand.
TGAATGGCTAACTACTGCATTACCTGGCATAACTTGAGATTTTTAGTAAACCCTGGAAATTGCTTTTCTGTCTACATCAGCCTATTCCATTGACCTTCTGTCAAGATCTTGAATTTTTCACCGTCCTTCTGCTGCCAAATATTGGCTATGAAGTGATTCGTTTTCTGATAAATCCACTGTTGGCCTTGGTAATGAAGACAAATTCACTGGATTTCCATCTCTAAAGAATAGCATTTGAATAAGGATACAGATTCTGGTGAATTTTGCTTAGATCCAAACTAATTTAATCATTCTGTAGCATTACTACTTATTAAAAACAAAAGTAAACTTTATAAAGAGAGACATTGATCACAATGAAAAAAGAGAAAAAATACTAATTACTGTTCCTTCCTTCAAAAGTGCTTTCCTTTGAATAAATGCAGTTATGTCAAATTGTAGATAGAGAACATATTGGCTGTTTCTTATTATATGTAGTTAATTCTTCTTTTTAAAGGGTAAAATTGTTAATTTTCTGAAACTACTGGCAAATGTGAATGTTTAATGAAAATACTTTTGGCACTGCTGGTTTCCTCAATGCACATCCATATGTCAGCAAGTGTGACGCAAGATGCCTGCATCCCTCCAACATCACATTTTAATCACCATTTTACAAAAGCTCAACCAAACCAGCAGGACTAGCCTAGGCTTGTTTCCATGACCAAGCTGTGTGAAGAGAATATCACCCCTTTTTATTTATGTAAGTTTATTTAAGATTTCCCATCTAAATAAATTTTTGAAATGCAGAGCATGCATTTAAATATAGCAGGGCTTCAGAATTTTAGCTTTTTTCTCTCTTCACCAGCAGCTGGGTATCTTCCCTTTATATTCCAGGGCAAATGTGGGGCGAAACTGTTGCATGTGAAGATTTTTAGGTTTTACAAGGTGTTTTTTAAAGCCTGCACCAAGGCTACTTATGTTTCTATGAACTAAGCTGAGACTCATCTTCCATACTAGCAGGAGACTTAAATATTCTCAGGAAGAAGATTAAAAATTTTATATTGTAAATGTAGTGCCTTAGAGCTGTTGTCCTTTAAAAATAAGGAACAGTGGTGGCTGTGTTTACTTTAAACATGAAGAAAAATTAGTTTCCTAAGTTAGCTTTCAAAATAACTTTATGAAGTGTAAGGAGAGGCAAAAAAAAAAAAAAAGTCAGGATATTAGAATTTTACAGGAAAATAAAAGTGCACTCATAAATATTTCAATAAGAACAGTGGATTAAAAAATATGTAAGAAGATAAAAGTCGTTTTTATATTCAGTGGAAATGCAGCAGCATATGTTTGCAAAGAGGACTCCAGTACCTTCTATCTGTTTCCTAGTGTGCTTGTATTTTATGTTCTTTCATTAGGAGCTGAAAACTGTTCTCTGTCATTAGCAACTTGTAAAATAAGTAACAGATGCTTTCGCTGTGTGCGGCTGAAAGAGCTCGGGTTGTTCCACGTAGTATCCCTCTAGCCAAAATGGCTGTTTCACCAAGCACTGACTGATCTGGATAGAATCAAGGTAGATTCTGTAGTGAAAACATCTGAATGGTGTTTTAAAGATAGAGAGAAAATGTGCATTTCTTTATAGTCAGTGCAGTTTGAAGAAACTGTTTGGAGAAGTCATGAGGTTTGAAATAGCAAATAATGAGGTGAGGTTGGTCACTTGGCAGTGGGGTTTGGAATTCTTTTTTTCTTCTTAAAGAAAACAAGAACATTCAAAATGAAAATATGAAATCAAATATTTACAATCCCTTGATACTGTATAAAAAAGTAATTCAATCCAGAAAGAAGGATTTTTAATGCAATAAACCTTCCAAAATTTTTCACACAAATTTTCTTTTTGGGATGAAAACCAGTTGGAGAGTTATCTTTTATGTGATTTAGTATAAGCAAACTTTTTTTTTATTATAACCCATTGAACTTAAAATACATAATATTTGTGGCAAGAATTATATGCCCTTTCTCTAAATTCTGGTTTTATTTCTGATTTCATTTCATCACTTGGAAACTAAAATTTAGTCAAGTGGAAAATGCCTTACTATTTAAGAGCCAGAATATTCATGGAATATTTATTGGTTTTTTTCTTTCTTCTTTTTACCTGACAATATTGATTATTTGGACCACATCACAGTGTTTGTATTGAATGTAGCAAATATATATATATGTTATATATGTGTGTGTGTATATATATATATGTGTGTGTGTATATATATATCTATATCTATGTATATATCTATATATATCTATATATATATATATATATATATATATATACACATAAAGGCAGAGTGAGCAGACTTCTTTCCAGAGCCTTAGCAATATCAGTGGATTAATTGTGACAAGATCCATACTAAATAAGCATGGTTCCTTTTTTCAAACTAGTAAATGAATGCAGAAAGGCAAAACGTCCACTCTTTCAAAAGCAGTCACTGATAGCCCCAGCATGATTTACGGCAGGTTAGACTTGATTCTGAGAAACGGGGGCAGCCACAATTCCCACTGAAGTGCTGCCAAGCCCAGGACTGATTATTACAGCAATAAATCAAGGTAGGCTGTTTGCAACTGTTGGAACACATCTCGGTAGGATTGTAGCATCCTGTGTAAGTAATAACAGGAGAGGTACTGACACAACAGAAAAGAGTATTTGAGGTAAGCTACTGAACCCCTGGGTGGTGACCTGCCCTGTTTTATGTTTGAATCCACGTGCTAAAGTGTTGTGTTACCTGGGTCAGAGGATAAAGTATTCAGAGATACTTTCATTCTTCTTTTCTTGCAACACTGCTGTGTTGCAGCATTTCAGCCACTCTGTTACGCTTTGGTTTTGCAGAGCAGAAAAGCACTTTTTCTTTAAAGAATTATTAATAGGAACACTATCTGCCAGCTTCTTCTGAACCCTCCCTCTTCTTTATGTTGTGCCTGCCTTTCACACGCATGGCTGTGATCCAAGAGCTGCTCTCATGTGGCTGATACAGCTTTGGAAGTTTATTTGCTGTAAAAAGGCAGAGAAGTGGAGTGATTAGGTGAGCCACCCTTCCCTTTGTTTTCTGACTCCCAGACTGAGCAGTGAGAAGCAATGCCAGTCAGAACAGCTGGGAGGCACTTTCCTTCTGCTTCTCCAAGTGTGGCATACTTTGGAAGGTGACTCCTGCTGCCCCTGAACAGGCACATCTGGGGGGATTTGGCCACACGCTGGAAGGGACAGTCTTTTCCAACAGGCTGATGGAATTAGGTATTGTTCAGTACTGCAATCAGAGTTAAGATTTAGAAAGAATGGGTAAAGGCCTACACGTAAAGTGCCCAAAACCTTGTGTTTTTCATGTATTGGACTTAATGAGGTAAGTCCAAACCAGGAACAGAGTTGAAGAGCTAACCACATGACTCGTGCTGGCAGGTTTTGTCCTATAGTAACTGCAAGGAGAGGTGGTTGGGGAAAAGGCATGGCCAAAAATATAAATAGAGTTCCCCCACTAAGAATATCTGTGTTATCCAAGTAGTGAAGGGCTGAAAGAAGGACCCAGGAAGAAAAGATTAATTTGAGAAACACATAGAATAAGATAAGGAGACAGTTTCCCACATGTGACGTTTCCTCCCTGCTATTGAAATACTGTGATACATGTGCACATGCTTCAAAACTTCAGGTCCTCTTCAGTGGCCAAAATCCAGTCCAATTAAACAACTGAAAACTCTCTAAAAGCAGATGACATGGAAGTATATAATCTTTCAAATCTTGCAAATGGTCTTTGTTTCTTATCAGTCATATTCCTTCTAATGGGAAGCGAACTAAAATAAATGGAGAAGATGAAAAAAAAAAAGTTTAATTTCACCGTAATTACAGATTTTATTAGTCAAGATTCCAGACTATAAAAATATTGCCGTCTTTAAAGTAAATATTTTAGTATTAACAATGCTCAAAATCCAATACATTGTAAACTGATTGTAAATAATGAGAATTAACCATGTATTCTAAATTATCAGGGCCAAAATTCAAAGCAAAACTAATAACATAAAGAGCATATAAATTTCTTAGGCTTTTTTAGCTATTCCTAATGAAACATTAACAAAAGCATATTTCATCTTAAGATATATTTCTTAAAATTGTGCTAGTTACATTAGGTATATCCATGCTAGATTTACTTGGTAAGGCTGTAATATTTTATAGTATGTTTGTAACCAAAGCATAATGCAAGACATTTACTTTTAAAAACAAGTAAACTAGGTCTACGTCCTTCATGTTTTTTCATAAATTAGTCAGAAGTCATTTAAATCAGCAATATCATGTCTGCTCTGGCCTTTCACATGTAGCACTTGTAGCTTCTGAGTCAAAGTCTGAGCCAAAAAAAGAAATTTCCATCTGCAGAACCAGTAATTGTTCATTAAAATTCTTTTTCTCTTTGCAGGAGTTGAACAAATAAGCATTATAATTTGGCTGGTATTTCAGGAATTAAAAGCAGCATTATTACATTAGATGTGTAAAATTTTCGCCCTGAGTGAGTCATTAGCTTGTTACAGAGATTTTAAGTGAATTGGTTACATGAATAAATTCTTAAAGAGTCAGTAGCCATGCGTGGCATGAATTAAAAACTGGTAAATAGTAAGCCTCAAGTTTTAACTAATTTTCATTGGGCAGTGATTGTCAAGGTGATGTAGGATAGCCCATTAGTATTCCCCATCTTCCCTCTGCACTGTTTAGTAAAACAGATACTGCAGGTGGGAATGAAAATGGAAATTAAAAAATTTGAATTAAGGTTATATGATTTTATGGCTCTGAAAGATTATTTTAATATCTCAAAATTGGGTCATTTGGTAAATCTGTGGAATCTGTAATTTGCTAGCTCCTACTGCAGTTACATATGTCTCTTTCAGCCAGTGTTATTTCCTATCCTGAAAGGATATCTACACCTGTCCTTGGGCAGCAGCACCAGTACTCAGAAGACACATCATAAATTAGAATCAACAGGAGTAAAAAACTCTTCACAGATTCTGCACTGACCACACTGCCCCAAAATTAAGCCCTTTTCTACTTCTGAAAGTGGGATAAGAAAGGATAGGATGCACCCCTTTTCCCTTCAGACTGGGTTTGTACACTTCCTGCATTGAATCCCATTACTTCCTGTTGGTGAATGGATGAGCCATTTTAGCCAAAGGCATGTACCCTTCCAGTGATTAGCTGATTTGGGGATTGTCACTTGGTGGTTGCTTTCAAAGATACAGAGTTTTCCTGAATGTCTGTTCAGTGTTTTATCAGGTAGTTTGGCACATGTGTGTGTGCTGTCATGGCCAACAGGAGAGGAGATGAATAATGGCAAATCCTGAGGCTCATGGAAGTGTGGAAAAAGGCTAGGGCATGCATGTGCATGCTCCTCTAAGAGATGGGAAGGAGACCCTTGCTGGCAATACCCATGTGGCCACAAAGTGTGTGGCTACCTTCATTCCTTCTGCCACTGACTTTTCTCAATAAATCAACTAACAGACCCTGAATGTTTTGAAAAACTCGTTTTGCTTTGCTTTTTATCTGTCAAAAGAGTGTTTTATTGAGAAACCTGCATTCAGTTCCCAGTGTCCACATACTGGGTTCTGGCACAGTTGTTCTACCTTTACTATCTTACTTTACTTTTTAGTTATCCCTCTGGGTGCTGATGGTTAAACCATGTTTTTTTAAGTTGTCTTCATAGCTACCTTTCTCTTCCTCTCTTAAAGAAAGGAGAGACACTTCTGAAATTAACTCTGACCAAGCAATTTTCTGGAAACACTCTCACAGTGTAATCTTATCTGTATTTGATAGACAGGCAGGAAAATCAAGGGAACTTGTTTTCTGCATTTGCTGCTTACTTTGAAGACTGTAATTAAGTATGCTATCATTATCCATATTTTCCATTTAACTGTATTACAATTTACTACATATTTCATGTTAAACATCCTAATGTAAGTACTTCATTTAACTGGTCTTATTTCTTCCAGAAATGTTTTACTAACAACTAAACTTAATGGTAGGCATTTTCCCTTTGCATCTGTCCTCTGTTTAGGACAGGTCTACTATTTCAAAGGTTTTCAATGAGTAATGAAATAGAAAACAGAAGGCTGTTGCTCACACAAATTTTCAAGAAAAATTATTTTATGATTTCTTCGTAATTCAGTCTTCTTGAAGTTTATGACTCATAGTATTTCTCTGCTTTCGGGATGATTTTGTAACAGACTATCAGCTTCCTATTCAGCAGTTAGTGGCAGACAGCTTCACTTAGGAGACTTTCTTGGACATCAGGGTGGAGAGAGGGAGAAATTTTTCATGTGTATGTAAGAAATCTTTAAGCACATTATCAAATTATTCTTGGCTTTCAAAACCATTTCTTCTATTTGTTTGTCCCCAGCTATTACTATATTCTTTCAAAGCGGGAAACTCATCTGAGTGACTCAGAATGTGCAACCCTGTAAAGGATCCTCTCTGTCTCCAGCATTGACAGAAACACAGACAGAGAGGTTAGCACTTCTGGGCTGAAGTTTGTTTTTGGAAATCCCATACTTTGACTCTCTGCTAACATCTACATATTTAAATCAGATAACTGTGCATTGAAACAGATGCTTTACCATCTGATACATCTGATGCATCACCCTGCATCTGATTATACATATACCAATGAGAAGGCTTCATATTCTGTCATTTGCCTGATTTGTTGATTAAACATTTTTAGATGTCCTCTTGTTTTAAAATTGATACTGGACCACCATTTACAGCAGAATGAAACTGTCTAGGTAAGGAAATAAGTGAGTTTGTGCTAAGTACAAGAAAATATTTTGAACAAAACACAGCCAAAGACTTAGAAAGGAAATTAAGATGATAGAAATAGGACAGGAAAAAAAAAAGGAAATCATTTCTGTTAAAACAGAACAGAAACTATGAACTGGAATGGTGAAATAAGACATTCAGAAACCACACAAAAAGCTGTTGGTACCTAGCGTGAGAAGCCATGTACACAAAATTAGTTTGTGTTGATCTTGCAGGAAATCTACATTGAGCCCTAGGAAAAATATGTGACTTCCATTGCTGGTTACTTTTCACAGTGTTGTTTCAGACTGGAGCTTTGTATCAGAGGCTCCAACATGGTGTGAGTCTTGCAGATGAGGATATGAAGATTTTCTTGCAGGAAAATTTTGACTTTGACTGTATGGTTTTCTGATAGTTTTTTTTTCATTTGATAAAATAATAGTTCAGTTGCTCTATAGCAGGGTGACTATAGGTGGTGTAGACTGTTTTCATGTTCCGGAGAATAGGAGGATTCTGAATTCTGAATCACAAACTGTGGTGTCTGGCCACTTGTTTAACAACACATCAGTACCAGAGGATGGAAAAGGGACTTATAGGACACTTATACTTCAAAGGACTTTAGAAAAGATCCTTGATATCACAGCTGAATAAACCTGTTACCTGAAGTTAGTACAAAATAATTAAAAGAAATTGCAATAAAAAGTCAAATTAGTGCATGTTAATTATGTCATGCTGTGGCAAAGTCAGGGTAACCTTGCAAAGGAGAATTAAGCTCTGTAACCCATTGGCACACTCTGAGGGTTTCCATGATCACTTGAAGGGGAAATATTTGATGTGATCTCCTTGGATCATACCAAAGGCTTTTGACAGGATCCTTCACCAAGGCCTCCTAAACAAAGTTATCTTGGGATTAAAAGGGGATTCCCCACAGAAGAAAACTGACTAAAGGATAATAAACAAAGTTTGGGAACATATTTTCAGTTTTTACGGAGTATGTGTATTACCAGTGTGAGCCCAAATAATGTGTGATCAGAACCCTTACAAGTGGTTTGTAAAGGGATGAGTAAGTGTTATTTAGAAGAACTGTTGTCAAGAGCTGCAGAGAAATCATATGGTCTGTGTGACCTCATATTGAAATGAAATTCAGATGTGGAGTGATGCACAGGGGAAAAAGAAGCAATACCCCCTTTGGACACTGAGCAATGGGCTATTAGCTAACAAATACCACAAGGGATGAGATACAGGAGTTACAAAGACTGTTCTGTGATGAGGTGAGCCAAAAGTTCAGCATCAATCAAAACCAGCAAATGCAATGCTTGGAATTTTTAGAAAGAAGAGGAAGTGAGCAAAGCATAAAATTTATGCAGCTGGACATGTATGTTAATTTTGTGAATGCTGTGTACAGTTCTGGTTTCTTGTGTCTCCAAAAGGATGTTCTGAAACTGGAGAGGAAATAGATGGTCAGGAAATGTGATAAAAGCTTTGTGGACAACTTTTATACTAAGAATTGTTAACATGTACTAGATAGAACTCTTTAAACTGAACAAGGCATGAGCTTGGGGTGTGGCATAGCAAAGATAGGTAAGACACTCAGGACCTTCCAGTAAAAGTAGTAGGGGACATGAAATAAAACCAGAGACTACCTGGCCAACCAGAGCAGAGGTGATGGTTCTTCACTCAGAGTAGAGCTGAGCCAGGGGGCTTTGTTGTGTTTACACAGTTAAGATGGATTGGAAAAGTAACTGGACCAATTCACGGAATTAAAAACGTTGTCTGTCAACTGCAAAGGTGTCTGGCTAAGCCCAGGACAGCACTCTCAGGAAATAACATAATGCATTTTGTTGTTATACAATTGCCTAGGCTCCTTCCTCTGAGCAGTGACAGATGCTGTGCTTGAACCTTTGGTATTGTCATCTTGTTCTTTCACCTCTTTGGTACTATTTGATGTCTGCTATGCATCTGTATTTAGCCTTTGAACTCAGAAGGCTTAATGAATTTTGCTGGTGTGCATCAATTGGAAGAACAGATATGGTCCTTTTCAGAGTCTACAAAAATAATGCATAACACACAAAATAATGTAAAGTGAGTAAGAAACCCAAATAAGGTACAGACCTTTTCTTCTTTTGGTATCCAAGACACCTTGATCTATTATGCACATTTTATTGGCAATGATTTGTTCATATATGGTATTCTATTAAAAAATTGGTAGACCTTTTATCCCATTATATCACCACATATTAAAATCTAAACTTTATAACATACACATACAGGAACAAGACTTTTGATTCACCAGCATGTACATATAAGGAGGGTGGCTGACACAGTATGTAGAAATATATGTGCATTAAATACATGTAGATAATTTAATTACAAAAACTAAATTATTCTGTAGTTTTATTGTAAGCAGTACTGCTAAGATAATTAAGTACATTTGATATGTTCATTTTAGAAAATCAATATATAAATATGAAAGGTTATCATGATGGCATTGAATCTGTTGCTTGCAGATTGCAATTGAATGTCAAGGGAAGAATTTATTAACCCACTGATATTTTCATCTTCTGAAATTATAAGAAAGTAAATATAAAATTATATAATTAAACTGTTGATAGACATAATAAGGCCCTAGGAGATTGTATAAATATAATTCACTTTTCCCCCTCAGACTGGATCTCCTGATATAATTAGCCTTTTCAGTGTCACAGAGAGTAGAAGATTATCATATACTGAATTTAGGCAGTGGTCATTGTTAATGGATTAAAACCAGTGAAAGTGAATGCATCTGTCTGAGTTTTTAAAAGGTTACTAGCTAATAAATCACGAGAAACCCCATGTAGAAAACAACTGAAAACATGAATCATACAAAATTAAGGTTCTATTAAAAATCTGTGCATGGAGGGAGTGACTAAATTCAGCTTGAAGTAATATGGACAAGTTTAATGCATACATACTGCATTGCTGTCAGTGGCGTTGGCCATGGGATGATCTGAGATCTGTGTGCAAGGGTGTGTGTGATATTTTCATCCAGCTGAGATTTTGAAAAGACCAGATGAGTGCTGTGTTACCACAATCCTGTCATCCTTGCTGTAAAGAGGGTAGAAGTAAACTGCAGGAACACTGTACTTTGAAAACTTGCACGTCTCTGTTATGTTAAACAGCAGACTCATCCAGAAGACGCGTGGTCCCTACAGCTCTCTCTGTGCTGTCTGGGCAAAGCTTTAACTCCTCATATACCCATGGTGAGAACCCATGGGCATCCAGCCTGAGAGGTTCCTCCCCAGGCATGTAGTGAAATAATGCAAGATTAATATGAATTTAGGAGGTTTTAGATTTGGGGTTGTGAGAGTTTTCTTGGTCCTACTGATCCAGCACCTTCTATATATCTAGCCATTCTGACACAAAGTATTTCTCCACTTTTGTTTTAAATTATTCCTTAATAGAGGGCTTATGAACATTGCTCTATTAAGACCATAACGTAGCTTGAATTAAGTGTTACTTCTGTCTTCAGAGCTACAAAAGATACTTGCTTTCATAAGGTGTTCATATGCTTTTTAGTTACTTGGAGAATACCAAAGGTCTTAATTTAAGTGAAAGATAAGATTAAACTTTATATATAAATTAATAAGTAAAAAAATAATGGAGAACACGTACATGTGCATATATTACATGTATAACATACTTTGTATCACTACCAGCCGGGCAAATGCAAAGGTTTTGCTGCAGTAGCTTTTAACATTCAGGAACAGCTGTGCCTCCCCTGTGCTGTTTGAGTCTGATCCTCTGCCAATCAACAGTTGTGTGCCAGGGCAAGAGAAAATTTGCACATAGTCATAGTTGGCAACTCAAATCTCCTTGCCAGAGAAGCTCACAGCAACCTCTGTGCATTTTCTTGCGGTTTGAATAAAATGCCACTCTCAGGCTGGCACTATCTATTATTCTCAGCTGCTGCCTGTCTGTAGCCCTGCCAGTGCAAATGAAATGTGAGCGCCATTCCCAGCGCTGCTGGATGCCAGCAGAGCAGGCAGGACAGGCAGTGGCCACCCAGACAGACCGTGCATGGCTGTCCCTGTGCTGGGGGCTGGTGTGACACGGTCAGGAGAGCACACAGCAGAGGGTGGTGGGAGTGCAGTGATGGCACTGAGCAGGTGGGCAGCATGACGGGAAGCAGGGAACTCTCCCTGCACTGCGGCTCCTGTCTCCCTTTGTCGGAACCCAGAACACCCCTCTGGGTGCCCTGGGTGACACATGCCCCTGGCAGGGGGCTGGGGAGTCCTGGCAGGAAGCCAAAGACGCTTGGGATTTCAATCTGAACCCATGGAGCAAATTACCAGCCTTGTATGAAGAATCACAAGTCACAGAAGTTTAAGTAGAGTAATAATGAATTAATCGCCAGGTGAAAAATGGAGTTTTGGGGATTTTTTACTGAAGGGGTCTAGGAGGCAAGATGGAGGGACATGGGCGTTGTCCTATTCTTCTTCCTTCTTCTTCCTAACCTCCATCTTCTTGGTGATGATGGCACATTTAGATTGGTCTAGAGTAGAAGTAGACAGTCTAACACAGGCAATAGGTATTGGAAAATAATGATAAATGAAGTACACATAATTCATAGTATAAAATGTAGACACCAGCCCAGGGGCGGGCAGTGTCCCCTTAACAGACCTGCAGATCAGACCTCTGCGGGTCTGAGAGAAATATTTTAGATAATAGATAATAAACAACCTTGTGAACCAGAGCCAAAGAATCCCGACTCTTTCTTTGACCATTGGGCTAGGAAAAAGGGACTCTCGGGTTATCCCGAAAGCAGGAAACCCAAGATCCCTTTGCACTGTGAAACCAGGTGGCTGCAGTGCAGCAATCCTAACAAGTGCAAATCCCACTACAAGCCAAGGTACAATTCTGTCTGCCTGTTTTTAGGTTTTTTTGCTGTTTTCCTTTCACCTCATGTCCATGGTGTAAGTCATCCCAGACCCCTCCAACAGCATTTTCTGCACCACATACTCTTTGTCCTGCTGTGCTTGACATGACTTCTGTGCTTCCCTTCATGTGTAACAACTGTTGAAGATGGTAAAAATTGTCACAGATTGTCTTACAGGAAACCAAATTCTCTGGTTACATATGTACACACATTTTCACTATCATCTTTGACTCACATGTTTTTCCTCTTTTAGATGAGCTTCACTCTTATAGTTACCATTCTTCTTGTAGGCGATGAAGGTCAGTCACAGAGTTGCTGCAAAACTGTCCTGTGTCCATGAATACACCTTTATGTTAGCATAGATTATCCACCACATATGAGAACATCTTAGCATTAAAAATGAAAAAGGATTAAACTCTGGAGAGCTCTGCTCTAGCATGCAGAAATCACAGAGGATTATGTGCTGTCGGCAACTATCGGCAAAATTTAATGATGAAGCAATGTTTTGTTGCAATTACTGTGAATAGACACTGATATCTTTTCTGCAGAGATGTTTTCAGCACATCTAGAAATCCACACAACTCGGTTGTGTTCCGTGAGCTTTTTCTGGTGTTGATTTCAAAGTAGATACTTCACAGGTTTCAGGAGAAATTTTACTTTTGAACCCAAGGGAAGAAACAACAGTAAAGAGATCTGAAATGAAAAGCATTTCTTTTTCTTTTACTTCTAATCTCTCTTAGAGAAAATAACAGTGTGTGAGAGGATAAAGGGCAGCATTTCCAAAATTATCTAAGCATCATTGCAGCCTTAGTTCCATTTTCAAAGTGATATAAGCACTTTGGAGCCTAAGAGCTCCAACAGCTTCAGATAATATCCTTATTGTAGTCAAAATTTGATAAAGTACTCTGGGTGCCTAATTCACACTGAAGTCTAGGTTCTTTTATGCTCTCATAAACCCTGCTAGCTGCCTCTCTGAATCAATATAAAGTCTCCTGAAAATTGGACACTCAATTTTACAAAAATGCAGTGGGATTCAAGTGCTAATGTCACTTCTTAAAATAGGTTTTAAAATCCTAAGCTGCATAAAACCTGACTTTTAAAAGCATGAAGACACTGACAGATGCAGAAATGTGTCAAAAGGAATTTTCCTAAACCCCTGAGGATGTCAAGAGGACACAAAAAAGGGAAAAGGAAAACAGTCAGTTTGCATATCAAATATCTCTCAGCTAATAGAAAAAGCAGATAACATGCATTCAGGCAAACACCAGTCTATAAAAGCACTAATATTTTTAGTTGCTATGAAGCTTTGACTCTTAAAGCTGCGTATATGGCTGGACATGCAGTAGGTGTTAGTTGTAGAAGTGTGTATGGAGTAATCAGTTCCATTCAAGTCTCACAAATACACCTCCTAATCTCCCACCAAAAGTCCTCTATTATGGTCTCCATACTAGAGACACAGGACCGAAACAGGCTCCTCATCAGCACATCCCATTAGAAGTCAAGGACACACAGCAACTTGGAGAGAGGAGAACTGGGCTTGTTGCACTTGGGAAGTACAGAGGCTGCACCTATCCTAAAAAAGCGTCAGGCTGTGATTCTGGATGCTGATATGAGTTTGTCTTTGCCCTGTGACTGCAAGAATGACCCCTGGAATAGCTGAGGGCCATAGTATGGAACCATCTCCCAGAAAATCCCTGTGCCCCATTGGGGCAGGGAGGTGCAAGCCAGAGACCACTGCCAATGGCATCTTGGCTCTCGCCACCTTGCTTGGTCGGGCTTGCGCTGCTGCCATCATCCAAGCTGTGCCACCTGGTTTGAAAGCTGGAGAATTTCTCCTTGCCAGGTACAGCAAAGGGTATTGTGTTAGTAGAAGATGTGAGAGGAAGCTTCAGCTATGGGGTGCAGCTGTGAGGAAATCTCTAGTTTTGCTGCTTACTTCTTCTAGTAAGATTTAATCTTTAAACATTTTGACAGGCTATTTTTTTCCAGGATCAAGAAGGTGACAGTCCATGACAATATGAAGTCAACAAACACTGTCAGAAGTGTTTCTGCTTTGCTTGTCCCTATTTTTAGTCCATTCCTCTCGCTAGCCATGTGATGCTTCACTACTGCATTACTCCAAGTGCTCTTCGAGGCATAAACAAGCAATGTCACCAAGCCTGTTTTCATAGCCAAAGAGTTAGCACCCAGCATGTATTGCAGAATTGCCCTAGAAGAAAGATGAAGTAGTGAGTATGGAGAAACATGGATTCACAACAACTCATGCTACTGTGATAATGTTAGAAAATTCTCTGTGTTAGTAAGGTAAGATTAGAAAGGCACTAGGTCTGGCAATGTTTGCTTTGCCTTCTCTTTGAAAATTCAGTAAAACATGTAAAAATTTGTTAACATATATAGATCTCCTCTAATAGTTTTTACATTTGATGTTTTTCTGCTCCTCACAAGCAAACTGATTTGCTACTTAGATGTAGCAATAGTCATATCGTCTATGTGGAAAACAGAGAGTGCAAGAAGGCTTCAGGTTTACAACCAGTGAAAACCTAGTTCAGTGTAATTATCACCATGTGAGAACCAACAGAGTCACGTTAATGCCAGTCTTTTTCATGAAAGTGCCTGGTGCATGTGCTCTGCATAGATACATTTTTCCCACTCTGCCTTAGAGAAAATGCAGGCTAGTTTAGGTAAACTCTATGTATAGTTTGGCACACCTGACTCCCACTCAGCACAGCACTAATTTCCAGTCACTCTTTGGTGCTCTAAGTGGATCTGAAAGCAGAGGAATTTTCTTTCCAGGGAAGAGGAGGGTGAGCAAGTGGAGCTTTGGATGAGGTGTGCAATACCACCACACATTGCCCTCCTCACCTTTGTTGGAACAGTTGAGAAAGGGTTCCTAGGAGTGGATGTCTTCATAAACTCAAAGACTTTTGGCACTATCAGCTTCGGTTTAGTAGGTGAAGTTAGATTAAGGAACAAAGTTTCTCTAGTTCCTATAGTGGTAAAAGAAACTTCTGAATTATTTAACTGGGGCAAAAGTTCACTGGTCTGGGAGTATCTTTGTTATTCAAAACTGATTTGAGTTTATAGCATTTGTGGTTGGACACATTTTAGCAGAGTGTATGCTTCTACTTATTCTGTACAGACTACAGCAAACTGACTAATAAAAACCTCATGTTGGGTATAGTCCAAACTATATTTTAAAGTTTTTTCCAGTGTGAAATTAAACCTGCTTTTTCCTACTGATTAATATGGTGCCAGAATAATTTATGTCAGATTCACATGATGATAAAACTAAAGGGAGCTCCACTGGCAGTATGTTACTATCACAGTGTCATTGCCTGATTCAATGGACTCATACATCGTTGGCATCCTTTTCTTCACTCGCCTTTATCTGAAATGCTCAGGCTGCATGAAGGGATTCCTTTCTGTCCAGAAATGTGCTGCAGAGAATTAGGGAGTTGCCAAATCCTCTTCTGTATAGTAACAACAAATTTTATAAGTAATACCCCTGCGTGATATTACTAGGTATACGAGTGGAGAGGTTGGGCAGGAAGCAACCAGCATAAAACAGGCTGAGCTGTCCCAGTAATTTGACCTGTGGGGGAAAAAAAAAAAAGCAGTTATTGATCCCAAATTTTCCAAGTAACTTGGCCATGAACAAGTAAGCTGAACACATCAACCACATGTCTGAGAGCTGAAGAAGGCAGAAGAACAAGGCTTTGTCTTTAATGGCTAATCTCCAGCTTCCAAGTGAACATGCCCATTCTCCTGGTCTTCTCTCTCTCTCATTTTTCCAAGACAGAAAAATGTTTTTCTAAATTCCATAAGGAGCTATGGTTGGCTCTGTCTATGCAATTCAGACAATGAACATTATAATGAAGGATGTTATGGTCCAATCTCCTTTTAATTTGATAACACGAATTAGATACACAAGATTAGATATTTATCTTTTAGTCAGGATAAATGTGCACTTAGTTTGTAATGCAGTAAATTAATAAATTTACTGTATTAATAAAACTTCTGTTTGATATTTGAATTCTTGTATATTTGGAGGCTGATGTTAAAAGAAGACACAAATGCTCTTTTAGAGCAGAGTACTTTTAGTTCTAATATGGAGGGTTGAAAATACTGGGAAAATACCCTGCCCAACATTTTTCCTTTTATGCACAAATGTAGGAAATTAATTAGTACTTGAAAACAGTTTAAAATTCACTTCTGTTAAATAAATCCTGATATTCTGAATTTTTGACGTTTCATTTTGACATTCATGGGTCTTTTTACTCTGCATGGTTTTAATGGTTTATGTGTTTAGATATTTTTTCAGTTACTTCCATGTAAGTATTAAAACAATAAGACATCTAGGCCCAAATCTCCATTCCCAAAATAATGAGATATATAATAGAAGCATTTTTATTTTTCACAGCAAAAGGAAATGTGTCATGTTATAAAACCAACAGCTTCAGTAGAGTAATAGAAAAACTTTGGACAAGTGAGTCATTTGGCACTACAAATGAGATAACATATATTCTGCAAACTTAGAAATTTGAGGATTCAGGTAGAAGAAAAATCAATTAAAAAACACAACTGGGAAAAGTAAAAAGGGAGATAAATAAATACTGCTACTAAAATCAAACAAAAATATTAAATGTCACTTGAGATACCTTGATCAACATAATATATGTCTTTCTTTTCTCACAAGAGCACATCTACCTAAGAACGACAGTGGGAAGAGGTCATTGTGTTTTTAAAGTAATATACTTGCTTCAAAATTATTTGCAGTTTTCATACCCTTTGGACACACATTTGCTTGTGTATGAAAAATGTTATTTTCCAGAAGACTGAACTCTGTTTTATGTAGCATTAAAAGATTCCTTCCCTTTGGCCCACCAGTTTGATGATGTGATAAATTCAAATGTAACACAAATGGCAAACACTGTATATGATCCTTTTTATTTTTTTAAGGGATATAGAAATTAATAAATCTGTATTTTGTGCCTCAGGCTTTTCTTCTGTTCAGTGTAGTGATCCATTTTGCATTTTTACATTAGTAATTGTTATTATCCAGAATGTAAAATGTGTTAGAATGACAAGCTGTACAAATACAGATGATACCTACTATTATTACCATGAAATGCTCTACAATGGATATTTCAGCTCCATAGTGTTTCATTGTAATAGATTTGGGCAAGAAAAACACTAGTATAAAGTATAGGCATATTTGTTCTGATTACTGTATAGCAAACTACCTTCTGCAGTGCTTTTGGGAAGAGGAAGAAAAATACAAGGAGGTGATTTTGGCAGTGAAGAGAAAAATGCATCATGCCAGTATGGTTTGCCATTAAAGGGGTCCAGAGAGCATTTCCATAAGGCAATTTGCACACAGCCAAGCCTGTGCTGGAGGTGAGAGGGTTTTGCTGGTGGGGGTGCAAACTTTCAGTGCCAGCTGCCCTTAGTGCCAGAAACTTTCCAGGACTTGCTTCATTTTCTAGTACAGATGTAAGAGGCAGAGGTGCCTGTCTTGCTGTGGTTGCACCAAGACCTTTAATGAGACTGTGGAGTCATTTTATGCCCATTGTTCAGAAACAGTAACTGACAGGCCAGTGAAAGAAGGCTCAGTTTATACAAATCTGCTGCTTCACTCCCTGTGATTCAGTTATAGCCATAAAATGGGAATTAATGTACCTTATCACCATGGTATAAAATAGATTTATTAATACTTTGGCATCATCATGATAAGCAGCCCAGGAAAGAGAGAGTTGATAATACTGCTAAAGTACAATGAGAGCTATATTTTCTTGTGGCACAGGCATGAGCCACATCATGAGAACAGCAGATAATCCTGAATGGATGTTCATTCTCTAACCATTGTCTCTACTGTGGGTTGAAAAGCTGTGGATCTTGTCAGAAATCAAGGATTGTGTGATTCTATGACTATGCAATTGATGTCAGTAACCTGATGCATAAACACAAGGGGTCCAAACGAAGGCTGGCCAAGGAGTTTTACCGCCAATCTGTCCTAATGGGGGATGTTTGAAACCTCAATTTGGTGTGTGCATGTGCATGTGCGCTTGAAAAAAAAAAAGGTTTCCAATTTTAACAAACACAATTCTTTCCACAGAAGATGAGAGTTTCAGTAATAATCACATGCCAGTCAATGGTAATTAGGAAAAGTCAATGCTGTGGTAAAGCTCATTACTTGCCTAGTGCCTTCGTTAGAATTGCACAGGGAGTGGGAGTACCAATCTCTCTGTAGGCTCCCAGCTCTGTGAGTATTGGTCTTAATAAGCTGTGCAAATATGTTCCTTGATCATTTATTGTTAACAAATGGCATGAGTGTCATTCACCAGGTTAAGCACTTTGTTGCTGCACTACATGTGTTCTGTTCTGAAGAGATCCAAGGGGAATGAGCAGCCTTGTCCCCAAACAGGTTTGACAAGGATGCTGTGTTTGTAACTGCTGCAAATATATTGCCTTTCTATCAGATGGATTTTTTGAAAGTGTTCTTAGGTAGAAGTAAAAATCATGAGGTGAAATATGGATTTATGAAAGGAATGCATTTTGCAACATAGGGGATATTTTACAGTCTTATCAGTGGACAAAGAAAGCAGGAAAACAGCAGTTATTACCATGCAGTAATGAGATAATTAGTTGGAAGTATTCTTCCTGGAGTTCTAAATATAGCTCCACTCTAGTAACAAAAACCAAGCGTCAACTGAGACAATATCACATCGACATAAACACATATTTTTGTATGTCAGTGCTATTGTTGCAGATATTTTGCTCTGCTATATCTCATGTAATGACAAAAATTATTTATTGGGTGGGAAACTTCACCATTTCTCTTCTATTGATTTGGTTCTACTGAATCCCACATCACTAGATCATTAAACTGAAATATCAGTATCTTCTTTAATATATAATTCAGCGAATACTACAAACATATATGCCTTTTATCAGAATGTAGACATTCAGAATTACGCTTTCATATTTCTATCCTTTCACCTGCCTTCACACCTCACAAAATGAGAAAAAAAGACGCTCTAGGTCATATAAAATAAATTCCAAGAATATTAACTTTCAGTTCTCGTTTTTAAAAAGGCTATATCCTTTGTGAAGCAGCAACACTGTAAGGTGACTTCACCTCTCTACAACTTGGAAAAAAAATATCCTATGTTTTACAGGTACATATGTGCAATGATTATCTTCTTTGTGCCTCAAATACCAGAAGCATAGGGAAAAGGTGTGGTACAGGGCAGTCTGTATGTGTCAGTGCCTGTGTCCAGTGCCTCTCACTGCTGGAAGGACTTTGAGGTGCTGGAGCGAGTCCACAGAAGGGCGATGGAGCTGGTGAAGGGTCTGGAGTATGAGTCTTGTGAGGAGCAGCTGAGGGAGCTGGGGGTGTTTATCCTGGACAAAAGGAGGCTCAGGGGAGACCTTACCCCTCTCTACCTGAAAGGAGGTCGTAGCCAGTTGGGGGTTAGCCTCTTCCATGTGACAACTGGCAAGAGGTAATGGCCTCAAGTTGTGCCAGGGAAGGTTTAGGTTGGATATTGGGGATATTTTATTGACAAAAAAAGTTTCCAAGCATTGGAACATGCTTTTCAGGGAAGTGGTTGCATCACCATCCCTGGAAGTATTTAAAAGACAAGTAGATGTAGCAGTTGGGGACATAGTTTAGTGCTGGAGGAGGTAGTGCTGGATAAATGACTGCACTTAATGATATTATGGGTCTTTTCCAGCCTAAATGGTTCTATGATTCTGTAACAATTTCATGGGTGCTGGCTCAGCACTTACCAGCAAGTACAGGCCCAAGAGTGCTTACTCAGGCTGTGTATTCTCCTGTGCTCAGATACTCTGGCAGTCAGCAGTGAGAAGCCTGAGTTTTGAGAAGTCAATGCTGAGTGCAGTGCTAGGATCAAATGACTGAGGCACAGGATTGAATAATATCATTGGAGCAGACTGTCTTCAGGGGCATATACTCTCCTCATTAAGGACTGATCTGAAACATGTAGAAAGCATGGAAAAACTTATGTGTAAATCCCCAAATATCTAGTGTGAATGGTAAAATACATTAGTGTCTAGGCAATCATGCTGACATGTTCCTAGGAAGGATCTCTCTCACTCCATGGCTTATCCTTTTCACTAGACTGGTTGACAAAAATGGTGCTTGCAGACCCATAAGACAAGATGGATCTTATAATAGTTCTCAGTGCAGTCAGGCTATGCTTCATCATCTATAAGCAAATACCAAATTATAGCAATATGGCCTAAACTTTTAGTATTTTTACACTGTATTGTCAGCAGGACTGCCAGTTTCAAAATTTGTATCAAGGCAAAGTGAAAAGTGTGAATATCAGTTTTGTCTTAGCTGCACTTTGGGCTTATACTGCTCCAGGAAGCACAATGGGTGAGAAGACAGAAGTCTCAGTACTCATCTTTTTGTAGATTGCCCATCCTAACTCAAGGAAGCTTTTTTTTTTTTTTAATCATCTCAAAATCAAATTTCTCTTTTCTGTTTTGCAAGTGTATGTTTCAGTAATAACATCTCTGTTGAAGCCTGCTGTGTTATTCCAGCTTAGTAGCTGCTAATGGGGATGGGGAATGGCAGCCAGGAATGTGGCATCTTCACTGGATTCCAGCTTCACTGTGTATAATTTTCCAGCTGCAGGGAACCCAGGAAATTGCACCCGAAGAAACACTGCTCATTGAGGAATGCTTATGCAGTTAGAAAATGGTTTATTCTTTTACACTTTCTCAGCCATAATGCTTAATGATAAATAATATGTTTTCTAGTAAAGTTCAGAGAGTAAAACAGACTAAATCACAAATTGGAAACCCCAAAAGAAAATACAAAGCTTTGATTTTACCTTCATTTAATGCTACCTGTCTGTAAGATAAAGAACAGATTTTGAATTGTGGGCAAATATTCAAGACAACTTGTTTTAGAATCCAGACTTTTTTAGTGGTCCATACCCATTGATAGCATCCTTCAATTTTTTTTCACTGAATCTTAATTTCTATTCTTCAAAAATCTAGCTAGATGGACTTTAACAAGCTGTCCTTTAGTACAGACTCATGTACAAGCTTATGTTGTCCTGGAGGTGAATTTTGTCTTGCCTTTTGAATCTCAACTTAGAACAAAAACCAGCAGTGTTTCCAGCAGTGGTTCATTGAGTAACTTGTACTGTTTCATTAACTGACAGCTTAAAAGAGGAAATTTTATACAGTATTTGGTTTGATATTATCAGAATAGTCTGGGTACAGCTGATGCTCTGTAAAGAAGATTGTCAGAATTATTATTTGTTACAATTTTTGTTAGAGTTTTCATTGTAGTAGTAAACAAGATTAAAGCTGATTATTACTGCAGTAAAAGCAACTTTGTAATTCATGTATACACATACTTTGCAGTGTGTAGAGCTTTTATGAAAAAACAGAACAGGCAAAAGTATTTTAGCCAATTTATTTCCTAATATGAAATGGAAAAAAAAAATCCAACCCAAAACAAAACAAAGAAGGTCCAGACACTTGAAAATAATTGGAATATTGAATTTATTTCTGGGCATCCCATCATAGACATTAGTTATCTTTTTAATACTTACACATATTTCTTATGAGAGAACAGCTTAGACAGTGATTTAGAGCAGAACTTTATTTTCATTAAACGGTCACATCTGTGCTTTGGCTGCAAGCGAATATGCAATCACTGAAAAATTATGCAAACAAACATTACTCTTGTGTTTAAATTCCAGTGAGAGTGTTTAGCTGACCTCTGTTCCAATTTGACTCTCTCTCATTTTTATTCTGTAGTCATGTTTTACACCAAAAAAGAAAAAAATCCACTTGATTGTAAACTAATGCTTTCCAGTTGTAGATTTCACATAACTAATGATATTTTTCTTCAAAAATTCAAATTTATCAGCTTGTCATTAATTTCCAGAAAACAGACAGCAATACTCATAGTATAATCCCTCTTGCATGAGTTTCATTTTGATACTTGAAAATCCAACCAATGTACAGTGTCACTTGCCAAAAATATTAACAAGATAACCTTGCCACTTAAGGTTGGTCCAAGTGAACTTAATGATTACCATAGCAAGTAAATATTAAGTAAATATATGCATAGTAGCACTGTTGTCACAGTAAAGTACTACTACAGTAATATTTGCTATTATAAGTAAATAATAAGAGGGGAATCATATAAATTTAATTTTATTTTGTAGTCTGTGGCTGATGTTTTCTACTTATTTTTAGCAGTAGCAGTGTGAAAATACTGAATTTGGGGGAAAAAGATCTCATTCTTACTTGAGGAAGATGTAAGATTTGCATAGTAGATTGTTACTAATATAATGCTCATTGCATATTCAACGATTGCAACAATAAGCATGGACCCAGTTGGGATAAGCCCACTGATGTCATCACGTATGTCACATGTCACATGTCATATACAGCCCTTTTCCCACTGCAGTTTGCTCTGTAGTCCAGTTATAATTAGCTATGTACTAATTAAAAGAAAATGCAAATTAACTGGTTTGCTGATGTCTTATTTTCTGAAGATTGGTGGCAATATGGTGGTGCTTTCTCAAGCGCATGAACCTTAACCCCTACTTCTGACATGAAGCATGGTTGATGACTATTTTAACCCCAGGGATGTTGAGGAGTATGTAAATTAAAAAATGATTCTCTCTCCATCTCTGCATCTCCTTCCTCATAACCCAGCTGTAGCAAATTTCATCTAGACAAATGGCAGAATAGTCACCATAAGCTGAAGTAAAAGTAGTGAAATATATTATTCTGTCCTTCATCAGTTTTTAGCAAAGTCTTCAACATTTCTTTTTTACACCATGTGATAACCTGAGAACTAAATTCATTTTCTTTTAATCAGATTGGAACTTTCTCATATAACATGATATGTTCATTATTCCTACAAAAAAAAAAAATCATGTAACATTTTCACTGAATTTGCCATTAATCTAGTGGATTATATCTAGTGGAATCTAGTGGAGAAAATGACTTGCTACTGTTCCACCACACCTTGAAGGTTGTTGGCATGGAAAGCTGAGCTTATGAGTGTAAGAGTTCGATTTGAAAGCTGGGCAGTTCAATCTCAGAAAACTTTTTTTGTGAAATGGGAGTGGCTAGAGACACAAAGCAGGTGGAGTACGCTATCAGGAATGGAAATATCTGAAGATATCCTGGATTAATACAGTGGAAGTACCAGACTTGCCCTGATTATATGCTTTCCCCCATCCTTTCAAAAATAACAGTGTGTGCAGCCATAGAAACAAAACCAAAGATATGGCAAAAGGATGAACATGTAAAACTTTCTGAAGTTTTAGTATCACCCACTCATGTAAGACAAAGTTTAATAAATGTTGATATAATTATTAAAACACTAAAATTAAATAATCAGCTACAAATCTGTGCTTAATAATGCCCCAAAAATGCATTTAAGCCTACATTTTTCAGTGTTCAAATATCATATAAATATTATTGAGTGATAAAATTTCTGTTGGGGCAAATTTTCAAACCTAAAGATAGCTCAGAGACTGGGGTGATGGTCTGCTGATGGATTTTTTTTTGTTGACATGATGATTCAAGAAGCCTCTCCTTTGCAACATTACAAATCTGTTCAGAATAAAGGGGAAAGGCATGCTTTAGAAATGTTTTAGCTCCATGAAGCCTCTAAGGACTTGTTAAACTCTTAAATGCAGCTTGTAAAGCTCCTGCTCCAACTCCTGCTAAAGTTAGTGACAAGTTTTCTACTGACTTCAGTGGCAGCCCATACTACAACTGCAGCTGTCAAAACAACTAGAAATCAGTCATAAGATCAGTCAGCACACAAGTATACATTAATTTTAGCAGAAGTTATACTTTGGGCAGCTCAGAAAAGAAACAAAATTGCCCTCATTGTTTGTGAAGAAATGCATCTCCCACCATGCTGTGCTGCAGAGGAAGTGAGACCTGTCAGGACTCTGTTTTGAGCATTTAAGCATGAGAATTGGAACTAAAAATGTGAAACTGTGAAACTAAAAATAATAATAACCTTACAGAGCCAGTTGTTTAAACTCTATTTTTGTCTTCAAAACCAAATAAGTGCCCATTACATTTTCAAATGGTCTCATAGGAGGTAACAATTCCAGTTAGAATTGGTCAAGAACACTGAACTACTAAAAATTGCCCACACAATTAAGGGTAGATCAAATAGTAAGTATAGTTACTTAGGTGTAGCTGCTGCTTATTCTGTGTATTGTTGTAAGAGTGATTAACCTCTTTATTCTGTAACTGGGCTTTTTTCAATGTGTTCTTTGCAAGGCAAGCATACTTGTGCCCCAACTTAACAGATATTTCACTGATTTCAGCTAGGTTCTAATGCACTTTGTGAAGTGAACCAGAAAAGCAACTGAATTTTGCCTTTCACATTTAAATCTCTGTACCCATACAATTAATTTTTTTGTTAATGAGGTAAATTGTAGCACTCTATAAACTTGAGAGCAGTATTGCTTTTAAAATAATTTTCCTGGAAGGGCTGCGTGGTAATAAAAGAAAATGTGCAAGCACTGAAAAAAGAAAAAAAGCTCCCTACTCTTGTTTCGTTTCACTCTCAGCGGCTTCCTGCAACCAAATTCCTACTGCCACTGTTTTGGGAGCTACTTAAACCTTAAGACACATCTGTAGTGCCAGAGGGTTTTCAAAGCAGATGAAGCAGAGGGCAAATGCTTCTGCCAAAAAAAAAAATCCTTCTAGGACAGTCCTGTCCCCATCTCTATACTCCCAACTTCTCCCTTTACCATGTGCAAACCATACCGTGCTGCATCTTTTGTTCCACTGCCATGTGTGGGACAAAGGGATGCAAAGAGTGAGAAGAAACTTCTTAAGCCAGTTTTGTGGCCAAAACCAGTGTATCAGGGCACTACAGTCTTTCAGATGTTTATATATATATATATATATTATATGTATATATATATATATATATATGTATGTATATATAGATATGCTCAGTATCAATCCAGAGAATTCAAAAGCAAGTCCTAAAAAGGGTCAAGAAATTAAATCTGTTGTCTAGGTAGGAAACCAGGACCAGTACACAGTCCCTGCTATGCCAAAGCAGAAGGCACAGTTTGAGTAAAGCAATATTTGCAATGAAGTTTCTCCGGTGTTCTAAGGGTTACAAATTTTTAAACAGATGTGAGCATGATATTCAGCAGCTGAAGTTTGGCAGCTACCACAGAAAACATAACTGGTTTTAACTGGCTTTTAACAGAATATTTTTCTTTATGGGTTTGGGTTTTTTAATTTGCTGTAGTACTGTGGAGAAACAGAGAATCATAGAATTATAAAAAGGCATAGATTGGAAGGGACTTTAAAATACTCTAGTTCTAACCCCCCTGCCATGGAGAGGGAGGCCACCCACTAGATCAGGTTGCTTCAGTGAGGTATCATGTTGCAAAGATCTCATTCCTCAAAAGGGTGGGAAGGTGCGTGGTTGAACATTCCCAAAATCTAAGAGCAGTTTTCCTTGCTATGCTGTTCATAGCAATAGGATAGGGAGCTCTGCTTCTGTGACCATCTATGGGGCAGAGCTGTCTTGCTGCCTGTGACCAAGTCATACTAGTGACTTGTACCCCCTTAAGTGGCTCAAGCAAAGGGACAGATCACTTGAGGATCTCCGTGAAGTTAAGGGCAGCAACAGTTGTGGAAGTAAAGAAAGCATTTAAAGTAGGGAAATGTGTGGATAACAAACTAATTAGATGTTTTTTGTGTTTTCCTTCTGATCTAAAATCTCGTACTCTACTGTATTTTTTTATCCAAAGCCTTTGATACAGTCTTCCATGGAGAAGCTGTCAGCCCATGGCTTGGACAGGTTCACTCTTTGCTGGTACAAGCTTGCAGGATGGCCAGGCCCAGAGAGCAGTGGTAAATGGAATCACATCCAGTGGGGTTCCCAAGGGCTCAGTTTTGGGAATGTTCAACCAAAATGTTTAATGTCTTTACTGATGATCTGGATAAGGGGATTGAGTGCACCCTCAGTAAATTTATGGATGACATGAAGTTGGGTAGGAGTGTTGATCTGCTGGAGGGCAGGAAGGCTCTGCAGAGGGATGTGGGCAGGCTGGAGGTCATGGATCCTTTGTATGAGGTTCAACAAAGCCAAGAGCTTGGTCCTGCCCTTGGGTCACAACAATGCGCTGCAGTGCTACAACCTGGGGGCAGAGTGGTTGGAAATACAAACTTGCAGGATGGCCAGGCCCAGAGAGCAGTGGTAAATGGAATCACATCCAGTGGGTTTCCCAAGGGCTCAGTTTTGGGAATGTTCAACCAAAATGTTTAATGTCTTTACTGATGATCTGGATAAGGGGATTGAGTGCACCCTCAGTAAATTTATGGATGACATGAAGTTGGGTAGGAGTGTTGATCTGCTGGAGGGCAGGAAGGCTCTGCAGAGGGATGTGGGCAGGCTGGAGGTCATGGATCCTTTGTATGAGGTTCAACAAAGCCAAGAGCTTGGTCCTGCCCTTGGGTCACAACAATGCGCTGCAGTGCTACAACCTGGGGGCAGAGTGGTTGGAAAGCTGCCCAGTGGAAAAGGACCTGGAGGTGCTGGCTGGCAGCAGCTGAACGTGAGCCAGGGTGTGGCCAGGTGGCCAAGGTGACCAATGACATCCTGGCCTGTATCAGCAATAATGTGGCCAGTAGGACCAGGGCAGTGATTGTCCCCCTGTGCTTGGCACTGCTGAGGCCACACCTCTAATTCTGTGTCCAGCTTTGGCCTCTCACGACAAAAAGGACATTCATTTGATGGAATCAGTCCAGAAAAGGGCAATGGAGCTGGTGAAGGGTCTGGAGCATGAGTCTTGTGAGGAGCAGCTGAGAGAGTTGGAATGTTTATCCTGGACAAAAGGAGGCTCAGAGGGCACCTTATCATTCTTCACCCCTCCTGGAGGTGGTCAGGGTATGCCTGGAAGTGGCACTTCCTGCCATGGTCTGGATGACAAACTGACTTTGACTGGTGATCAGTCAAAGGTTGAAATTGGTGATCTCAGAGGTCTTTTCCTCTGAGCTTCTGTGATTGAGTGATTCTGTTTCACTCAGCTGTCTAAATCCTACAGCAAAGCTGCCTGGAGTTCTTAATAATAAGGCAACATAGAAATGTTAATCATTAGCTGAATTTGAAACATTGAAAGCAAATAGCTCTTTCTTGCTTTTTGCTCTTTGGTGTTTTTGCTTTTCAAGCACATATTGCCAAAGAGCACTGAACTATTGGTATTATTAGCATGAGTACTTAAATCATGAGCATAAAATAGAAAACTGAATGGAATGTAAAATTCCCATGAGTGCCATTATGGAGAATAAAGTATGCTGTAGATTATCTGCTAAAATGCGTCTTTTAGACCATCATTCCAGGGAATGTAGTGCACAAATTAGCCATATATCATAAGATAATGGATCTTAATGTGTTTACATTTTAAATAAACCACATTTCTATATCAAGATTGTTATGATTTTAACCTTGGTGTTACTGGTTAGCCATCAAGAGTTTGAAACAGAGCATATCTGAAAGGGTTTTTTTGGACAGAGCAAGAATCAGGAAACTGGCATTTGTTGTCAAGCAGCAAATGGTCCTCCTGTGGAGTGAATGGCTGAACAAATGAGTGATAGACTGTGCACACTAGGTAGGATCTACAGCAGGAGAAATTTACATGAGGCTGGTTTTTTTTGATTTAATTATCAAGGACTCATTACCACAACTCGTAATATCCAATATCTCACAAATCTACCTATTCTGAAGACGGAGTGGATTTTCTCTGCAAGGACTGTAGGAACACTTGACTAGCAGTTAACCTATTTTAGCCAGCTTCTCTGGAAGAGAAGAAAAAGCCTTTAAATTGAGTCACCGTGTGTCACTTCCTTCAAATGTGCCCATTGTGGAATTTGGTGAGAACTTGGGACCTCTTCCTATTTCAGAATATCTGCTTCCATGTGTTGTCCTGAAATGGGTAGTCTGCAATCCCTGACCCATGGCTATCTGATGACCTAGTCATAAAGGATCAAGAAATTCTGAACAGGGAATCTCCTTTCATTTGAAACAAGCAATTTAGCTCTATTCAGATAGTGAATTAATTTAGAGTATTATTTTTTTCCAATGTCCATTCTGGCAGCAGTGTTCCTGGAACTCTTAGAGATCCTGTGACAACTACTGTAATCCACAAGGTGGTCTGGATTTTCTCACTGGACAGAAATTGGTACCTGAGAGTAAATGTTATATCAACTTCTGCTTATTTTTTTTCTTATATTTATTTTGGTAGTGTCTGTCTCTTAGCAGCCACAGTTGCAACCTGAAATCATGCCTTATTTCAAGAGTGCTGGCCTTGCCTTCTCCAGTTGCCTGGTGCAGCAGATTTCCTTGGTGAGCGGACATATGCTTATGGCTGTATTAATTGGATGCAGTTACAAAATCTTCCTTCAATTGCAAGCTGTGAACGTTTCTCCAAAGAGAGAAAAGGCTTCTATAATGAGAATGTATTTTCAATTTTACCTAAATCAATTTTTTTTCTTGTTGTTTTCTTTTACTTTGAGGTAATGTAAGGCTGTAATAAGACTTACTTGGTCAAAATAGTACCTTAGCTGATGCTGAAAACACCCTTTATGACTCTGCTGTATATGACAAAATAATTATTTGACAATTGTCACTGTGTGTGTGTTCCTAATTCTGTTAAAAACAAAGTTTTAATTTTGGAACAAAGCCAAAAAGTTGTCATGGAGAGAAAATACTTGAAATCATGGGAACGCCATTCATTTCTGACCATTCTAAATGAAAGCATATTATTTGTCAATTTACTTTTTAAACTGGACTGTATAATGTCCTGTTATATCTCTTTAATATATATTACCAGTTAACAGCATGATATAATGTTCTCTGTTAATATCCAGCCTTTTTTACCCAATTATAGTGTAATTTATTCAAACCCTGGCATGTACCACTTGGCAAGGCAGCCTGTATTGCAGCTGTTGCTGTTTTCTCCTTATTACAGTCTGTACAAATACTTTTTTTTCCTGTTATCATGCGTTGGCTTTCACAACTTTGAAACAGTAGTGCTGTGAAGTGCATGAGAAATTCAGAGTATAGCTTTGAACTTCATGTAAATATGTAACGCTGCATTTAGAGACTAGAATTGAAAAAGCAGCCAAACCAGCTGAAGAGTCTGTTTGGCCTGTAAAATGTGTGTTGAACAGGATTCTCCAGGTTGGCTTCTATTTTATATAAAAACTGCATTCACCTGGGGATTTAGCAAGGAGACTGCTGGCAGTAACTTTAAATTTATTCATCAGTGTAAGCGACATTGTGAAGCACTGTTCTGCATTTAAAGTGAAGTACTTAAATGTTTTAATGAAAGACTTTTTGAGAATAGTCCCTTTTTCCTTCATTTGATAAAAGTTCATTTCCTACTTTTATAAAAATGGTTCAAAGAAATAGTTTTTAAAATAAGCAAAAAATTTTCATTTTGCCTAGAAATGGAATGCCTCATACAAATAAATACCTTTTGAAAATTAAATATGCACTTTTTTTTTTTAACATGGGCATGGACGTCTAGTTGTAAATATTAAGATAGTATCTGGAAGCCTGTTGGAAGGAGCTCTTTCCAATTTTCATGTGAATAAGAAACCAAAAGACAGGCTATGACTTCCTGTTCAGACCTCTGGGCAGAAGTTAATCTGTGAAGAAACTTCCATGCAAGAGAAGACATATTCTAAAGCTGTTGCCAAGAGGTGGATTCTAACCCAGGCTGCTCATTTAGAAAAAGAATTTTCAAAATCTAAATAATTTTCTGAATTGATGAAGGCAAAACTGATGTTAGTTTTTTGGTAAGATGGTGAAATACAGTATCAGCTGTGTGTGAGCATAACAGCAAAGAAGATGACATAATTCCCCACTGAACTGCAGAGCCCAAATCAATTCGTTTAAGAGCATGAAACATCTTACACTGGAGAAACAAGGAAAGCCAAGGAAAAGGGTAACAAATCAGCCACTCTTGTCTGGCTACATCATCCTTTATGAAGGAGAGGTAACAGAGAAATTTTTTCTCTTTTTTAAGATAGAATTTAAAAAAAAAAAAAGCTAAAAAACATTTTTAGATTGGTAGACACTTATTTTGTTACTTAAGCCTTTAAAAACTGCTTCTGAAATGTGTTGTATATTTTTTCAGGGAGCTGCTGTTATATTTTATGGATATAGCTCATTTACAGATCCATCTCTGTCACCCAGATACATTAGACTTCCAGACTGAACTACTGCTCAGCTCTATCCCTTCAGAAGGGGAAAGATGTATATCAGTTTTTTCTTACATTGTAGTTACTGGTTATACCTTAAAAAAAAAAAAATACAAACCAACCAAAAATATGCACTAAAAATAAATTTAAATGAAAATATCAAAAACTAAATAAGTATCTAGCTTTAGGTAAACTAACTGAACTTGCATTAGGCCATTATCCAATTTTTTTATAAAAGAGAAAATATTCCAATAGATGTGTTTTTTACCAAATGAATGTATACTTTCATAAATATTTACTTTGTAACCAGTATCACACACACACACACACACACACACACACACACACACACACACACACACAAAACATGGTACTGTTCCATGAGTACTTTTACAAAGTCTAAATTATTAGGAGCCCTTGATGGAACCCCAGGTGCCAAACCCCCTGTCAGAGGCAGCAACACCTTCCACTAGCTCAGGGTGCTCAGAGCCCCATCCAACCTGATCTTGAAGCTTCAGGGCTGGGGCATCCACAGCTTCCCTGGGCAACCTGTTCCAGTGCCTTGCCATCCTCACAGTCAGGAATTTCTTCCTAATGTCTCATCTAAATCTACCCTCCACCTTACAGGCCCCTGTTAGATGCTGGAAGGCTGCTATAAGGTCTCACTGGACCCTTCTATTACCCAGGCTGAACAACCCCAACCCTCTCAGCCTGTGTCCAGGGAGAGGTCCCACCCTCTGATCATCTTTGTGGCCCTCCTCTGGAGCCACTCTCAGAGATGCACATCCTTCTTGCATGGAGATTCAGTAAGATGGTGGTGCTGCAGGCATGGACAGAACTCTAACTCTTCCTTTTTATTCCCCATGCTGCATGTGTTTGCACGGAAGTGTTTAGGCTGGGGCCCTGATAAACCTGACTTACTGGCTGGAGAGGCTGGGATTCCTTTGTGCTGCTCTTCGGGTGCTCCTGCTGACCTGCTATCATCTCTCCCCAGGCTCTGGGCATCTGTGTCTGGCTGTGCCTGGGATGGACTGAGGTTACCTTCCTTTGGCAACTTTAGTTAAAAGCCTTCTTCACCAGCTTAGCAAGAAGAAATAAAAGTTTAGGTTAGCAGTGATAGATTTGGTTCAGCAGATGTGCTGCAATACAGAGAGAAATACCAATGTTGGTCCTGACAGGATGGGAATTTCATGGTCAGTGAATCAGAAGAGTGTAAGCTGTATCCAAAGCAAATTTTCTCTCAGGATTTATTCTGTTTGAAAGTTAAGTGATGGAAAGCCAGGTTGGAAGTTTCTGATATTCTCATTATTTTTGTAAACTGCAAATAAAACTGCATTATAAGATACCTGGAAAGCTGAAAGACGTTGGCTGGGCAATAAAAAAATAAACAATCCATGCAACTGAGATGGCAGGTTCAAGGGAAGGACAGAAGTTCTTTCTATAAACTGATAATGATCCTGCAATCTTTTACAGGTATTTTTAAACTATGATGGTACCTAACCAGGTATTTGTCACTAGACTAAATATTCAGAAATCACAGACCCAGTTTCAGGCAAAATTCATGCTTTTCTGACTCTGGTTTATTATCTTCTGTTTGTTTGTAAACTTGACATTACTTACCTCTGCTGAAGTGACCCTATTTTTTTTTCATCCAGAGACCAGTCTTGGCTTTGGTTGCTTTGGTTGCTTTAAAATTTGTAGGTGCTTAACATCAGCATCTATGGAGTGCAAAATCAGGTGAAACTGAAAACCACATATCAGAAGCATTTATTTGTGGAAGTCCTTGCTCTGAAGTGTTGCAGAGCACTATATTTCAGCATCAGGAGAAACTCTTCGCAGAGATAATTTTAATGTCATGTAAAGATCTAAAGTTTTATTCTACTTTTATGGATTGAAGTCATACTACTGTCAATGGTCCCGGCTGATAAGCCAAATTTAAAAGCCTTTATTTAACCTTTGCTACTTAGCTACTTAGCTGGCTTATTTTGCCAGCCAGTGAAAAACCCCCACAACCTAAAAATTATTTTGGCCGATTTGTACTTAATTCCACCTCCTCCCACCCCAGCGAAGAACTACACATTAAGAATCCTTCTTTTCTCCTCTCCTTTGACATCATGACTGCATGGGGTTACTTTTGTGTTCTATAAATTGCTTTATCTTCAGAAGGTAGATGGGAATGGCTAGTCATCTCTGTGATTTATGTGGTTGGATATGAGTATGTTCGTTTTGTCCTCCATAGATGGGTCGTGCAGTATCTCAGTGCAAATCCCTTATTTTTATAAGTCCAGGCTGTTCCAGTCATATCTCCAAAATATTCTCAGCGAGTGGGGATATGTGAAGGTTATATAGCTGTTGCAGTCACGGCCTTCTCATGCTTAGGAATCCTAGGAATGTAGAAGCCCATGACCCAGGGAGGCCAACTTCTGGTCTTGGATGAGGTCTTATGAAGCATTTATATATTCTTTCATGCATCTGTTGGATTATAGCTTTCAGGATTCTCCAAGACTATTTGCAACTATCATGTATTATCATGAACAACTTTCCATATGTTTTTTGTGAAGGTGTCTCTGGAGCTGGGACATCTCTTGTTACTGCTGAGGGCTGTCGCTGTCAAAGTGGGCAGCAACATTAACCCTGCCTGTGCCTTGTCACTTGCCATAGAGATGTGCATTAATATCACTTTGCCTATACTCTGAGCTGAATCCCACAGCTGACCAGCACTGACAAATCCTAATTCCTTCTGCCCCATGATCCCATCTGGCTGCACAGAAAGCAGCTCTGATCTCAAAGCCTCATGGCTGCCTGGGCATGTGGATCTCTCCAAGGCAGCACATCTTTCTGAAGGCAGGCACTGCCTGCCTGACCTGGGCTGTGTGAACTGCAGCTACTGAAGGGCTTTTTTAAAAGGTCTCTTTTCTCCTGGCTGCTGGTTCTTGCTTTAAGTAAAATGATGCTCTGCATTGTACTCACAGTCCATTTAGGCATTCCTAATGGAAAACCCCTACATAAGATTTTTACCTGTTTTGTCTCTTTAAGAGGAAAATCTGTGCCAAATGTGTTGCCAGATTTATTCATTTAGCTTTCTGTGACAAAGATAATTGAATTCATAGCTTGCATTCTAAATAAATCTTTTATTTCTATCTTATATTGTGATTGATGCGGTACAATTTGTGTCAGTTCAACAAGTTCCACATTTATTTTGACTTTAAATAAACGTGAGCGCAAAGTTAGGCTGAAAAGAGGAGCTGTGTGATTCAGGATTATGTGATTTGCCATTTGAACAGGCACCCACCTGACCATGCTCCTCTCACCAGTGGCTCTAAGAACACTGGGTAGTTCCCACATTTTTTGATGTCTTGCTCCTTCCAGCTGTGAACTCACGGTCCAGCAGGTATATGTTGGTTGAGATAACAAGAGAATGAGCCCTGCTCCCTTCCCTTCCTTCCAGTACTGCCTGTAGCAATATTTTCTTAACTTTTGTGATAAGATTCTCACATTGTGTATCCTTTCCACTCTGATCTTCTCAGACATGTAATTTAAGCTATCACAAAAGAGGACCAAGTATGAATAATTGGTGAGAAGTATGTGTAAGCCATTGGCTATGTTAGGACTTTTATAATGTACTTGAGCACACTGCTGTGTTGGTATTAGCTGTAAATTATGGCTATTTATGATAAACAATTACTATAATAGAAAGGCACAGCATGGAATGTAATAACTACAATATTTCTGTTTACCATAAGGACTTTCGATCTGCGAATGTCCTTTTAACACAGTTTGGCTTTTAAATCTTTAAAATTAGGTGTATTCTGGTAATATTTTAAGTTTACTTTAGAACAAAGATGATCTGTCACCTTCCTGAATGTTATTTTATATTTTCATTGCATAATCATTTGCTGAAATACTAACGCTACATGGATGAAAGTTTTTGAAACTACTGATAGATATTAATAGGGTACTGTCAGTTTGCTGAGGAAAAAGGTGGTGTAGGAGTGCACTTCACAGCATTCATATAATTTGAGTTCCAAATTTATGTTGTTCCTCAGAATTGGATTTACTTTATTGGAAATTTTGCTTTGAAAATAATGGAGGAATATGGGTTTTCCCAATAAGAACTATTCCTTTATAGTCTTCATCATGTGAACTGTTATCATTTCCTTGGGTAGTTGTTTTTTTTTTCCTACACAAAATCCCCATACCATTTCTTTATTTCATCCTCATAAAATCAACATATGTTTTTTTTAGTCACAACAGCAGTTTATATGACAAAATAAATCTGTTGGGAATCAGGATCTCAGTTCATTGAACAATTTGCTAACAAAAGATACTCTTCACCCTGAAGGTCAGCACAATGTTCTGTTCCTTGTTAGCTATTTTATCAAAACTGCCCTTCATGTAAATCTAATTGATAGTCAATTTTGAAATATTGATGTTACCCAAAAAGGCTGTGTGCATAAAAAGGTCACATTCTACCTCAGATATGTTTGTGATACTCCCACTGACAACAGTGGGAGTTCTGCACATAACACACGGGACAGAGGCTGGCCCTTGATCTTTAAAGCATTAATTCTTAAAAATGAAATAAATAAATAAATAAAGGCGATGTTCCAAATTCTGAGTTTTTTACTGGAGTTTCACTTAGGCTGAACCTTCACCATGGGTCAGCACCATTTTATTTGAGAGAGAACTTCACAAAATACTCACCAGCTGATGCAGTGTTGCTGCTGGGTGCTTGACGTTCAGCCTGTCTTCTTCTGGGATAACTTTCAGTAGGAATAAACTTAGAAAATTTACTTGTTTAAGTGACTTGAAACAAATTCTGAACTCTGTTTACAAAATATTCACTGAATCTAAGACTCACTGAAAGGCTGTGTACTACCAAATGTCAAAGTCATCCTTTTGTACAGCTTTGAATGCTAAGCAATGTAATTTTAGGTGTTAATCCTACTTCTTATTTTAAGCATTTGAGGGATTCTTGTTTACAAACACTGTTCAAAGCAGCACTTACTGCTTCTGCCACAGTACTTCCATTACATATACTTGTGGTTTTAGGTAATATTTGGTGTGACTTCATAGAGGAAAGTTAAGATTTATAGGATGCTTAACACTTCAGGAGATTGTTCATTATATTTTGGTTGGAATATGACTAGCTTTAATTGGCTGTAATTGATCTTTGTGGATCCTGAGGAACTGTGCCTCCTCCAAACTTGCAGCTTAACAAACAATGAACATATCAGGTTAAAAAATCACTAGAAATGAAGCAAAACTAGGTAAGTGATTTTTCATTTTCAAGCTTAAGCCAGAATGCTGTATTACAATGCTTTCTGGCATAAGCATTTTAAAAAATTTTGGGAGGGGAATTAATAGACTTTAATATGAAGAACAAAGCTGTGTTTTACAGCCACAAACAGATAAGAGTGTGCAGTTTTGCCCTTAGGGCATTACTGGGGGTTTGAGCTAGATGGCTTTTAAATGTCCCTTCCAATCCAAAATATTCTATGATTCTAGGAAATGTGTGGGAATGAGGAGCTGAGAGTTTAACAGTATAGTCTGAAGAAAATTACTGTATTCGTGCTTCTGGTAAGACATACAGGAATTAACTCCAGTTGTTAATGTGCTGCATCTCTCTGTTCCTAAAATGATTAATTCTGTACTCCACTTGGAGATTTGCCATTGACTTGGGTAGAACCAGAAATTTACCAACTTCTTTAAAGCCCATAGCTATTAATCCTGGGCTTTCTGTCTGAACAGAAAAGCAGCTGCTGTCATTAACTTCAGTGGAACATGCCTTTTGTGAGTAAAGTCCCTTTGAGCAAAAGTTGGTAGGACTTAATTTTTCTGTACATAAATTCATTTCATAAAACTTTATCTTCAAACTTGGTTGCTGAAATGCAGGGGAGGAGTTACAATTGAGCAGAGATTTATAAAAAATATCGTTGCAATACCCTCTGCCCCCTCAAAAAGGTTTGGTCTAGACAGTCTATATAAAACTGTGAAAGATGGGGTTGTACAGGATCAGGGATAAACATAAATTTTTTAAGGGGAGTCAAAGAGATGTCATTGCAGCAGAGACACAAAGGCAGGATCTAATAGCTCAGGGACTTGTATCAAGCTTAGTTGCACAGATCTTCTTGACTGTTCCATCTTTCTTTGCCATCTTCTGTTTTGCTGAACACCACCAGAGCACATCAGGCTCTGTTGTCATGGTTCATAAAAGAGTTTGAAGAGTTTGAAGAATCCTGAACAAAAAAAAAATTACTGGAATTACTGCATGTATTCCAGTAACATGAACACCTAAACTGTACATGCAGGTGTATTTGAAAAAGAGGACTAAAAATCAAGAGCTTGGAAACTTTTAAATCTCTTGAGGCACACAAAAGCATATTTGCATTATAAAATTGTTTATACTCTCTCTGGAGACAAAGTAGTAATGAAAAAAACCCCACATTATCTAGAAAAATATTATCATTTATCCTTATGTTCCATTAGGTAAAATTCTATTTATAAGGGTTTCCTGTGAAGATTGTTTTCTGTGATATAAATTATGTCATAGAACATATACACTTAGTCCCTGTTATTTTTCATAAGGGAGGACATTAAATAACAAGAAACAAATTATTCCATCTCTCAGTCTCCCTATTAGATAGCAACAATAATGCCAGGAGTAGTCTTCACTGACATTTCATGCTGAGTTACACCCTTGGGCTACTTTCTGATTTTAGACATGCAAGGCATCCTCAGAAGTCCAAGCTTATTTCTGTAGTTAGCAGATTTTTTAGAAATCTGAATGAAAGGGCAGAAACAAGTGCAATAAGTTTTGAGTCTGATGGCTGAATCTGCCATTTGCCAGAAGTCTGTTTTGTAATGATTAATCAACAGGGAAGAACAAGAGCATAGTGCCATTTTATGATTCCTGGCCAACCGATTTTGAATTCTAATGTGGTAGGAAAATTGTATGTTTATAGTGGAGGTAAACTTTGGAATTGAATTACTCCTAAAATCAGTGCTTAGTAAGTTCAGGCAAGTAACTGGAAGTGCATCTCTAGGTACAGTATGAGCTGAAATTTCAGAGCTTTTTTAGTATTCTTCTCAGTACAATTGTGCATCTCATGGGCATTCTTGTTATAGTTCTTTCTCATAATTTTCTATTCATTGGTGCTTCTGACGCACAAAATTGAATTTCTCTTTCCTTACCAAATACATAGCCAATTTGTGTATAGTAGTACACCAAAGGAAAGTAAACCTTATTCTCAGTTTTAGGCTTTCTAATTGCTGATGAGAGGAGGAAATGCCTTAATGTAGATTTCCAGACTGAAAAATGACTGTAAATAGCCTTTAGAAATTCTCTGTGTGTTATCAATCAGTGACTTCCACATCACATTTTTTTTCTTTTTACAATAAGAAATGTTTACTGCTAACTGCCAACACTATGTGCATGACCCACAAACCTGAAGTCAAGCTGGATTCTATCGCCAAAAGCCATCGCTTCTCATCTTTCACCCCTTACTTAATGCTATAGGAGATGACAGAATTTATAACCTAGAACTTAGATAAAATAAATATATTCTCCTTATGGTGTGTGTTCATCCTCGTAGAGTCCAGTTCCCTTTGCCATGCACAGATACTGAAAAAATTGGCAAGGCCAACAGATGCACATGAATATACAAAAGGAATCATCCTGTTATTAAAGAACTTTATAAAGTAAAGGTGTCTCACAAGGACTGTTGTAATGAAGGTGCAATTTTTCCTTCTCTTAACCCACCTGTTGTTTCAAAATGAGGCTTATTATCTTCTTTTGTAGGCAGATATTGCAAGTCATAAATGGAGGTTTGTAGTAATGGTTCACATCTATTTGTGGAACAGGAACTCATGGAAACAGCAGATTGTGTAACAGGGCTGCACATCTCCAGGCTGCCAAGAAAACATATCAGAGCAAGTTGTGTATGGAGTCATCCACAGCTTCCTTCTGCTCTTGAAGGAGCTGGAGAGACTGTGGCACCACAGACCTTCCAGGAGGGCACAAATTACAGGCTGGAGAATGGGCAAGAAATCACAAGTGCTGTGCAAGTATTACACAGGCCAAATAGCAGTAGGAGCTGCAGTCAGCCAAGGAAACATCACCGGATCTCAGGGCACATAGATGTTGTCCTTCTCTTCTTATTCTTCTACTTCTCTGCAGTAAACCTATTTTCCTGCATCATAGCAAAACTGTAGAATTCTGGAGAGGCAAAACATGGAATTGGAGGAGAGGTTTGGGAAACAGATAAGTGGTAGGGATAAGTTACAGAAAGAAAAATGACGGCGAATGCCTCACCAGAGAAAGTTAGAAAAAAAATAAGACAGATGGAAGTGACATATGCAACACTTTATTAGAGTATCATGCAACAGTTTATTAGAATTAACTTTCTGACTAAATCTTCCACATTAATCTAAGAAAATGTCAGCATTTTATGTCCAACATAGAGATAAGCAAAAAAAAAACAGACAATGAAGTATTTCTGAAAAGGTGTTCACAGAGAGAAACCCTGTGCTCCAGAAAAGAAACATCTGGAGATGTACTTTGTTATTCCACAGTGACAAGGAAAGTGATGAAGTGCCCTCTGTAGTGAGACAGAGCTAGCACACCATCTGCTATGCCATAGGACACACCCCTTTTGGGACCCAAAATCTGCCCAGGTAAACTGCAAGGGTGTGAATAATATCCCAGCATGTGAATTATACTTCACCAGTGTTATGCATTGCAGATAAATAGTGAGCTGAACACTTTTTTTTTTTCATAGAAATTTCTTACCATTACAAATGAAATATTTTCACATTCGTGGTAACAAACAAGTTTGTGATGGTTTATTTTTGTGCTCAAGACCTTTTTCCAGATTGAAATAACAGGAAAGATGATCTGGAAGCAACCTTGACACCAACCAGAGAGAAATGGTCAGGCTGTGTTCAGACCTAATCTGATTTTAACTGAGAAATTATTATTCAGATCCCCCAGGGATCATTGATGCTACACAAGAGAAAATTTTGTACCTCTTGAGTGTAAAATTTCCTACATTTGGGGTATAAACTTTAAGATCACTGAGAAAAAGGATATGCTAGAAAATAGGAGAAAGGGAAGTAGTATCTAAATTTAAAGGAGGTTGTGCATGCTCTTAGGACAGGTGCCGAGAGAAATTATATTAATGTATATAAATATACCCATGGTAGCTTTAATTCATTTATATTAAATCCTGGTGGACTGAAGAGTTTTCAGAATAGACTTCACAAGACCTCACAGGTCATTTGGTATTTGGGCTTTTGATTCTGGGCTGGGATTTGGCAGGAGACATTTACTGTAGTGACTGAGACAAGCTGCATTTGCAGACTGTGTATATGGTATCTTAGAGAGGAGAGGGAAAAAGCAGCCTGTCTGGAGCTGATGAAGTAAAATTAAGATTTATGGACTGAGTAATTTGGGAAGGTCTCATTTTGTATATATATTATGACTAGCAATGCTGAACTCCTACTCAAGGGCTCCAGAGTGTATATAACTTAGTTCTCACTGTGTGAGCTGTTATTCTGTCTTGATAGATGAAGGCATGGAAACAGAAGAATTGGATATGCCCTAGGGTATTAGGAAACTTGGTAGCAAAACACTGCAGAAAATCTGCAGGTGCTTTCTTTTAATGACAACTACAAACTTCACAGAGGAGTGTTCATTGTGTACCTTACTCACAGGTCCATCTGATTTATGCAGTTTATACCTGGGTCTTAACAGATGCATGAGACCAAGCCATGCCAACATTTCTGTCAGGCTTCCATATATTTGCTTCATGATTTTTCTCTTCACTCTCATCTCCTGTATCTTTCAACAGCTTTTTCAATGAGCACAAAAGGTGGCTTCAGGTGGCTGGGATTAACTCAAACCAGAGCTTAGGCAGCCAGGGCCGTCCAGACTGGTGTGGTGTGAGGTGTTATAGGACAGAACAAACAGGGAGCTGTGCAAACACTGGAGCTGTGCAAGGGCTGGTTTTTGGAAAGGAAAGGAAAGGAAAGCAATTCCATAATATCAGCTTCGTGCCAGAGATGCTAATCAACGATTTTACAGTTTTCTGTGACGAAAAGAGATTGCAGTGTAACACAAGTGACTTGACTTGAAGTGGAATACTACAGAGTACTGTGTTTCAGCAGAAACAGGAGGCAATTTTTAAAATTGATTTTAAAGTACAAAAAGACAAGCAAGAAAATTCTTGTGGGGTTTTTATCTTGGTGTAAATATTTCTTAGGCATAAATGAAATATGTTTGGTTTTGGGGAAAGACACAAATCCATCAGCAGAAACAATAGGCAGAGGAGGATGTTTTGTCCTTGAATCACTGTGCTTTTCTATGACAAGCTATATTTAAAAGCATTTAATGAGAAAAAAATCTGTTTATGGATTCATTTGATACCAAGTGTCAGTGATGAATGGTCAGCTGCTGTCCAAGGCCCTGGCTTTCATTATTGAGTTATTTAAATACATGTATGTGAGTACCAGAGAGAATTGAGATTTTTCATGTTTATTGAGAGGAAAATATGTCCCAGATTTGGAACATATGGTTTTTAGTTCTCACTTCCACTTCAAAATCAAGGCTATATTGTGTTTACAAAGGACATCTGATTGGAAACTGCAACAGAGGTCCTACCTTGGAGGTAAAATATATCTTTAGTTCCAAGGGGGATTCAACAAATAGATCTGCCTTTGATGTAATAAAGTGGTCGATGAAAAGCAGTCTGAAGAAGAAATGTAACTGTACCCAGCTGATGCTTGAGAGGCAAGAGCGGGGAGCTTCAGATTTTCTTGTGGCTGTGAACAAATCTCTCAGGGCTTGCTTGTTAGCGTGTCTCAAGCAGTGCAGTGGCTCTGGCATGTTTGTGTGCTCCAAATCTCAAAAGAGAAGTGCAGAAATTTGTGTGAAAAGTATTTGGCTTTTGTATGATGGAAGGCAGCCCACAGACCCTATAGCCAGACAAAATCCCCCAAACTGGAGGTGCTGAATGCTGGTTTGAAGCAATAGTCCTATTGAGTGGATCAAAAGCTTGAGCACTGCCCTGCTTGCTGATCACTTCATTGACATGAAAAAAAATCTATATTTTAGTGTTCAACTCCGTACTCCACTCACTACTTCCCAATACCATTTTTCCACCATTTTTTTCAACTCTTGTTTCTTCTCAAACTATACAGTTTGCTTGTATATATTAAGATTTATCACTGAATTCTGCTCAAATACAATTAATAATGATCATAAAGTATATATTCTATAAAGCTGAAGGGTTGTTTCTTCTGTTTCCTTTTTATTGTATTTCTTATTTTCTTTTTTATAAGCCATTCTTTGATTTATTATTTTTCCAGTTCTAAATATATTGTTAGACTATGGATATTGTTCTAAATTTTCAATATTTTATTCATTAGTGTTCAGTGTAGGAATGGACAGTTTCACTTTCAGAAATAATTTTTTGCCTAGCTGGTACTGCTCAGAGGATATTTAGGTCACCATCATCAGAAATATTTTTTGTGTGGTTGGGTCAAGCTGGGGTTCCTAAGTGAGTTGCACAATTCTCTGTGTTAAACTGTCACAGCTGGAAATTGCCAGTTATTTCTTTGGGAGCTATAACATGCAGTGACAGAAGATCTACCCTCTGGAAACCTAATTGAGCAGTACAGACAGGTAGAACTACCATTCCCCTCTGGCTCAGCTAAGGGCTGTTTAGCAGAATTTTCTTTTAAACCCATGTCTTTTTTTCTTTCATACCTGGTAGATCAGTAGATACAGGCAAGTTTTCTAGATTTTCTAGTAGGTGACTGTTCAAAAATTATTTTAGTCATGAAGGATGCCAGTTCAGACAGTCTTTTACTTTTGTTATTAATCAAGACACTTACACATCCCCTGTGTGAGCCAGAAGGAGAGCATAGTCTCAGGTGTATTAATGATTTATAGAAGATATCCTCTCCTCAGTCTGCTATGTCTGTCAAGATTACAGTGAGATGAGTGCATGTCAATCCATCCACTCAGCATAATGAATTTCATAATGAATGGCAAGTGCAGACAGAACAAGGATTTATCTGTGGGAGAAAATAAATACTATAGAGCAAAACTATAGTGTGAATCAAGTTACCTTTGCACAGTTTTAATATGACATAGGAACACAAAACAAATTATGGAAATAATTGTGTAATTTGCATAATTAAAAGTCCATCACAACTAATTTAGCCCGACTCTAAGAAGTAGTCTGAACCCCCTTTGCCTCTTTCCTCTACTTTTGAAATACCTGCAGTTACCAGCCTTGCTGAATGGCTGTTATTTAAGATGATATTCTGTTTTCCTTGAAGTACTAGAATATTTTTTAAAAATTCTATTTTATATCAATATCTAGTTGTCAAAATAAACACTTTAACTCAATATAGTACAGAGGTGGAAGATACCCTATGTTTTTCTGACAAGATCCAACCTGCATAGGAATTTTGAGTTCCTTTAGTCAAATTCAGACTACACAGCACCAAGGTCAAAACCTAGGAGAATGGTGAAGACTTGAATTTTATTAAAAGCAAAGGTGAGAATATAAGAGCTGAATATATTCCTTAAAACAAGCATCTAGCTAAAAGTCTGTATTCCATTAGTCTAGGCAGTGTGATGCAAGAATTTTAGGGGAAGAAAGCTTGTGCATGTCATGGAAGGCCAAGAGTCACACAATATCCCTGGCTGTAAATTTTTCAGTTTCTGGCCTTGAACAGCCATTTAGCACTGTTTCATTCATGGAAGCACCTGCATGCTTGTATCTGCCACGTGACTTAGAGACTGTAGTGGAATAACTCTAGGTGGCTTGCATGGGTAGACAGGATCATCCCATGCAAGTGCAGAGAAGTGAGCATTACTAAACCTTGGGGCTTGTATTATCATGATATATATTTAGAAAGTGAGGAAGGAGATGTCTTCAATATGCTGCCCTGAAAGTGGAGATAAGCACTGCAAAAGCTCAAACACATCTAAGTAATGATTAGGTCTATCTTACAGCATAGTCAAAACTGCTGAAATCTCTCTCTTCAAAACTGCTGGAAGAAAATCCGATTTATATGGATTGCTACATCTGTTTGTTCGTTTAGTAAAGTTGTAAAGCATGGGCTGTTGATAAGAGAAGTTAAAGATATACAAGAAAGCTATTCTGATGAAGTGAAACTATTCCTGGAATTTTGGTGGGTTTTTTTGTATTTAAAACATCGCTTCTTACTAGTCTCTTCAAAAGATGTTTAGGCCTATTATGGGATGGAAATTTATTGGCCATGTTGCCAAAAAAGAACAGATGTGTTTAATAACTATTTGTTGGGTATTTGGAAGGGGGATATGTATCTTTTACTTAAAATCTGACAAAAGATCAAAAATTTGAAACAGTATCTATGGAGGATAAGTACTATTCCCTTCACAGACCTTGCTGGTTTGCTCCATGCCCTCAAAGGGGACACAGGTTTCTATTATTTTGGTGGCAATTCCTCATAATTTTGTAGAATTTGGCATAAGTGAAAAGGAATCTGATGTGCCTCTGCTTGAAAAGTTCAAGCGGAAAGACCCAGCTGTGACTGGAAATTGGTTATCTTGATTCCAGTCCTGGACAAAATATCGACTGCTCATGAGTGCTTTAGTGGAAAGAATAGAGCTCAAGAATAATTTGTCTGATAAACCTCTCATTGAAGTTTTCCATAGAGACTCATAGTTGAGTCAAGATGTTTCTAGTTGTGATAGAAGAGACTCCAGAGGTAATTTT
This sequence comes from Pyrgilauda ruficollis, assembly GCF_017590135.1. NCBI lineage: Eukaryota > Metazoa > Chordata > Aves > Passeriformes > Passeridae > Pyrgilauda > Pyrgilauda ruficollis. The sequence continues at coordinate 10,638,034 of NW_024525490.1, forward strand.
TATGCTTTTCCAATATCTGGAAGAAAACAAACAGAAAAAAAAGCCCCAGTCTGCTGGTAGAATTTTTAGATAACATATACTGATGTGGTAAATAGCGATTAGAACATGCAGCACTTTATGTTCAAAAATGTGCATGTCCTTATAAAAGCAAGTACAAATCTAGATAAGAAATCTGAGCTGTAGTTGTAGAAATTTGTATCCTGAGGAACAGAACTCTGAAAAGGCTGAAGAGATCATTGTGGAAAAGTGATGCAATATGAGACAAACTCACTAAATATTTATACACATATAGTCATATAATACATGTTTTGTGTGTCAATTCATGTAACATTTATATCTATGTGAACACATAAATGTAAGTGTATGGTATGGGGAGCATATGCAGACGTGTATAAATGCATGCAGTACACAATATCACATGTCATATACATGTATGGGGATGCTTGCCCTACCATATAGTTACATATTTCCATGTTAGGAAATGTGTAAACAGAGCAACAGTGAACAGAAGTGATTTTGTCTGTGTGAGATTAGTGGGGAGGGTAGCTTGGAAGGTAAGTTGGCCCAGTGTGGACCATCATGGGGGAAAAAATCCCAAGTTACTGAAGAAAGTTTAATTAATAAGCGCTATAATAGTGCAATGCGTTTTAAATTATACATAAGTATATTCCACAAAGTCTCTTTACTGCTGTGAATATCAGACCAAACTCAGGGAATAAGCACATATAATGTTCAATTAGGTTGAAGGCATTTTAAAGAGAGCTCCCTCTACTGCATTCTCTTTAGAGAAATAAAGACCAGATATGAACAAAACAAACAAAACTATCACACAGGTATAATTGACATGCTTTTTAAAAATGGAATAGCGTTCCAGAACTAACCTCCTGGACAGAATAATGGCAAAACTGCTTGCCTGTTGATATGCTCTAAAAATAATTCACTGTAATTTATTACTGAGCAGGACAGAATATGAAATGTTTTTAATAAGCTTAGCTAATAACCTACCCTGTTCTTTGTTTAATCATGTTAGTGGTCATTTGAGCATTTAATTACATTTTTGAAGGTCTTAATGGGAATAGCAATATTAGCTTATTACGTTGAAATGAACCTGAAAAATACAAACCATTACCTTCTTCATGCAGCCTCATCTTTCCAATAGGATATTGGCTTTAACAATTATGTGTCTTCTAATTAATACTATTTTCAATGCGATTGAGTATATATATAAATATATATGTATATGAGAAGCTTAATGAATATCACGCCTATTAAGAGATTTTTTTATAGGTCCTAAATGTATAAATTAGAAAGAAAAGCAACCTAAACACAAAGAGAGTGAATATAATACAACGTCTTTTTACTCTCATGTAGTAATATTCATTCATCTAGTTGCAAGTTACCAGGGGACAGTTTTATCCCTCTCATAACTCCATGAATTCAGGAATCTGCAGTTATGCCAGTGATAAACTTGGGCCTAGATTTTCTAAAGTTGTACAAACCTTCAAAGATCCTTGATCTCCAAAAGGCATTTAATTCACTTAACCAGCTTCTTGCCTGAGAGATACCAAACAATTTTTAAAAGATTTTGGGTTCTAGTTTTAGTCTTCAAGTCCAAAATGGAAGTCTCTCAAACTTCCAAGATATCTTGTGATTTCCAAGGAAACAGGTATGTGTTTGCATGCAGTATGCAAGGCTAATGGCAACTTGCTCTTGAAATAAAATCAATTCCCCTTAACAATCAAATAAGGCTTTTGCTCCCACTTAAATAGTTAATGGTTAGGCATGTCTGTTGAAATTTCAATAGAACAGGAACTAAATTTAATTCAAAATTTCATTCTGACTTGAAACTGACATTTAGGATGTGCATTTTTTTTTTTTTTTAGGTTTAGAAACATGAGAGAAATAATCTCCTCTCATTTGATTTATGCACTGAATTCTGTGCTTCTACTGAGGGCTCAAAAATAATATCAAAATAAGACAAATATTCTCACACTCTAAAAAGGCAGACTTTGGCTAAGATGGATACGTTGGGATATTTATCCAAGAACACTTTTCTGTATCCTGTGAGTGTTGGCATTGCCACTGCCATGCTGTGCAACTCATACTCATCTGCGTACTAGATTGGGTTTTGACTGTATTCTGTTTCAACTTACAGACCTTAAAATCTGTGTCATCAAGAAAAACACTGGGAAAGTTTGAGGTCATACACATGGCACTTTTGAATTCATCTGCTGTGCATTTTGGTCCAACATGCCTAAGAAGCAAATACACAACTCACACTCTCTAACTATAAAAAATGTTTTTTTGTTAAACTCCATCTACTGGTAGCCAGTAAATGGAGAAATGTGGGTAGTACACCATGGGAAAATTCACTTCTGGCCACAAGATACAGTAACAAGAGAGCTGAACATCTCTATGTAGTGTAATATATATTTTAAGAAGTGATTGATTATTTTTTAATAAAAAATAGAATTTGAAATCAGAAAGCTGTAGTTGCACAGAAGGCACAATTTAAATACTGTAACTCTCACACAGAAACTGATTTCAGGCAGATTTACCCGTTTCATTACCATGCTTCATTCTCTTTGTATATTTGATTACAATGCAGACATCTTTCAAAATATCTGGGAGAAAATCTTGTGCAATATTTTGCGCCATACTCCCTTAACAAAAAGTTTACAGTGACTTATTTTTGTGATAGCTGAACATGACCTTGCTTGGGAACCTTTGGGTCAGCTGTTGAGGTGCAAACTGGTGTTAAAGGAATTCCTGCAGAGAGTGGAGGAAAGAGTTGAAGCTGTAGTAGACGATTTTGAAAACAAACTGTAGTTATAATGGGGACAAACCTTTCATGAGAGGGAGCAGACAATACATGTCATGAGGTGGCTTCACTTTTCATCTTCAGACACATTCATTACTTACATTGTGAGCACAGGGTCACTCACAACACGTTATGTAATGCCTCTGGGACAGTGCAATAATTCAGGTAAGGGAGAAATTTTCCAGTATTTTCCAGTTTTTCTCAGTTGGTTTTGGAGTTCATCCCCAAAAGAAATGGAAAAAGAATTTTGTTGCAAAAGTATTAAAAAGTAAGGAAAACAAAAGTGAGCATTGTCCACAAAAAGAACTTTTCATGAAAGAAAATTCATTGATTGTGTAAAGGGTCATGAAAATTAAGTTTTGCATGATTAAGAATGTCAAAGGAAAGGGAAGGACTTTGTGCTGTGCTGCTTATTTTCAGCTGCCTTTTTTGAAAAAATACCCCTTCCTGTTCTCAGTGCTGTGAAAACATAAGGATTTTATAGCTAATGGAAAATAAAACAATTTAAAGGGAATAGCAAACTGGAAAAATGTCAGTCCCTCCAGACCAGTAAACATTCCAGTATCTCTTTAAGGAACTTGTTAATACATTTGTGCCAAGTAATACTTTAGCTTTATATATAAATAGTAGTAGAAAAGCAGCTATAGTACTTTTAACTCTTCCATAATTTTGCACAATGCAGTTTTTTCTTGAAGAAACACTTCCACTTTGCAGAAGGCTGATCCTCCCACTTTGACAATATCTGATTCATTCATACAATATGCTTGAACACAAATATAACACAGTGTTCTGTCCTGTTGAAGTAATTTTCATTAACTTTAATTTTGTAGCTTCTGCTCCTACTGCAACCCAGCTAAATGTTTTCAAAGGTCGCTGCCATGTCCACATCAAGCAAGTAATATACAGGAGTTTTGTTCTTTGAGTTAAGCACAGCATCAACAGGGGATTGTAAGTGGCTCAAGGGCTCATTTTCATACTTGCCACAATACAGAGGCAAGCAGTAGGTGTCAGAAGACACTCCTTGCAAGCTTTTACAAGAAATTCGCAGATTAACTTACTTTTCAAATAGGCTAAGGTTTCAAGTTCTTTCAAAATAAAACGCACAGCCGAAAGTAACTGACTAGGAAATGGAACCAGTCACTGGTGCTATATATTTGAAAGCTACAGAGCTGTATATTAAAGTAATGATAAACCTCTGACTTATCTTATGGTTTACTATATCATTTTATTTGTATATATTTTTGCTTATATAATTTCCATCTCATTTATCTACAGTCTTAGTTCTTCTGGGTTTTGTTTCCTTATTCTGTAGGGATGTCTCATCCATTACTGACCCTATTGTGGTGGCTCAAACATACCCATGTGTAAAACAGGCGTGATAACAGTAAGAGCACCTGAACCATCTCAAAGTCCAGGCATGATTTCACCAGTTGTTCATACACCTGTGTGTTCCCCTGTGTAAAGAATCCCATCTTATGCTGAATACAGACATATCCCCTGGCCAGCTGTGAGCTAGGCTCATTTTTAAGAGCTCTCCTGAGCAGCTTCTGTGTAACTCACAGCTGCAAGCTGCACACTCCATAGAGTTTCTGTTGGTGTTAAGGGAAACCCGTTTCTATCCTTTGAATGCAACTAAAACCAACGCAATTGTTCAGACAGGAGCTGTTCCCAGCCGGAGTTAAGGTTGGCATCCCAAGTTACACTGTCAGCTTACTTCTGACCAAGATGCACCCACAGCAGACCTTCCAAATTAAGTCAACAAGTATGGATAGCTGACTTTAAAATTTTGAAATTTTGTATGTGGCCATTCAGGTTTGAAGCTAAATCCTGCCCAGAGCCCAACAAAAATGTGCTGCTGCTGTGCCCCAACCTAAGAAGTCTGCCCAGTACAGGACCAGGGCCTCTGAGGATTACCACATCTTCAGATACTTCCTTCTGGGCAGCTGCTTAGGTTGTCCTTAGGAGAAGTCAGTCCTGCCTGAAAGGGCTCTTCACCCCTTAGAGGGCTGTAGAAGAAAACAGCTCTAACCATTAAGTCTGAAATGCAAACCCTACTCTATCTTTGTTGTAGGACTCTACTTTCTTTTCCTTTCCAGCTATTTTTCATATCTGTGATTTCATATCTGTTACTTCTAAGCACCAAACACTTTGCCTTTCTTTGGGAAATAGGAGCTCAGAATGGAAAAGATCAGAGCAGAGAAGACACGTGCATGTATCTTTCAGAGATAATTTTCTTGCAAAGAGAGCCAGGCCAGAAAGCAACCTTAAAGAGGACAAGGAAACAGAGAAAACTGGACATTTTGGCTTTACAAGTAGAAAGCCATGTTTTAGTAAAAAATTATTGTAAAATAATCTGCTTTCTGTCAGGGATCAGCAGCACTGATTTGGGCTGACTGCACAAGGACATTCCCTCCCCACAGGGTGCCTTCCCCGAGGGCTACACACCTGGCTGGTTCTGATGGGGACATTGACAACAGACACTGCTCTGGTACCAGGGTGATCCAAGGGAAGCTAAAGAGGTTGGGGCCAGAAGCAGGGCTGGAGAGGAGCTGTGCCCTGTGTAGAGCGGAGATCCCTTCACAGGAGCAACTACGTACAGGGATGGGGATGGAACTGGAGGCTGTCCCTGCTGCAACACCCCTGGGCCATGGACTGGTGGCCTCAAAGGGCTCAAATGGGATTCTGGACTGTGGGCAGGCTGGAAGGAGACCCAGAAACTTTGGACATGGGTAGGCCAGAGCTATGGGCGTTATCAGGGCCATTGCATCTCTTCTAAGCAAACTTTGTTTTCATTTCAATTGCTCATAGTGGCACATTGAATGAGCAGTGAGTTTTAGACAGAATAAGAATAGTGGATGGACTACTGTGAATGTATTTGGGTTTGTAAATGAGAAGAGGAGTAAAATGGTATCAAGCTTCCAAGAGATGCTTGCCAGGGAGTAATAAAGGAAAAGAGTCTGTAGCAAACATGTGGCAATCATGGCTCAGGGACCCTTGCACACTCGGTGACTCTGGCTGTAGCAAAGCGATGAGCATGTGAGGAAGGATGGGGCAGCTGGATGTGGCACAGCAAGAGGCAGGAAGGCAGATGACACTGTGGGATGCAAAATAAACAGCAAAACAGAAGTGCTCAGAAAAGCACTGCCAGAACAAGGAAACCAAACTTTCCAGAAGACATCTTGGCAGCAGTTGTCTGTGGTTAAGCACAAGCTGGACAGAGAATCCTTCCACCTCCTTCATCCCACTTGCCTCCAGCTCTGTCTATTCCATCCCTGCTCTTTTCCTCCCCTGCTGTGGGGCTGTTGCCATCACAGTTATTGGTTTTACTTTCTCTTCTCTTTCCAGTTCTGCTTCTGGCATTCTGTATCCTGCATAATTCAATGAAAATGTTTGCAATAAAATCAGCAAAAAGACTGAGTTTCTACTAGTGTTGCATAGTGATGGCTATAGCAAGTGCTCTGGAAACACTGTGGAAAGAAATATAAATGCACTAGCAAAAGGCTGTAATTTTACCTGAGTACTATGACCAGCATAGCTTAACGTTACTGAAAAGCTGAACAATAGACAAGGCTACTGCAGGAAGCTGTGCCTACTTATGAGGCTGATACGTGTTTGAATTGTTACACAAAAGTGTTGAGTAGAAGTATTGTCTAATATTGTGACGAGCAACAGAGGCGCTAGAAGGCAATAACATTTAATAACTAGCAAATTGTTTGAAAGTATTTATAAAAGCAAAATAAATTGCAAAACCAGGAATGCTTGCTGTTTCGAAGATTATATCTGGAAATACTTTTCCATATGTTATTAAGTGAAGCAGGAAAATAATACACCTACATTTTTCAGAAGTTCTCATGAATAGTCTTAAATATCTTAACTATGTTTGTCTGCTATTTGGAAGGTGGTTGTTTGTTTTTTTAATAGCATTTACCACCAACCTGTCTGAATGGAGATGAGACTTCCTCTGGCAAAAGAAGAGCTCTGCTCTGAGAATAGCCTGCTCCCAAAGTGAAATAAACTCTACTGGCAGTAAAGATGTTTTTGTTCCTGAAAGTGTTTATGCTAAAGATTTTGCTGGCATTGCTTTGTCACAGGAGGATGTTAAGTAAAGGTGTTAAGTGGATGTGAATTAGTTTAAGTGCACAAAAGCCTTGTTTAGATGCTCCTTTTGAGACTTAAAGTAGTGAAGAATTAAGACAGCTTTGTTTGTGAATGAGGACTGTGCCTTAGGGATTAATACATTTTTACTGCTGCATTTTTACTTTGCATGTTTAGTTAATTCAGCTTAACTTTCCTAACCATACTGGTGCAGGCAGACCTCAAGGGACAGAGAAACAAGGCACTGTAGAAACCTATTCAACTACATTGTCTAAGTGATGACAAAATGAAAGATGAGTTAATTGATCACAGATTTTTATTTTTGGTAAATTGGAAGAAGCCTTGGTTTTGTGTACATAAGCATGTTGAGGAAAGTTAAATAAATTTAAACGAAAGAATGAATTCAGAACACATTAAATCACTTTGCCTGAAAAGTCCCCACTATGACCCTTTCATTTTTAATAGTAGGGTGTAGGGTGATCTGCTCTTGTGGCTACATGTAGCTTGATGTTCATGGTTGTACCTTTCTGCATAAGTTCTAAATATGTGACACAAATATGTCATGCCAACATCAATAGAAATTTTACTTCTGGCCCCTTAATAAGAGTAGTAAACACCAAAGTCCGTAAATGCGCAAACATGTATTTTTTCTGTTTAATTTTTAAAACTTTGTGTTCCTGAGAGGTTTGAGAGTATATTCATAGTCACAGAAATGTTTGAAGGTGGTTTTTTTTTTTTCCCCTTTTTAAACATTATTTCTTGCTCAAGAAACTCTGCTAACTACTTTTTAACCTTGATATTTTGCTCTGGCTGTGCTGACAGAGTGGGCTAAGGGCCACCAAAATTGTCTCCAATGATCATGGTTAATGGGCAGAACATTTGCACTGTTTTGTGGCTTAAGATTGTGTGTATGCCTATTTGTTTGGTGTCATCACACTTGCTTACCCTAGGCATCCAACCGGGGTATCTAAACTTCTTTTGACTCCATTCCTAGACAGAAAAGAGAAGAAATAAGCTTTCCCGAAGAGCAGTTCAGAGAATCTCTCTTTCTGTCTGTACTACACAATACCCAAGGTGATTACCCGTGTGAATAGCCTCCTCCCATTATACAGATTACCATTCTTCCAAAAAGTAAAGCAGAAAATCAGTCTTTAAAGCTCATAATCATTTTAACTACTAGGTCTGCTAATGACCATGTGCCTCATTCTTCACTGACAGCAAAAAGTGTGGTCTCCAATTGAAGTTATCATATCATATTTGTTTAGGCAATGCGTGACCTTTGTCAATGTGTCTGGCATCAGCTCTCATCTTACAGGGAGGTTTATGCAAATAACTTAAAAATAACGATCTTTTAATTATACAGCAACTATTAGTTGTTCACTTAAATACTTGGTCTTCAAGCTAGAGAAATGTCTGAGACTCCTGCTAATGGGCTGCAGCTGAGCACAAACTGCTGTTTCCTCAGGCTTTCAACAGGAAGCAAGCAACACAGCGTGAGATTAGTGGCTTGATTAGCTGTTTGATGTATAATGCATAAGCGTGCCTCTGAGGATGTGGTCTTGTAGAGCATGGGACTGCTTTTTGAAAAGCACAACATATTTGTATTGAACCTGCTTTAGCAGCTTCAAAGCCTTCCTGATAGAGTTGGAGCCTGCTGCAAAAGTGTTAGTTCTTTTACACAACCTACAATTCAATAATAGATTCTTACCCATTATATGCTGAAGGCACTGTTTATATGGTAGAGCACTTGAAGAATTTGCAAGGGTTTTACATTTCTTTTAGTAAAGAATTTCAAGAACACCCATGGTTTTACACTGATTTCAATTATCAGAAGGCTATTTCATGTCTCAGTAGTTTCAAAGGCAAGTTTCAGTGCTCATGTGTGGCAGATCTCCAGGTACTGCCTGACAGCATCTGGGTAGATTTTGCATTCTGATATGCCTCCTTTAAAACGGACAGTTTGAATTAAGAATACACATTGGCAGATGAAACATGACTGATTTCTCTTCAGGTCTATCAATTTAGATTAAAGAACTACCAGTGCTGCTGAAGTTATTACAACAGTATTATCCAGAAGGAGATTACCTACAAGATGGGGAATTGACCTGTTTTCTGCCTCTTCATATTGCAATTCTTCATATACATTTAAGAACTATAAAAATCGTTCTGTGGTCCAGTTTTTCTACCTGTTGATAGAGGGAATACGAGGTTTACCTGCTTCTTTTAGTGGCAAAGAGATGTGGTAAGTGTCAATAATGCATTATTAGATCCTCTAATGGGAAGAAAGCCTTAGAGCAGTGCCTGAGATGACTCTTTAAGAGCTTGCTGAAGAGTCCCCTAAAGGAAGCTGATCCTTTCCCCAGACACTGCCTGTGGTTCTGCTTGTTGTTTCCACCGCTCGCGACAGATGGTGCTTAATGATGTATATGTTCCTTATATGCACACCCAGAAATTAACCTTGTCTAAATTGCTTATGACAGAAAATGTTAAATTATCACTCAGTTATGCCAGAAAATGTTAAAGTATTACTCAGTTATGCATACTTGCTTTCCAGTGTTGCTTTCATTCCTTCTCCTTTAGTTATATTTTGGGCCTCTAAAAATACTGTTTGCGCTTTTGGTGGCTGGTAGCTTAGATTTTCCCATTTCCTTTTTGAGAGTTAGAGGATAATTATAACACATGTTCTTCTGTAGTTAGGAGTGAACAGAAAGTCTGTTAAAACTCTATACAAAATTTACTACTATGCTATTTTTGGATACCTATTCTTAAAAGTTCTTGACTTAAGCTATTTAAAGAATTGTAACACTTCTCAGCATTTTACTTCAACTTTTACAGTGGTTATAAAGCTGATGGAAAACTGGCCCTTGTTCCTGTTTTTCGTACCATTATTCCACCTCAGCAATACCATTCACAGATTCTCATCATCATTTTGGACACTGATATGAGCTTTTTTCTCAGTAACAAAAATAAAGTAACTAATGAAAAACTGAAAGCCAAATTATGTTTACTAAGCAGAAAGCCAGTGTAGTTACTTTGATGTTACACTGAGATCAGAATTTAGGTTCTTCCTGTCTTTCCGTCAGAAAACGCTGTTGCCATCATAGCTAGTATGGAGACAAATTAACTGAGTTTTTCATAGCGCTGAGGTTTATCTTACTAGTTAAATAAATAACCCACCCCTTCAAGACAAATTAAAAGTGTGATGCTGTGTTTTTAGAAGCACATGTGCAGCTCTTACTCTGTTTTTTCTGTCTTTAGCTTTGGGTCTTAGAATTGTGCTAGAAACATAGATTATCTGTGACTCAAGAAGGCAGAAGCAAACTAACCTTTTTCTCAGTTTTAGTGCAAAATAAAGGCTGGGAATGCAGCAAAATGTACCTAAAGTTGTTAGAGAAAACAAACATAAAGGTTCTGCATAAAACATAGTGGGAACTTGCTACAACTACAAGGAGTATATGAAAATTTTACAGGTGATGAATACATGTAAAGGGCACAGAAAATTATTATTGTAGGGAAGCTAATAGGGGCATTTAGGGCACAGAAAAGACTGAAGAAAGAGGTGATCCAAAGTGAGATTGACCAAAGCAGTAACAAAATACAATTTAATATAGTATTGCTACAGGAATAAGAATAGAGTACCAAAATTAAATCAGAGCAGGGAAGAAGAGTTCACAAAACCCTTTTCTTGGCCAGAACCATGGAAAATGAAAGCACAAAGAATTTATTTTGCTTAAGTGCAGTTTGTGATCTTATGCCAGGATTGCATTGCTTTCAATGACAGAGCTGAGAAAAGTTGACGGTTGTGGCTTATGTGGTGAGATCTACCAGGCAGCACATTTTCCAAGCTGAAAAATGGCACAAACCCTGGACTGGTATCACAGGAAACACAGTGAGAGTAAAACAGCACTGGTAAATGCATTAACCACTATCAGTACTGCGCCCATTTCCCCTTTCCACAGACAGAAAGTCAGAATGATAAACTTCAAGAAAAGCAGTGTCAATGGAAACAAAGCTCAGTCAGGTTACATGTAGTGGCAATTGTAGTAGTAACAAGCAGTAACAGTTGATAGTAATAGTAAGTAAAGTTGATAGTAATAATAAATAACACTAGTAGTAGTCATAAAGGCAATATCTTCTTGATGCATGTGTGCATATTCATTGTGTTTTCATTTGATAAATTGATGGCAAAAAAGGCAAACATATTTACTGAGCTACCATCTTAATACTTTGTCACCATTAAATATATCCGCTGAAGAAGAAGCCCACAAAAACCAGGAGACCTTTTCAGAGGAAACACTCCACAGACCTTGTCAGGAGTTTTATGAGGAAAGGCTAATTGTCCTTTCCTTTCTTTATTTTGCAACACTAAAATCTAGTGATACCTGCCTTTCCTTCCAAATGGCTAATGAACATGTCCTGATATTAATTTGAGTTTTAGTGACGGCAGCAATGAAGCACCTTCCCCATCCCCTGCGACCTTTGTCCTCAGGACTGCTGCCCCTTTGGAGGATGTGATCCAGGGCTGTGCTGACACAGCATGCCCAGTGGGACAGTGTGTGCACTTACTGTGAGTGCTCACATTTTCTGGGTTCAAGGCAGACAGGACTCGCTCTTCTTTTGCAAGGGCTTTGCATAAATTAAATCTAGGTATTTCCTATGGGGCAGGTTCCCAGCACTTATTCTGTTGTAGATTGTTCACATCTTTTGCTTTTAAGCCAAACTTCTTGGGTTTATTTATTTTTCCGTGGAGTTATGTGGTTACATTTGGATTGCCCATGTGACTGGTGAACCCATAGTCCAGTTTTGTGTATTCCTTCCAGTCCAGCTCCTTTACATTTCCCATGCCAGTGGCCTGGCACTGTAACCCTTTCTGAAGGGAAGGAGTGAAAGAAGTGAAGCAGTCTGGCAATGCAAAATCAAAGGATGGGTATTTGAAGTTATATGTCATTGTTGGCATAGTCTCTGTATGTACCAGGCATGTCATTTAACCTTTTTTTTTTTTTTCATTTTTGTTTCCTCTCCTTTAAAAACTTGTGTCTAATATCATCCAGGAATTAATACCCAGTAAGACTATTTGGAAACTGAAAATTCTCATAAATGGTTTGTATTTGTTGAGTAGTGACTGAAGCCAATAAAAACCCAACAGAAATATTTCATTTCCAGCACAGCCATTCCCTGTTGGATCTATTTCTACTAATGCAGATTTTGGCATGGGGGTTTCCTTGTAGCTGCAATGCATGAGAAAACCATAACTCGTTGTATGCTTGAGTCTTTGGTCAAATCAAACATAATGGAAAGAAAGACTGCCATTTCTTACAAGAAATATTTAGCTCCATGTATTTTCTTTCAAGATTTTTTAACTGCTCAAGCATGGAGATTGGATTACATCTCTGGCATTTTTGTTGATGGCTCCTATGTTTAAAATTATTGTTTAAGCATGCATGACCTTAAGCATCTTCTCTTGATTTTGGCAGTATATAGCCTGTATTTCCCATTCTTGACCATAGTAAGCTATAAAATTATAGGTAAAATACAGGGGGGAAAAAGTACACTAAGCTGAAGTTTACATAGCATTTTGAATAATTTTAGTAAGATTGCATTAGAAGAAGGTTAATGCAACTACCAGCACTGTAATTACAGATTTCTAGGAGGTTGGGGAAAACAATTAATTCCTTCCAAATGGTGGCTTGGAGCTTTAGACTTCATATGAACTACCTAGTCCTGCTAATATTGGTTCAAAGAATACTATCTCAGAAGGCTCCTCTTTTGTTAAGAATGTCTCACTACAGAAGCATATTTCCTTTCTCCTTAACCTTCTCCATGTACTGGAAACTCTCAGAGGACTTCTCACTTATTATAATACCCATTTACTAGGCTTCAAGAGCCCTGTGGGACAGACTTTTGTTTTCATTTGTCTTTTAGATGGATTCATGCTAGCAGCTGTTCTTGTTTCAGGCTTAAAATGGTGCTGAAAGTAGATTCAGCAGCCATAGCCCAGTCTGTGCAAGTCTCTGGGCAATGCATCCAACCTTCTGCCCCTCACGTGGATGGGTGGGAACACACTGCCCCTCCCTCCATCATGCCTTGACAGGTGTGGGTAGTCCAGTGTCAGACTTAGCCGGGTTTGTCTCTAAGATATTTTTATTTTGAATTCAGTCTTTCGTGTATCATTAACTCCAGCACCTAAGGCCAGCATTGCCAGGGTACCTGAAATGCCACAAGCCCCAGATTGACTGGGAGGCAGGGCTCACCCCATGCCATCCACCCGCTGGCTGTGGCACCACGCCAGGACTGAGTGCTGCCAGAGACCCCAACCTTGAGAGGTCCAGAGGCCCCAGATCCAGGTCCTCCACTTCAGCCTTAGCTGAGCCACTGGGGCCCTTCACTCCTTTCATTCTCATCCTTCAGTGACCTCCCTCCAGCCCCTTGGCACAGAGCAGAACTGGCTGAGTTTCTCCTGAAGGATCAGGGAGAATCTGTAAGGACATGTGGGAAATAGCAATGCCAGAATCATGAGAGAAGCTTATTACGGAGTTAAAAGGGTTTTAGACCTTCTGATAACACTGCACCTGCCTGCAGCTATGAATCTATGCATCTCAGGGTGGAATCCCAAATCTCCTATAAATGCCTGGAACCAATGAAGCCCTTTACAAACTTACACAGCATAAACAGGGCTGGAGAGTAGTGAAGCCAGTTTCTGAGATAAAAGAGAGCTCTTATGCGATTAAAACTGCTGCAAAGTGTTTTCAGTATACTCACCTCCTGGACTGCCATTGTCATATAGCATTCACTGATACCATAGCACACCTGCAATGAGTTTCATCCTATCTCTGCACCACAGTTATAGTGCACCCATCATGCATGGTAGGGTAAGACAGATACCAAAGCACACCCATGAAACAGGTCATTAATCAATCTATTCCATGGCCAGAGACACCAGACAGTGAGAGCAGGGGAACTGAATCTTCCTCTTTGACACTCATGTGCTGTTTGTGGTGGGGAAAGACCTGTTTTGTTCTCCTGCATCAGCCTTTGGATGGGTGTGAGTGTCAGAGACCCTCTGGCTACTTCTTGGGTTTGACATTTGTTTCCTTTGCATTGCTTGTGTTCTGCCATCATGACTCCATGCCTATTCCAAATACAGAGTGAAAAAAGGAGGAAGCATGGACATACACACTGGTGAAGTCTTATAGGATGTTTTTAAGCTGTAAATTTTTGGAGCCTATTAACAAGGGAATTATTACAAAGTGTTTAGTTCAAGAACTTGATATGAATGATCCAACTACTGTGTTTCTAAAACTGACGATAATGATGGTATCACTGAGAGAGAGCAAAATGCAAGTGACTGTGGGTCTTAGCAGGAGATCAGAAAGGTGACCTTGGCAACAAAAACATTGCTGAATCCATACCAGAGCAAAAGGCACAGAACTGAACTCTTCCATGCACCAATAGCTGCCCTGATGCATGGGCTCACACTGGCCATCGGGCACACGTAGAAGGGAATGCCTGTGGACAATAGGCACTGGCCACATCCCAGAAATATTATGAGACCTTCTGCAGAAATCTAATAATGCTTTCAAGTAAGAGATAAAGTGCTGATCATTGATTTAATTTCAGTTTTCATTTAGGAGGGCCCTTAAGCCCATCCTTGCGTCCTCCTGTCACATAATGTGAAGCTAAAATACTGTGGTAGAGTTCACGCCTTGTGGAAAACTTCCTCAGAACATTCCTCTTGGAATCAGCATGCACTCTACAGTCCAGCTTGTCTATTTTCATCTCCGGACATCTTTGTGTCTGTGGATTTGCTTTTTCTATTCTGTCAGCAAGTTCTGAAGGAAGCAAAGCTTCATCCTCAGCAGACATAGTCATAATTTACCATTCTCAGAATCTTAGGTTAAGGGATTTAAGTGAAAGATACTTAATTTAAAAGGTGAAAGTAATAAACAGCTGAACTAGTTTTTGTAGACATAGACCACATATCACCAGCTTTGAAGAATCAGTTGAAAAAAAGGGGAGCTAGATAGGCAACCAAATCTAAAACACCTGACTTGTACCTGTCTATATATGTACAAGTTCTTTAATCTCCAAAAAGCAATTTTTGGTTACCTTAGAATTATTTTTAGCTTTTACAGAAGAAGATTAAATCCTATTTACTTTTGAATAATATAAATATAGGCTTCTCCTTTGCTGGAAAATAACTCTGGCTTGTAAATATTGGCTTATTTTATTATATTGAGAAAATTGTCAGCTTACAAAGGTCTAAACCATAGTAAGGAATGCCATTGGCTGACTAATTTAAAATTGTAATTGTCATGTTGAAATCTTCATTAATCATCACCTGATAGAGATAACACATTTACACTATGCAATATTGTGATGAGTTTGTTGGAACACTTTCTGAGTGGATCTCAGCTCTGCTACTGATCTTACCTATACAAGTAAGATCAATATATACAGGGTCATGAAGATGGATATGAGTACTCTTGTCAGATAAATTTTCTTCCTTAATTAAACTGGTTTCCAAGCTTCTTCGTAATTTTTGAGAAAATATTTGAGCTAATAAATAAATACTTTTCTTTCAAGGTGTTTAGACACCACATTTAAAAGTTGCACCACACCGATCAAAGAAATCTAAACCAAACAAATTTTAAAAATTCCTGAGCCCTGGGACTCATTGCACATTAGTGAGAACTTTATAGCTGCTTCAGAATGCTGTGAACTTCTACTAGTTTTACTGGAGAAATGCTAAATATCTGAAAAAGCAAGCCTTCTTGCAGTTGTAATGTGTTAGAAATCTCTGGCTGGAATCCTGCTGAGATCGTCATGTACTTTTGCTGTGACAAATGAGTTTATGAACATTTCTAGGAAATCTGTTCTTATTCACCTCTTACTTTTACAAAATAATTTGGATTATATTTGTCCTTAGAGATGCTTGAGCTTTTCTCTTTCTAATTTGCTTGCCTTCTTCTAAACATTTTTTATACAGTGTAGGATTTTAAGAACTCAACCTGTTTAATTTTACATGTTTTTGAATGCTGGTTTGTTTGGGGGTTGTTGGGTTGGTTCGGTTTGTTTTTTTTTTTTTAAGAACTGCAGTTGAACTCAGCATTTGCATTTTGTTTAGAAAAGACCATGCAAAGGAGAGCAGCAAAGGGAAAAAAAGCACACAATTTTGTTGAAGACACTGAATGAACACAGCAGAGAACTGAATGGACATCAAGCTCATGTCCTATCCTTCTCTACATTCAGAATCAGGTGTTTCCTCTAGCTTTTCACTGTGAGATTATCAAGGCAAATGCTCACCAATCTACAGCACATGAGGCAAGAGTCCTGCAAGATAGAGATCCACATTCCTTCTTTTCCGACTCTCCCCTTGCCCCTCCTCTTCCAGCCTAGAGTTTGCCCTCCTGACCTCAGAAATAGTGTTGCACTCACAATTTTTTTTTAATCTCTTTATTTTTTGGCCTTCATGTTTCAGAGGAAGTACTTATTAAATTGTCTATGAAATGGAGTGGTTGAGAAAATTTGATCTCATAATATTTACATGAAGTAGCATTGCAATAATAACACTAGCTGGTGTTAAGAGAAATGGAACCTTTTTAGTCAGGTACAGAAGGAAAAGTTTTATGACAGATGAAGGAAAAATTCTGTAATAACAATCAGGCAGTCTGGAAACTTCTGTCACTAACCAAGTGTGATATATTGAAGACAGTAGTTTTTTAAGTTCTGCGTTTTAACAAGGCTTTGTTATCTGTATTTACATATTTGTGAAAATAAACAAAGGATTAAAATATATGAAGAAGAAAAAAAACAGTGATGTTTCAGATGTTTCATTGTCAATGATATAATGCAGTTAACTGCTGCAATGAAAACCCCTAGGCAACATAAAAGCTAATGGTGCCAAACTGCTGTTAAAATTAGATCTGGTAGATATTGCTTCACACAAAACTGACTTGACCTTATGTGTGTTACATGTACATTGTGTTACAATGTATATTAATGTTTAGAAATTGCTTTGGAGATAATTAACATTAGAGGACATCTCAAAACCTCAGGTTTAGAGAAAAAAATCAGAAAAATTGTTTATTTTATATCTAAAATTATCAACTGCATAAGTATGCAAATGTTGCAAAGGAACAGATTATAATTCATTCTTTCAAAGTTATTTTAAAATAGTATTATATTTTTTTGTCAAAATCCAGGATTTATATTGACAGGGATGGTGACATTTCTATCATAGAAAAACATTATTTGTAGCTGTTGCATTATCATTTTCAGCTGGGCTATGGAGTGAGCAATTCCACATTCTTTCATGCGTGTGCATTGAGTAATCTTGGCTTGGTTTACTTCAGACATGGGCACATTCATCTTTCCATGGCTGAATTTTTCCAAAGGTGGAAACAAACTATGCATTTTTCTGATATGGAGATGATGAGAGGGTGAACACTGCTTTCCAGGAGGTGTTTGCCCTCCTCCCTGGAGTTGTGCTACACCTGGCCCTGTAGTGCCACCACACTGAACCTCACACAGCACAAGAAGCTTCTCTGGATATTTACTGTCATCATCAGTGCACAAACATCACCCAACAGCTCAAATTCACACTAAACCAGTGGGACAGCAAAGAATGTTTCACATTTTACAGGGTTTCACATAGGGTTTAGTCCTGGAAGATGTAAAGAGCTGGTTCCGAGCAGATTCTGAGTGTAGCTTGGTCAGTTCCTAATCAAATTACTTGAAAGATGAAGCCATTCTTTTTCTTCTGTTTTAGGTTATAAACCAAACTATACTGCTTGCAATGGCATAATAGCTCAAATAAAAGCTGGGGAAGGTAACTGCATTGGGTAAATGTTGCTCCAAGCAGCAGAGACATAAAGTCAGTCCTCACAGTTTCTCAACAAGCTTCCAACATTTGCTGCTGAAGCCCCTGTAGTGAAACAGCTTTGCCATGCACTAATTTTTGCATTACACTTGAGGACTTAGCCTTTGGATGGACATTTTCCTTTCTTGAAATCTGTGCAAGAATCTAATATATAAAGATTTTATATATATATTTGTATGTCTTGTTTCCTTGGCATTGCCAGGTTTTTTCTGCAAGAAGGGAGAGAGAAATATTTCTGCAATAATTCTAATAATATTTTTTAAAATTGTTTATTTTGTTGAAAAAGTTGGATGAAAATCACTGTGCCTTTGATTAGTTTACTGTGGGAAGAAAACAGAGTCCTCTGGGGTTTTTTTCCTTAATTCTCTGAGCCTAAATCTGTTTTTTCTCTGAGGGTAAAAATCAGCGTCAGTGGATCTAATTCTATTGTTATATTCACAAAAGTGATACTAATATTGGGCCTAGGGGTGAGTTTATCACAGGGAATTAGGTTTTGTGATGTTTTTCTCGGTTGTCTGAACATTCTGATTAAACTTTTAATGGTGCACTTCCCTGTATCACCTTAGTGAGAAAAAAAATTAGTACAGCATAAGTTCCTTTTGCAATATATATCTATGCAATAAATATATACATATATATATATATATATGCAATAAATATATATCTTTTACAATAAATATCTATGATCCATCAGAAGCAACTTAGGGAATGCATTTTTTTCTTTCAATGTCATATGTACTTTAGACAGCATAAATTTCAGAGGGACCTTTCAAATGGTGACATTGTCAGAAGGGTGAGATTCAGCTCAGGTCTTGAATATTTTTTTAGTGTACATGTAATTGCCTGAAGGCACACTAGGCACTGTGTTCTGTTGCCTAAAATGAGGACATCTCCTGACATTTGGAATATCCTAAAGATTCTTAAACATCTATGTGGCATGGATAGTTCTGACTCATGATCTCTAGGAGCCTTTCAGTCTTCCAGTGCAGTAGCAGGAGGCTGAAAATACAAAAGGTGTGATACTAGCAACAGAATTGCATCTCCATGGGTAAGCTCACCATGCAGACTTGATCATACGTATTCAGTTATCCAGAAGATCAATTTGGTTCACCTGAAAGTCTACTTCAAGGGTGGAATCTATCTAAAATAAGCAATCTAACACCATTTGAGAAACCCTGGGGTACCCAGTCCTGAAGCTTGGCACTAGCATGTAGGATGTCCACCCCAATTATGAGCTGTGATCTTGTCCATGTCTAACAATTTAGAATACATTTATAGTACCTGAGGCACCAATGATTTATTTACCATGCATTTATTGCCATTCAAGCATGATATCTGGAGCATGCCTCTATCTTCTGATCTCAGCTGTATAATTCAAGATCTTGATGGTTTATTTATAAATTATCTGTCTGACATGTGCTTTCCTGACATTACACAGAATATCCCTAAATTGAAATATAAACAGATAAGAAAAGTCCTGCCCCAAGGTATATCTTTCATTGAGTCATGTTTGATCTACCTGCCAAAAAATCCTTTGATTTAAGAAAATGGCCAGGAGGAATATTTTAAGTCTATATCTAATTTGAGACATCATGCTTAGTAATAATAGCAATAGTCAGACATACAATTGCAGTAAAGATGTCTTCTTATGAATGATTCAAAGTTTTTACAGTGGATAGAGAGACCCTTTAATGCTTTTACATTGGCACAATGTTTAAGATAACAGGTGGAAGAAGCTAAGCAGATTTATCAAAGATAAATGTCTCAACAGATACTAAATACAAAGATACTGTGCCTGGCACTGGGATGTTCTGTGCTGCACGAGAGTCTAAGGGAGTATTCCATATGCTCCCCTGATTCTCATACCCTCATCTGTGTTGCTCTGACTAAAAGCTTTCAGAGAGAAAGGGAAGATGGACTTTGGCTAGGACATGCCATTGCTCTTATGAAAAACTGTTAATTTCCTAATTCCTATCTTAAAATCTAAAACTTATTAAACATACTTCATCCTAAAAATACCTACTCAGAGCACCATAACCAGCTAACCAAGCTGCAGATGTCTTTATGGGAGCTGCCTAAAGGTGAACCCTCCACTTCATGTTTCAAACATGTAAGAGTAAAACACAGTTAATATATGACTTAAAAATAATTGAATTGCACTACAGTTTATTGGTGGCAATAAAGAGCAAAATGAAGATGAAGATTACCTGAATAATTGGTGGTTCCTATGTTTTTATACACACAAAACACGATACCTATTGATTAGAGTATTTTCTTTCTGTAGCAAAAATATATTCCTTGGCAAAAGTATTACACTTTACTGTAAAGAGCATATCTGTAAGTCATCAAATTATTATTTGCATCAGTAATATAATAACCATATATGAGATATCAGGAATTTTTGATATTGCTAAGTAAACCACTCAAGAAGGTTCCCTCAGTCTTCTGTGAAGGAAATAACTGAAACTTGCCAAGGAGTCAAGGAGTCTCTTCCTGTAGGATACATATTTCCTTTCTTTTCTGGAAAAGCTTTATACTTGGTTGTGCTGCATAAATATATAAAAAAATTCTTGTTTGCTTTAGATTTGGAATTATGGAGAATGTGGAAATAGTTTTTAATTGTCATTTAGCTGTCTTGCATCTCAATACGGGGGAAAATCCTAATATGTCCAGGGCTGGAATGGATTTCTTCCCTGGAGGACTAAGGCTTTTTGAATGAGTTGAGGGAGGAACAGTTTCTGCTAGAACAGGAACAGGTAAATGAATAATGTTTAGTTGAACCCAGCCAGATAATGGATTATGTCAGTCATCTTTGCATAGCCAAAAGCTGCTCAGCCTGGGCCACTTCCAGCCTTGGAGACAAGAAAAGCAGCTACTGGCTTTTAAATAAGAGAGCAGGATAATTATTGATGTTAAGCAGCTTGTGATTTAAAGGTTTGCTAGATCAGATTTTATACATAGGCACCAGAAGACCATCTACCTACCCAATTTTAAGTAGGATCATTTGCAGGCAAGGGGAAGGAAATATGGTGACTCTCTTTTGAATGCCAAACAAGGAATAAGTATGTTGTCTTCAAAATTGCTACATTATATGTGCATAAAATGTTAGGCAGTAAATGGGGTTTGATGCTGATTATGTCATAACATTCAATGTGTTTTTGAAAATATGAAAATTGGGTGTTAATCCATGCAGAAGATGAAATGAAGAAGTCTTCTTGAATAAGAGAAAGTTCATCCTTTCTGTCGATAATCCCAACATGCTTTTTTCTCCCACTTTAGTAGAGATGAGTATTCTAAATATATGTCTGAAATCTGTATTTCACTCCATAAAAGCTAGCTTAGAAGGAAGGAGGTGATTTGCATATAAATTTGCAGGTTTTGTGTGGGACTGAGATTTTCCTGGAAAGTTGGGTGGGCAACTGAAAGATGCTGTGTCAGTAGCACACACTTGTTTGTGGATGCTGGAAGGAGAGCTTTCACTGGAAGTGGTATTTGTTAGAGTATTTATCTGCAGTGCTGCTTAGATATTTGCTACACTGCCTGGAAGAGAGAGCAATACACTGAGAATAATTTTTCAAGGTCAGTAATTGCCAGATACTACATATTTTCCTCATCTTTTTAAGGTAGGATTTTTGATGCTTTTTTTTAAAAAGAAGCATAGGTGTGTGTTACAGTAGTTGAACTCCCATCTCATCACATTCATTGGGTTTTCTAGATATGTTTTTTCCAGATATTTTCTCGCACACCACCCCCAAACCTTTGTTTTAAATCTCATGTGTCCCCTGGATGGGTGGGAGAGAGTATTTCTGACGGGCAGCTATTCTGTTGACCTGCCTCTAAGATAACAAGTGGACCACAAAATGGGTTCTCATGAAACATACCATCTTTTCAGAGGCTCAGCTTAAAGGATGGCTTGGATGCTTGGCTCCTCCTGTGCAGTAAAATTGTGTCTGACATCTGTTTAATACAACGACGTGGAGCTTAGAAGTGAAGGGCAAGCCTGAGGATTCCAGCTGATGGAAACCTGCTGCCAATGCAGTGTGTGTGCTCATGTAGTTTATTAATCTTGTCTGTTGTTATTACCTTTTTATCTGGATCCTGTTAACTTAAGATTTGTATGTAACTCATGGAAAAGATATGTTTTTGTTTTCTTTGTTCGCATGAGAAGTCTGTTGGCGTAAGTCTTCAAAGGCATTAAGTCAGTAGCATCATGGAAATTTGGCTATGTTTTGAGCACTTGAACAGCTATAAAAATTAGACTAGGTTATTTTAACAGGCTATTGTTCCATAATCTATCTCATCTTTCTTTCTAAGTTTTTTTTTCTTTTTTCTTTTTATAACTTTCAAGTCATTTAAAGCTACTTAGCTTTTATTCCAAAGTTCAGTAAATGCTGTTACTTAGTCTGTAAGACATGGTAATTTCAACATTATATATCCACTAGGTAAGTCAGCAGAACATAGAAACACAATCCAAACAGTGGAGACCTTCGTATATGAAAGAGTACCACTCTTTAACAGAAAAATTCTCAAAAATCTTTTTTTTGTTAGAGCAAAATGAAATAATTAAATATGCTTATGCAACAGAGAACAAAAACAGTAAAAAAAAATTAATTTGACCCTCTATTTCTTTTGTTGCTCTGAGTCGGTTGCCCTTGATTGTTTATTTCCTATTGCATGATCTTTTGCTGTGGACCCTTGGCAAGTGTTCTATTGCCACTTACTCTTTGCATTTCCTCTCTTGACCCTCCTGACAGGAATAGGCAGTTACATGTCCTAACGCAAAGCTATGACCAGCACCCATTCACGCTCCCAGAACGTTCTTCACTGCAGAATCTCACTATATTCACGCTGAATATCCTTACAATATTTCCTCTGCAAGACTTCCATTCTCATCTTGCTATCATTTTGGGGACAAAGACTTGCCTTTATCTCTTATTATCAAAAATACTCTTTGCATGTGCAATGTGGAAAATAATTTTACTACCATTTGCAATACTTGAAGATAATTTCAATTGTTTTGGGGTTTGTTGCTGTTACACCATGCTATGTAAGAAACACCTTAGTACTCATTTACTGAATTCCATTTTGTATGTCCTTAACTAAGCCTCTGTTATATTTTGTGTCATTATTCCCAGTATTATACAACATAAAGTGCTACCTTTAGTTTCTTTCCGTTTTGTCTTCAATGCTGTCTTAACAAGAGCATGACTAAAGATTTCTTGACTTGTCAAGGTTTTCAAAGTGCAGAATGAAGGTTGAGTTGGTTTTTTTGTTCACAGCCCATACAGGGGCTCTGTATATGTAGTGCTATTCCCTGCACTCCATCTCCAGCTGAGTAACATCAAGTGTCTCTTCACTGGGAACTCCTCTCAGAGTGACACTCAGGTCTGGGAAATGAAGCCAATGGGCTCTCACCCACACTGTTAATAACTTGGAGAGAAGCCTGCAAGATAGAAAATTAACTGGAGAAAACATGGATTTGATGTCCTGAAATAATCTGGAGTTGTAATTAGCTCTTAATCTCATATCTAAGCCTGTGATACTCCATCCAAGACTGTGCTTTCTACATACGGAACGCTTTCCAGACATACTTAAGGAACTACAACTTGCCACCTAAATATTATAGTCTAAAGTCTCTTTTCTCTGATTTAATACTGGAAAATGCATTTTTTAGCAATGGGAAGATATTTTAAGCTGCACAGTTCATTTCAATCACTCTTCTTAGGGGTGATTCTTCTAAGCAGTCAGTTGGTTTTAACCATTATCAGCAATGTATCACTAATTTTGTTTCAAAGTACTGTGTTATACAAGTGAATATTCTTATTAAACTGTAATCAGACCATATTGTCATTCATAGAACCAATATTTGAAATCCTCTAAATGTCTTTCAGGGCAAAAATAATAAAACTATTATCACATTTCTTAGGCTAAATTTAAAGGAAGACTGTAGAAGGTGCAAAATCTGAGGAACATCTAAAACATCTCACTGAATACATATTTCCACATTTGCAGCTAAACACCCTTAGAAAGTGCTCCCTCAAGTCTAAGCATTTTTGCAGCCATCGCAACAGAAAGCTGAATCTTGGTTTCAGTCTTGATTTTGCACTGTTTTCATGCACACATTCCTTTGACTTCAAGGCTTCTCTTTCATTGTTGACCCTTGTGTGCAATAATACTTACTGTTTCAAATTTTAGAGGTTTCTAAAAAGAGCTGGAAGCTTTACTAAGAAAGTAGTTTCCCTTCATAAACAAATCTGATTAGTGCTGTTCTGTATTTATTACTGCTTGTGATGTTATTCTCAACACTGTAGCAGGGAGGGAGACGCTGGCTGAAATAGTGTCCTCAGCATCTTCCTGAGACATTTACTCATTGAATATCAAGGTGTGTGATGTATAATCTTTGATTTCTTTTTGACTCACTTCTATTAATAGATTTCCAAGGACTACAGTAGTGAGAAATGGCTTCTCTGTATTTTCATAGTCCACTGGTGTCACATAACCTAATTGACACTTTAACTATAAGCCCTGGAATTTGCTGATTGTGATGCACAGCTTTTCCTGAATTTCCCATTTCACTGAAATTTTCAGGCTTTTTCATAGCATTTATTAAAGATATTCAGTTATTTTTTAAAAACTTGCTTTTCCTTAGGTCCACAAAGAATATCTGTTTGTGTGGTGACAAAGATAAAAATGATACTCTTCCATAAGAGATCCTTAGATAAATTTATTTTAAATATTGTGCAGTAAGTTGCGCTCTTGCACCTTCAAAATCTCAGATATAATCTCAGAGCTTTTGTGGACACTCATGAGCTAGTTTTTATGTAGTCAACCTGGGAATGAAAGTAGTGTAATTGTGCCAGGCTGGAGAACAAGCATGAATTACACAGCCTGTCTGGAAAGCTGGGTGAATAATGGGCCAGCTAGCCTGAGCTAACCTCTGTGCTGCTTTGGCTGCACTTTGTCAGAACTCAAGTTAGCTTGTTTAAAGCTGACCCTGGCAGGCTGACACACGCTGTGGTCTCACTGTGTCCTCACACCTTTAAGTGCAGTGAAGACCCACCTTTGCTATATCTCACTGCAGCTGATACATGTTTCTCAACCAGATTTGTTAGGAAAAAAGCAGCTGATTCAGGAAGTCTTAACCTCATTAATGTTGACAGCAAAACTCTTGCTCATTCTGTCAGGGATGGGATGCCACCCCACAAATGTAAAAATTGCTCATTTCCACATCTCTTAAAAAGTATGCTTTTTGTGTATCAAGGAAAACTTCTCTGTATTGCAGTGGCAGTCAGGAAGGGATCTACTTATGTTAAGCTTTTTTTTCCTTACTAAGCCAATGGGACTGAAAAAAATACATTTCTATGGTCTTGGTGTTGCTAAGGAAAATATCTCAGAATAGTGGGTTTCTGTCTGAGAAACTAAAATCATATTAATTGAGGTATTTTCACCGTTCAAGAACTTGGTACGAACTCTGCTCTGTGTCTCTGTGACTCAAAACAGGCCAATTGCTTTAGTCAAAAGTGAACACATCCAGTTGTTGATTAGTTACAACATGAGGATTGATGGCTTGTTTATCCAAATGTTACAAATTCTCTGGTTTTCAGTTTTCCTTTTGCGGTAGTTGTTGCCTCTGCTATATAAATGTGGTTACCAAAATGTGGTAACTATATAAATGAGGGAGAGAGCCTGTGGTGATACGGATACAAAATATGCAAACAACTTCGGCTAAACATAGCTTTACCATAGTTTTGTTATATAAATGTCAACTTAAAATTAAATGTTATGGAAACATTTCTTTTATCTTTATGGACTCTAGCAGCTGCACAGTTTTCTCAAGTACAGTTTACATTTATGATGTTGTTTAAATCTATCACATACATTCAACATGCACAGAAGAATTTTTTAAAAGCAAGCTGTTTGCATTTGTGCAGTAATTACCCAAGGTCCAGCTTTAGTCTTCCATATGCAAGACAAGTTTCTGCTGACTCTAGGGGGACCAGGAGTCACTGAAGCTGCGAGCAGCAGTTTGAATTTTCCAGAGATTAATGAGCTGAAGACTTTTTATATTTGTTTGTTGAGGAACTATGGTACCCTGGGGTGCATTAGGAAGAGTATTGCCAACAGGTCGAGTGAGGTAAACCTGCCCTTCTACTCAGCTCTAGTGAGCCAAATCTGGAGTTCTGTGTCCAGTTTGGGGCTACTCGGGACACAGGAGATAGGGAGCTCCTGGAGCAGGTCGAGCAGAGGGCTGTGAAGGGATTGGAGCATCTCTCTTATAAGGAAAGTCTGAGAGTTGAGCCTGTTCAGCCTTGAGAAGAGTTGACTGAGAGGGGACCTCATCCATGTCTGTCAGTATCTGAAGGGAGGATGCCAAGAGGAGGTTTCCAGGCTCTTCTTGGTCATGCCAAGCAACAGGACAAGAGGCAGTGGGCAGTAACTTATACACAGGTAGTACCACCTGAATATGAAAAAGAACTTCTTTATTGTGTGGGTGGCTGACACCAGAACAGATTTCCCAGGGAGGATGTGGAGTCTCCCTCACTGGAGATATTTAAGAACCTTCTGGACACATTCCTCTGCCACGTGCTCTGGGATGACTCTGAGCAGGGAGGAGGGACCGGATGACCCACTGTGGTCCCTTCCAACTTGGCCCATTCTGTGATTCTGCAACACACACTGTATCTTGATTTTACAAATCATGGGCAGATTTCACAATATATTTGACAGTTAGAGATATTTTTTTTTCCCTTGGATGTTTTGTAATGCCATTCCAAATACTGCATTTTAGCCCCATTTTTCATCCATACATCTGATATGAGACTTACCTAGGAACTGCAATAATAAAATTTAAAAAAAAAAAAAAAAAAGGCAGTTTTAAAATTAAGTTGTGTGGTCCCAGCCAG
Organism: Pyrgilauda ruficollis; assembly: GCF_017590135.1. Taxonomy (NCBI): domain Eukaryota; kingdom Metazoa; phylum Chordata; class Aves; order Passeriformes; family Passeridae; genus Pyrgilauda; species Pyrgilauda ruficollis. The sequence continues at coordinate 10,664,732 of NW_024525490.1, forward strand.
CTCCTCTGTATCAGGCAGGTTATAAACATATTTTGAAACAGCAGTGTCTCTTTATGTAACAACAGTATGCTATGGTCCTGTGGTGCAAAGCAGAAATGTTAGGTACTATACACGCAGTTAAAACATTTGAGTGGCTCAGCCTCGTAGTGTAGCTGTCTCCACAGAACAGATCTGGTCATGAAGCTACAGAAGCTGGCAGATGGAGATTATTCCAGACATATCACCTCACTGTGAGTCATGGAAAATAGACACCAGCATTCATTAATGCTGCAAACCTGCTTGGCCTGACATGGGCTGGGTTCAGTGGTCATTGGATTAGAATTTGGAAATCAGAGCTCACTTCTGTTTGTAACTTCCCTGGTTCCTGAAAAATTATTTTTTCGGTAGCAACACATAATAAGGATTTAAAAAGTCAAGATGCAAACAGATTAAATTAACAGGAATGGTGACTGACAGCCACTCAGAATGCCACACAGCGGTGGCAACAGGGCAGTTCTAAGGAGTAGGTTCAGGTGAATAAATGAAAACATACATCTTCAGAGTGCTGTTTCTCAGATTTTGTAAATCATTCACAGTTTGTATGCATGCTAAATGTTCCCAGAACTGAGATTAATAATCTGATAGCAGCAGAGTTGTTCAGATCCTCAGTCTGAGGTTCAGGAAGCCCCTGAGCCACAGCCTGCTGATAAAGAACCAGCTTGGCTCCTTCACAGTTTTCCCTTCATATCTGCTACCAGCCACTATTGCAAGGGCTGGACAGGCTTTGGTCTGTGGTTGAACAGGCAGTGAAATGGCAAAGAACTTCATAGAAAACTTTATTCCATGAAAAGCAGACTCATATGGACTTTAATTACCAAGCTGACTTTTCTTTTTTAAAGTCTGAAAAAATCAAATTATTTAGAGAAACTTTCAAGTGCTTCATTTAGCTGTCACCTGATCCACATTCAGCCAGCCACAGACTTCCTGAGGCAACTAGCAAAAGCAACTGAGTGGGACAGTTTAGAGTTTTTTTGCTTTGGTCTGTGAAGAAAAATCATCAAAGACTTTTAGTTCCCCTCTCCCCTTTCCTTTGAAGCAAAAAGTTGTATTTTACTTCTTGTTAAGTGCTAGAGATGAAATCTAGAGTTAAGGTCTTCCTGCAGATCAAATTGTCAGTAGATATCTTTGCTTTTCTCTACAGCCAGGCCAAGGTCTGCCTGCATAGCCCTTTCCATATGATGCATGCAGCTGCAGGACCCTGTGGATGGGCTGTGTTCTTCCCATGTCCCAGAAACGTGGAAAAGATCAGTCTCATGAAGTGCTGCAGTCAATTGTACTCTTCAGAAGCCTGGCTAAGTGAACTCCTAGTCACACCCAGTCATAAGCTCCAAGAATTATGTGAATATTCATTTTTTGTAAGTAATTCTCTCTGACAGTCTACATGTGTGCAAAAGCCTTCCAGCCACCTTGGTTGAGCTTGCAATACAGCACACTGGCTGAAGGCTGAAGTAGTCTTTTTGTCTTCAAACAGATCCTGTATTTCTCTCATTACAAATCTTCATTCTTCCCCTAAACTCAAAGAAGCTGATAAGGTGGACAGGTGTAGCAGGTGACCTACTGGACACAGCTAGAAGAAACATATTGTGGAAAAATATCACACATCTGCTAAAGAGATGATAAATACATTTCCAAATGGAAGTACTGCACTGCTGGACATCCAAACCTCTGCCTGGGCATTTAATCACTGCATTGAGCCTCAAAAGTGCTCCACATGCAAATGAGTACTCCTAAGTATGGCAGCTCAAAACAGCTACTCAGGGCTTCTGTGTCTGAAGATACCAGCTAATTGCTGGAAAATCCAGTTTTGGATTTTCTGGTAACTCCTTCAGTGCTGGTAACTCCTTCAGTGCTGGTAAAGAAGTAATAATTTATATAATAAATATATCATTAACATGCACCCTTTTTTACTTCATTAGCACATGCTTGGTGCCAATTTCTTGCCTTTCATATTTCTTGCCTTTTCAGTAAGATAAAGTAAAACTCTCTGACAAGATAAGAGGAATATGAACAAGTAAGTCAAGCTAGTGCAAAGTAAACCCATGTCTATCATTATAGCAAAAACTGGTTTAGCTTTGTTCTTGCCTGGGTTGCAGGAAAAATAACCAGCAAAATAACAGGAAAGAAAGTGCTAAGAATAGAAATGCAAGTAGTGAGAATACTACTGAGAACTGTGAAGTTATTTTGAGTTCAGGGATCCTGAGTTCAGGATTTGAGTTCAGGATCAGGGAGAGTAGATCACCTTTAAGGTGCCTTTCAACCCAAACCATTCTATGATTCTGTGATTCTGTGATTCTGTGATTGTTAGTTTAACAACTAGAAGAAACAAACTCAGTGAGGTTATTGGGATAAGGAGGAATAGCTATGAGAGACTAGCACCAGAAGGATGAGAATGCAGACTATCCCATCATCCCAGCTCATGAAGACAACTTGTTCTTAACATAGTAGATTGAGTGATGCAGTCTGGTGAGCTGGTAAAAAAAATAACAAAACCGCTTGATGGTTAGACTTTGAGGAGTAATGTGATGCTCAGTGTTTCTTATGTAAGAATTTGAACTACATGTTAAGAAAAAAAACTGAGCAGGCAGTCAAGTGTTGTAGCAGGCTGTCCAGAGAGGTCACAGCCTCCTTCCCTGCAGACACTCACCACTCGACTGGACACGACCTTGAGCAAACTGATGTAATTGAACTTGCTTTCTGCAGGGCTAGACAAGATAACTGCTGGAGGTCCCTTCCAGCCAACGTAGGACTGTGATTTTTATGAATTTCCTTTGTAAAAGAAGCCTGTGTAACTATTGTTTCATTAGAGATTAATATGCTGATTCTAACAGACAGGTTATTGGCTATTTATTTGCCTGTGTTTGTCTGAGTTCAGTGATGCTCTGGGCATACTAAAAAGCTATTTATTTCATACAGTTTTATGGGAAGGTTTGACTAAATGATCTTCTGTTGCTTTGCTTGATTGGGTTACTTTTTGATCTGTGCGCTCTCAGATGAATGGATGCATACTGTTACATTATTTTTCGGTTAAATCAAGATACCCAGTCCTGTTCAACATTCATTCTGTAAAGCTACGTAAATATTCATAAAGGATCACAAAATATATGAAAAGAGCAGAATTTGTTTTTTACACATAAATCCATAAAATGGTTTGGGCTCACCCTGCATCCACTCTTCCACTTGTCAGGCTATCTGAGGAATTAGGAGACAGGCAGACATGCATCTCTGTTGGAAAGAGAAAAACAGTGCTCTCACTACAAGGAGGCACAGTCAGCTGGTGTATCTCAATTAAAACAATTCCTGGCTGGAAGTGCTCTGTCTGGGTGCCATACATAGCTTAAATCACTCCTAGCCTAGGAAGGACAAACTGTCAATTCTACCAAACTTCTCCTGTGCATTTGAGTTTATATTTTAAATAAAGTTATAAATTTAGACTCTCAGAGGCTCATATTTTGCAAAAGCTCTTCATTGCCTACCCTGTACTGATTTTTAATGTGAACTTTTACGAGTTGTAGGAGGCAAAATTACCATGTATCTCAGCTTCACATTGTTAATATGAGAAAACAATGCTGCTGTGTCTTATGATGGAGTTGTCTGGACTGAGTACCCTGAAGAGAGTATTATGCTGTACTGGGGCTCACAGAGTGGTGTTCCTTTGGCTGTCACAGAACCTGGAGAAATATACCAACTAACAGGACCTCCTTATACTGACGGAGGTGTTTTTCTCCTTCTAGCAGAGATGCATGTCTGCCTGTTCCCCAGTTTTGGGGAGTTACAATCCCATTCACTAGTATGGTCCATGCAACTACTGAAGGCTAATACTTTGTATATTGAAGCTCCAAGAAACTGACTTCATATGTGTGGTTAACAAAGGGATCTCCAGGGCTTCTTCTCCAGCCTTGGAAGCATGCAGTGCTCAGCAGTATGTACTCACAGTCATCTCTGATCAAACTGTGCACATGGAATCACAGAATCATAGAATGGTTTGGGTTGGAACTGACCTTTAAAGATCATTGAGTCCAATACACCTGCTGCAGGCTGGGACACCTGCAGCTAGATCAGATTACTTAAAGCCCCATCCAGCCTGGCCTTAAGCACTCAGATAAGTGCTTACAGGATCATCCTGTGTGAAAAGAAACTGATCTGCTAAAATAAAATTCATATAAGACTATTTCTGTGCCTGCAATATGTCTGATAAATGCAAACTTGTTTCACACAAATTTTTGAACAGAACAATTTTGGCAAAGAATGAAAGCCACTGCAAGATAAAATGTTGGAAAGTAAAAGCACCCTCATGTGTTGTTTCAAACAGGCAAGCAGCAGCTTTAATGTGTGTAAGATCAAAGGGCAAGTTTTTCCCCATATGGAAAAAAAGTGATCACTTTGTGTATTTAACATTCTGCATAAGCGCAACACTTTTTCCAGAACCTTTGCAACTCAGCATTTAATAAAACAACTCATTATTGAAACAGAAACATTATTGTTGCCAAAGCAGTGCATAGGCACAGTTGTGGCACATGGAAGCCAGAGGTGCGAGCAGAGCCTGACAGACCCCCAGCAGAAGCGGGCACACGAGGCGCTGCCCTCCCGCGCTGCAGTCACTGCTGCTGCCCTGCAGCCCCACCTTGCAGCGACCTCAGAACATCTTGTTTGGTGCATGGAAGAAATTATGTAACACTCTTTCCAGCTGGAGTGATTGTGAGATGAAAGACCCTGAAAAATAGAGTAAATGAGTCACATCATTGGGCTTTGACTATAGAGACTCAGACAGAATAAAGGCTTATTGTGAAAAGTGTTACATCTTGCCTTTAGGTCTCAAGAGCTAAACAGCACTGCAAGTTTTCTGTTCTCAAAGTAGTGTGTGATACAAAGGCATAAGCCATTTGTTGTACCCTCTCCAGCAAGACCTAGTGCTTGACAAAGTGTGTTTCTGCTCTTTGCTTTTAAACACAAAGAAACTTTGGCATATGAGAAAATCGGTGGACGCCCCACTGCCCCCTCAGTTTTGAAACTTTGTGCTTCTTTCCTGTCAATATTATATGGATGAGCATAGAGAGGAGATAAGTGTTGCTGTAAGTAAGTTAAACTCATGAAATTTTCATTGTCATTTGAACCTTGCAAGATGAAGTTCTTCTTTTGCAATCTCACATGCTTCTGCCATCAGGTTCTGGTCTGTTAGTACTGCTGCCTAACAACAAGAAAGGGCACTTCAGATTCCAGAAAGTGCAGGACTTATTTAGATTAAGGAAGACAAGACTAATGGTGTAGTATAAAACTGAACACCCTCGAGTTAAAGTGCCGTGATTGATTCTTAGAAGTAAGTTTAATACTAACAGTGCATTATGTTAGAAAAATATTCTGTGTTCCATTTATATCCTTGTTTACTACTGGGAGAAAACTATAGGAAATTAACAGGATTTTCTCTGCTCTGGTGATATTTATGAGTCAGCTCATAATTCCCAACTCAAGCCATGCTTCCACTGAAGTCAACTGTAAGGTTTCAACAAAAACCGAAACCCAGCTATTAGTTGCTAGGAGTAAATAAAGTTAGAGAAAGAAGACCTAGAGCTTGTTATGTTGAAGAATGTTTTTAAATGGTAATTCTTGATAACATTATGGCATATTTCTGCCAAATTTAATGAGCCCTGGCATTTGAGGCTGCTTTGATTTCTGTTGTAGCTGTGAGGGACATTGGGGCTATAAGGTAGTCTGGACTTGTAAATACTGTTATGCTTACCACTTTTTTTTAATTCCATCATGAATATATGGGTTTTTTCAGGATAGACTTGCTTTTGCCTCCTCATTCTTCTTTTTAACACTCCACAATAGAATGCTCAAAAATATTCTTCTGTATTTCAGTGTATTAAATATGATAAATCATTCCTGTCTTAATCAACTTCCTGAACCGAAGCATCATAAAGTGATCAGATTAATTAGTATCTCTGATTTTTTATCACTTTGTACCATTCCTCCCACAGCCACCACAGGCTGATGTAATGGTGTGGTATAATACACCTCAAAGTTCTGATGTTTCTACTTAAAATAATTTTTTATTTAAAAAGAAATATTTTTTAAAGTGTGCTTTATTTTCTTATCTACTATTCTGGTTAACATGTGAGATAACCACATTTAATGACAGCAAATAAATTGGAATCCCCATAGAAAGCCAAGTATCCCAAAGATTCTTCATCTATATCACAAACTTGAGCATTACTGCCAGAACAACCGTGCTATTTTGCAGCCTGGAAAGCTATTATTGGAGAATTTGTGGGTACTTCTTTGTTCACGTGTCTGGAAGGATAAAAAACTGTAGAAGTAGCCAAGAGTTGCTAACATGCCTTCTTGAGAGATATGGTGAAAAGAAATCCCATTTGCTCATGTACCACAGTACAGTATCTTTGTATGATTGCCTTTGAGTGTCCATTCCCCCGAAAAACTCCCTAATTGTCAACGTTGTTGACTATATCTCAATGAAAAGCAAATGTAAAGCCAAAGCAAAATCCAGTATATAATAGAGTACAGGAGGAAAATAAAAGAAATTAGGAAATTCATTTTTGTTCCAGAGCTCTTCAATAGGATGAAATACTTTAGGTGAAAAGCCACAGCTGACTCGAGTGATTCCCACAGTATCAACCTCTTATAATCAAGTTGGGCTAATTAATCCCAAGTTTTTATTAAAATATCTCAATCAGGAACCTGAATTTGAATAACTAAATTTTCAATAGATTTTGTCCCCATCTTTACCTTTGATTAAGATGTAAAACAGTACTGAAATCACAGAATCAAAGAATATTCTGAGTTGGGTGTACCCACAGGAATCATCAAAGTCCAGCTCCTGGCCCTGCTCAGGACAGCCCCAAGAATCACACCATGTGCCTGAGAGCATTGTTCAAACCTTCTAGAACTCTGGCAGGCTGGTGCTGTGATATAGCCTCAGGATGTGAAATATCCTCACTGTAACTCACCGCGGATTTGCTAAATAGGCTTGTTTGATACTGTTTTTTCAACACAATGACTTGACATCCAGAAGTACCTATCTGTAGTAAAATATGGACAAGTCCAGAGAAAAATTTCATCCAGATACATGGTAACTCCCAGGCCAGACCCAGGAACTGTCTAGGAAAGTTTCACCCAGGCCAAAATCATTCCAATGGCAGCCCTCAGCATTTAATGGTGTGGACCACCAGCGGCCATTGGGAGTGTCATTCCTTTTCACATTACTCAGGGATCCCGCTGAATCACAGTGAGTGGGATTACCTCCAGAGGATAGGGTAGGCAGGCTATTTTTCTCCCAACACAGTGTGTTTCCTTCTTAGTTTTAGCTGCCAAAGCCAGTGTTGGCACCGTTGGCCACCGATGGTCGATTAGGCAATGAAGGTAATCATTGTCCAGCCCTGCTGCAGTAAATCACACCTTGGCTTTGCACTCTGAGCACCAAGCAAACAGGCAGCTCTTGTGGCACAAAAAATACCCAGCAGTCCTACAATCTTTCTGTTCTTTTCAATTTGCTCTGTTACTTAAAAAAACCCAACCAAAGGTAGTGGCAATATTATTATCTTGAATCCTGAAGACCCAAAAAACTGATTTTTTTTTAGTGGATTATGCTGGTGATTACAGAACACATTTATTTCTTGCATGTCTATACATTTCTTATATTAAGAATTATTTTTCTCATTAGCAAGACATCTAAGTACAGTATGTTAGCAAGCACTTTTACAGAAAAAGGTCATTTGAGTACTTCCCTTTGCCCTAGGCTGTGAAAAAGGTTAGAAAAAATAAACTAAAATAGAAAAATTACTTTAAAGAAAAGGTTATATAATGGTCTTCCGCAGCTTCATATTGTAATTCTTTAAATTTTCTCTATTTCATTATAATAAACTTTTTCTCTTAATTTTGTATATGTTCTAAAAAAAATTTTATAAATTCTGCAACCTGTGCTCAGTGTTAAAGGCAACATAGTTTCTATTCCTATTGTAAATTAATTTTCTTGTGAAGTATCTGTGGTCAAGCAAAGGTTGCTATGTAAGCTACCAGACTTGTCACTGGGTGTTGGAGCTATGTGATGCAAAAGAAAAAACCTACAGAGTTGTCTAAATACAGATTTGATTTACTAAATTAAGCATTCACATCTGAAAATGTTGGTCTACAAAAAGACCTATGCTTTGAGAGTGATAAAAGGAGCATTTTGTTGTTTTCTACAGAATTGAGGCAAATCAGTAAAATGCTTCCCAATCATTAAAGTAGTTAAAATCTGGAGGAGCACATGCTTTATTCTTAATTTTCTTTTATCTCCTGTTGAAGCAAATGAAAATAGGAAATATCTAGGCCACAAGTATCTCTGAGCATTAAGAAAAAGCATTTCTTGTTTTGTTTCCTTTTATTTTCTTTTCTTTTGAGAGAATGTGCTTGCTCAAGGAAGTACGATGCCTTCTTTTTTAGAACCCTGGAGAAACTTACCTTGATGTTTTATTTTTTGTCTATGATGGAATGGATTATTAAATGTTCATTTTTATTTGTGCCCCATAAGTACCTGAGCTATTTAATTTGCTTTGTTTCGATATCATCTCCTGTTATAGCCTCTTCCTTTCTTTGTCAATAGAAGCCAAATGCAATCACTTAACAGACTGCTAAAAATTCCTTAAAATATTCCTTAAAAATATGCCAGAAAAGAACAATTTAGGTTGACAACACTTTTTTTCATGCTGCAAATGTAAACTGTTTCATTCTTGATAAACTGTTCTAATTTTTAGAGAAAATAAATATCCCATATTGGAATGAAACATATTTTTAAAGCAAAATTTGTCCATCACAGCCTGACAAAAGTCACCTTTCTAAAAAAGTTGCTTCAGCAGTATGATTAGTTCTTTAAAAGGTCAGACATTAAATTCTGTTCAAATTTCTATATTTCTGAAAAAAAAAAGTAGCAGTTAACCCAAATAAAGAATATATAAAAAGACAGGTTTACTGCAATACTTTTTTTTTTTTAATCTCAAAAATTATTTATTGAGTTTCCTATCTAGTTTATTTTCCCATTCTAAGACTGTGAAGTGTTCATACTCTACCTCTCCATGCCCAGGCTTGTACTATTTCTGGGTAGAAGGCAATGCAGTATCAAGCCTTCAACATGCTACACTCTTCCACTTGAAGAAAAGGTTGAAGTACAAGTCATTTTAAAGGAAGTCTACAGAAGAAATTTATGAGCTTTTTCTATGGAAGAACACTTATTCTCCATGCAGCTTTTGTCAAACATTCTTAACAAATTGTAATAACCTTTGTCATATCTCATTTTCCTGCATAAACAAGTCACGCTGAAACTATAAATGATGGAAAATTTAATCCACATGGCTTGCATTATCAAAACTGTTAAACTGTATTCTTTTCCACCATGTCAGCAGTGCATTATCTGTTTTATAGGAATGTTGAAAAGATTACTTTTTAAGGGAGATTCCGCAGGACCTGTGTAAATGCCCATCTCACGCCTGCATTAGATGACGTTTTCATTTTCAGCTCTTCCTGAAGCTAGGGAAATGCTTCAGTGTTTCTCTTTCCATAAGCTTTCAGAGAGGGCATTCCCACCCAGCTCTGATAACTGTTCAGAGGCACCAGGAAGGGCCCAGAGGCTGAGGGTGCTGTCAGGTTTGTGCTGCCTTCCTCCTTGAGCAGCCACCTCTGCTCTGGGATGGAAGGTGGTGCACCAGCTCTCAGCTGAACAACATGCATAATTCCTCCTCTGTGGGAACTTGGTCCCTTGAAAATTGTGTTTATGTATAAAAGTAACTCCTGGCCCAGGAGATGATGTTTTTTCTTCTGTCTTCCCCAGCAGCTGCATGGGATACTGTATCTGTAAATTCTCCCTTTCACACATCAAGACGCTTGAGAGTGCTGATAACATCTAGCCAAGGCACATCTGTCTTTTTGCTTTTTGTGAGAATTGTTCACCAAAATTAATAGTCCCCGTGAAAGTGTAAGAGTGCTATGGAAGACTGTCTTTCCTTCCTCTTTTAATAGGGTTTTCTCTGGGTATTTTACTCATTTATCTAAAACTGTAATGTATCTATTGGTGCTACCCACCCAGTATAATCTTCAGCATATGTTTTTATCTGATGCCTCACACAGATTTTTATGCATTCCAGGATTAAAAATAATGTAAAGGCAGCACTTGGGTACTCAACTCAGCAAGATCCTGATCACTGTCAAGAAAGCGTGGTCACTGCCCCTGGCTGTGGAAAGAATTACTTATGGAGGGGGTCAAATAACTTCTTTGAAGACTTAGACCTTATGAATGCAAACAACTTCCTTTGAATTTGCAAGTAACTGCATTAGTATACCAGGGAGAAAAGTAAGAACTTTTTTTTTTTTTTTTTTGGTTTTAGTTAGAGTTAGCAAAAGCTTTCACACATTTTTTACCTTCCATACAAAATCCAGGATAATGGCACTGCCAACGTTTTGCAAACAGTTTTGGTCATAATCCTGAATGCCCTTACCTGTATGGGGATTAAATCAAATAATACTGGGAAATAACTCTGGTGGTCTAATTACTTAATTATGCCACTTTAACAGTGATATATTTTTATTATTTACAGAAGAGGCCACAAAAGCTTGTAGATGTTTAACTTTTGATTATTTTAATTCTAGCAGTAAGTTAGGCAGCAAAATAGCTCTTAAAGATCTTCCCAGTGTGTATTTTTTCTCCTCATGATACTCGTTGAGTAATGTTTTAACAACTGCTTTAAGCTGAACATCCTCTTCCATATGAACAGATCTTAAATCAAACAGTAGTAAAATTCTGCTAAAAATTATACAAATGGAGAATTGGTAGGTCCTAATTAACCAATTAGAAAAGTTTATGAGAGGCAGATTGATTAAATATCAAAGCTTCTGACTTATATTATCTTTCATAACTGGCTTTTCTCCAATTAGTATATGCTTTCAGGAGCAGGGGAATAAGATGAAAGGATCTGCAACAAAACTGATTACTGCTGAAACAAAATGGAAGTTGCTGCTTTTCATAAAATACAAGGCTATGGCAGTACTTGAATAATTTTATGGGAAGTTGCTGCCTAAGGCATATGTTTTACTGTCTAATACTGAATGCATGAGGAAAAACCATCTGGTTTTTTCAGCCCGAACAATTATATGATCCAGATTGAATCACTAGAGGCCAAATATAATTGCTCTGTGTTTTGCTTTTTACTACTCTCTACCTACAGCAGCATGGTCTTGTACAGCATGTATCGTAGCACACAGTTCAAATGATGGCATGGGAAAATACTTTTTCTTCTATTGAGGGTTATCAAATTACTATCCAGGGCTTAATGCAATCATCTACACTTCACCAGTCACTGGGGAAATAATTCACAGTAGGAAAGAACAATTTCTGATAAACTTTGACCACTGTGATATTTGAACCTTAGGGATTTCTTTTTGCTGGGCAGATCCTCATTTAACATTCAGCCAGGTGAAAATTGTTGGTGCAGCCTTCATGCCTTCAGCTCCAGCTGGGAAAAAAGAGAGGTGCTTTCCTTTGCATGGCCCGAGTAAACAGATTGCACTAAAAACATAGCAAGTGAATCCTCACTATTAGTTTACTTTGAAGGAAAAGCACTTCAGTGATATATAAACTATGGAAAAGATTCCACTTTTGTTTCTAGTGTTGTGTTTCACAGCACCTAAATGTATGCTTTTCATTTTGCCGGGATAGTAGGACTGGGTTTCTCCCCTCCATAAAGTGCTTGCAGTTTAATTTTAGACATAATGTGCTGAGTGGCACTAAAAGAGGTGTTCAGTGTTGGAGGGAGGAATGAGGGACTGAGGGGCAATATTTGAATATGTGGGTGGATAAATGCAAACATTTTTCTTTTGTTCTTTAATAATAATAGTAGTAGTAATGATGATGCTCTATGCCTTTTCTGGAAAAGCTGAGAGTTTCTGGAAAAGTTGAGAGCTTCTGGAAAAACTGAGAGCACAATTTACAGAATTTTGGAAAATTTCTTTCCAAGACTATTTTTGTGTATTGCTGTGAGGATTGTTTCTGCTTTTCATGGATAAACTGCAGAACTATGTCAACCAGGTGCTAATCCACACTGCACCTGGCTTTCCTGAATATTTGCTTTTATTTTGATTAATACACTGCTTAACTGTACTCATTCCCTCTCCTGACTCATTTTTCCCATCTATTGTGAATAAACACCTTGCCCACAGTGATATTCTAAATCATAGTCCTGACAGACTATGGAAAGCAAGCGGTGGGTAAATGGACGATGGTTTTGTGTAGGATTGGGCTGTGACTTAAAAGGATCAGGTTCATTCCACATGTAAAGACTTTCTGGGTAGCCTTAGGCAAGTCCCTTACCTTTACTGTGCCATGGTCTCCAACTGTGATACGGGAACAAGAAACTTTATTTTTTCCTGCTGTGTCTGTTTTCCATAATTGTGCTATAAGAAATATCTTAAAAAAAAAAAAAAAGAAAAACTGGTATTGTGTGTTTGGATAAGACCCAGTACAACTGGGCTTCCAATTTAGTTGGTATTACAGGAACAAAATCAAACAAGAAATTTTTAATACCTAAACACAAAGGAAGTAAGCAAATGTCATTTTAATTGATTCAGGTCTAAAGAAATTCAGCAAAAGGAAATTACATTCTTTTACTGTAAATTCTTAGTCACTTAATTTTATTTTGCCCTCCATGCAAGCCTTAATGAGAAGAAACCACATTTATGCCTATGTCAGTAGGATGTAATTATAGGGGGATTGCATCTGAAGGCTGTAGCAGCTGAAACTACCAGTAATGTTCTATGAGATTTTTCCATTTTTATAAAGTGAAGTGATGGGGAGAAAAATTGCTCACAAGGTGGATTTTTGTCACTTATCATAGAATTAGAGAATCATAGAAAAATAGAATCACAGAATGGTTTGGAGTTGGAAGGGATGTTAAGATCATGCAGTTCCAACCCCCCTGCCATGGGCAGAGAACCTTCCACTAGACCACGTTGCTCAGAGCATCATCCAACTTGACCTTGAACATCTCCAGGAATATTATTCTTCCTAATATCTAACTTAAATCTTACATCCTTCAGCTTGAGGACTTGCCCCTTGTCCTATTACTACCTGCCCTTGTGAGAAGTCCCTCTCCAGCTTTCCTGCAGACCCCATTTAATATTATTCTTCCTAATATTATCTAACTTAAATCTTACATCCTTCAGCTTGAGGACTTGCCCCTTGTCCTATTACTACCTGCCCTTGTGAGAAGTCCCTCTCCAGCTTTCCTGCAGACCCCATTTAGGTAATGGAAGGCTGATCTAAGGTAGGCTTCCTGGAGCCTTCACTTCTGCAGGGATTGGAGCAAGGGAACCTTGATTCTCTCAGCCTGTCTTCAGAGGGGAACTGGTCCAGCACTGTGATCAGTTTAGTGGCTCTCCTCTGGCACATGTCCCAACAGGTCAATGTCTTTCTTGTGCTGAGGGCCCCAGGGTGGGATGCAGCACTCCAGGTGCAGTCTCACAGGAGCAGAGAGGGGGAATCACCTTCCTCATCCTCTGGATACTCTTCTTTTGATGCAGCCAGGATGTGGCTGACTTTCTGGGCTGTGAGCATGTATTGCCAAGTCACGCTGAACTTTTTGTCGAGAAACACCCCCAAGTCTTTCTCCCTAGGGCTGCTTTTGATCCACTGTCTGCCCAGCCTGTACTTGTGCCTGGGATTGCATGAGTCTTTATCAAATTGCAGGGCCCCCCTGAGACAAGGAATCATTGGCATCTGACTCCATTGATTCAGAATGCTGAACAATTGCTTTATTAGACTGTATTATATTACATTATACTATACTATATTAAAGAGTACTATATTACAAAGAATACTAAAGAATAATAAAGAAAACTCATTACTGTCTCCCAACAGTCAGGCACAGCTTTGAGTGATTGGTTAATTAATATAAAAAAACATCACTAGAATCTAATTGAGAACTCTCTCCAGGTAAACAATCTTCCTAACACGTTCCACATGTGCAAAAACAACAGGAGCAGCAAGTAGAGATAAGAGTTGTTTTTCTCTTCTTCTCTCTGTGCTTCTCCAGGAAAAAACCCTGAGAGAGAGTTATGTCTCTCTGTTCAGAGAATGTGAATGTCACAAGTCTAGAATGAGTTTTTTATTAAATCTTGAAGCATGTGTTGATCTTCACCTTTCTCTAGTCTAAAAGATAAGACTTGCCAATGGTGTATGCCAAATGTGCACTTTACCCTCCTGGATACTGTTTTATTTACAGTCCTTAATAGAATTTATATGCAAGCTCCTATCATATTTGATTTTCAGAGTAGAACTTCAGCCCAGCATTTAAGTGATATGCTGCAAAATATGCCTCCAAAGTCTTATTGCATTGCAGATTGAGATTTTCTACTAGAAATTCTGAAGACTAGAATTATGTTTTTAGGTAATGTATTGGATATTTTATAGCACTCCTCTATTACCTCACTATGGAAAGTCTGTATGTTCTGTGGGAAAAAGTAATCATAGCTCCTGAAGCTCAAGTATATGCAGATGCAATAATATATTAATGTTATATCCAGTAGTTAGAAGCACAGAAGTATGTAGGTTGAAAAAAGCTTCTGTGAGCCTCCCAGTCCAACCTCCTGCTCAAAGCAGAGCTCACTTCAAAGTCAGACCATGGCATTTTCCAGCCAAGTTCTGCAGTCTTTGGGGGCAGAGGTTTCACAGTGTGGTGCATTGACCCTGGCAGGACACTGGGTGCCCGCCAAAGCCTCCCTATCATTCCCCTTCCCCAGCTGGATGGAGGAGAGAAAGCGTAAGGAAAGTCTCATGGGTCAAGATAAGGGCAGGGAGAGATATGTATCTGCATTAGTTACAATATCTATCCATGTGGGTTAGAACATCAGCTAATGAGTCCCAGCAATTCAGACAAAAGTCAAAGGCCTGCACTTTGTTGGTTGTCTCAATGTGCAGCATGACTGATAAGTGTTTTGAGAAGGAATTTAGCAAAGCATTGGTAGAATCAACTATTACTGGGTGCTGATTAGTCAGTTCATGATACTGTGGGTAAAAGTGAACATTGTTTCTGATCCAGTTCATAGATGGTTTCACTAGCACAGTGGTATTGTTGGTGAAGCAGTACAAGAGGAAAGAATAATCCTTACCACCAACAGTATATGTGTCAGAGCAATACCAGTTCTGCTGGCTCGGATCTGCAAACACATGTGCTGTGACTGCTGAGGGCTGGACATGGGATGTGCGAGAATTTCTGCAGTGATACCATTTGTTTGGATCTTCCTCGCAAAAAGATTTAGCTTTCTTTGCCTGTGTGTTTCATCAGTACCATGAAATATACAGGCTCATGCAAACTCAAAATTGTGCTCATGTTTTCCTGAATGTTTCCTTGGCTTGTGGCTTGTGTAATTGTTTTAAGTTATTCACTGGATTGTATGAGAGTAAGTTTGTTCCCAGAATGGAGCCTGTTCATTGAGGACAGTGATGCCATAGCTCTGCCTCTCACTTCAGGCAGTTTGAACACTGTTGCTCAGAAGGAGGTTGTTTCAGATGGACAGAGAGGTGCAATATGTAACTTAGCTCTTTGGTAAGCTTATGCAGCAGGGATTTGTGGTCAGTTGAGGGAGAAATGATTTTTCAGACCTGGGAAACAACCCCCCCACTGGAGATCTCTCTTTAAAGTCGCTTAAATTATCTGGATTGCATAAAGGTACAGGATTGTGATACAAAAAGTAACATCTGTGGATATTGGGTCATTTTCCCAAGAAGATTCTACTACTGAATTCTAGCAGTGCTCCTTAGACATACAGATTTAATAACAGGTCATTATTCTAATGTCTTTAATGAACTAAATTTAATGCTAGCTGTATTCCCCTCTACTAATGAAGACTGTACAGAGACAGTCTTCTGTTAATGTTCAGTCAATACAGGTGAAGTTCATTCAATATAGGTACTGAATCAGGGTACTGTAAAATATTAACAATTATTAATATTCTTTCTTTTTCAGTTTTCTCCTTGTGTTTGGTTGCTTGATTTTGTCCGTGTTTTCTACTATTCCTGAACACACAAAACTTGCCTCTGGTTGTCTCTTCATTTTGGTAAGTGAAAATTCTAAATACAAGACAGTTTTACAGATACTTTAGTGTACTTTCAAATCATCTCCCTCACCATGGAGGAAGTAATATAATACAATAACTGAGCATTTAGAAAAAAAAGATCAGACTTTTCTTCAGAATGATGAAAAAATGATAAAATAGAGGATTCCACCATCTTTTTATTTAAAACAGGTCAGATGGTAAGACAGTGCTAATAAAGTAAGGTAGTGCATCCCCTTCTTTGCTAGAGAACTGCTGTGGTTTAAAACAGGTAGATTTTCTACCGCAGTTTGGCAGTGACTGAGCATGAAAGACCTTTGATATTGCTGCTGTCATTTATAAAGTCAGTATGTAGTAAGAGGCACTTAAAATAGGAATTAATTTTGGTATCTTAGATACGGATTTGGGTTAGCTATTGGTAGATAGTGACATTTTAGTAGCAGTTGCTGCAGTAGGATGTGGTGGTTTCATTATTTCTTCATAATACATGCTTTTGTATTATGTTTATCTCTCCTTTTTCCCTTCTGAGGTAAATGAAAAGGGCTTTAATCCCTAAAAGTGCTTAACATTTTCCATGGATTGTGCAACACTTTATTCATCTGCTTCTTGATGGGCCATTTAGTTCTGCAAGTGATGGCCTGAGGATAGGCAGTAGTGGATATTAAAACGTCACCATATACCCGGAGTTACCATGGTTATTTCAGTTCCATGCATTCAACAGGCTGTGGCTTGTTAGGTAGTGCCTGAGGTGAAGTGACTGTTGACAAATGCCAACATTTTAATTGTCATCACTGTGTATATCCAAAAGCTCTGGTCTTCAGAGCAGCTCCCTAATTAATTATGGCATGAGCAGGCTGATAATTGTGTTGGGTGCAATGTTTTACAGCACAATGGGCCCCACTGCATCAAAATACCTGAACTAAATGTCCAGAGCAGGCTAGGTGCAGGTATGTGTTGTTTTGCTCCATTGGATGATTTCTTAGCAGGGCTAATTAGGGAGAGCCATGCTAAATGTTGCATTTTTATTCCTAGCCATATTAGTGCTTTTTCTTTCTCTGGAAAAAAGATCAGGTGGCATTAATCCAGCTAAAAATGGTCAGATTTAAACCTACACTCATACCTAAACCCATTATTTGCAAATCTGAGCAACACTTGCTAAATGGAAGTCTGTTTGAACGTTCTGCAGCCAGTTATATTATAGTAGCTGGTAACTAATTGCTAAGATTTTTTGGTATAGAAAACAGGAAAATCTGATTAGTCTGGAAATACTCTATTTGTAATAGAAGAGGCTTTTTTGACAAGTAATCCGTTTTCCTGTATACTTATGCAAATTGGTCACAGAAATACCATTTGTTCTGACATAAAATATGCATTTCCCGTGAGCCACATATTTGTTGACTGTGTTGGTACACTTAGCACTGCTGATTCCTCAGCTGGCTGGCTCTCTGTGCTGTGCCATGGGTCTCCCAGGAGCCACAACGTGCAGGAGCTCTGTGAGTGCCTGGCCTTGCTCCCAGTGCTGGGCAGAGGCGTGGTGAGCTCTGACTGCTGCTACACCAGTCCTTGCAGAGGTGTCCATCAGCTGAGCAGAGCTGCTCAGTGTCTGCTGGGGGAAACTTGGGTGCTTTTTGCTGCTGTGGCTTCAAAGATGAGCTTTGTCCATCCTAACTGTTCTGGCTGTACATCCCATGGCATCCTCTGAATACAGCATAGTTCTTAAGGAGGAAGAGGGTGGATGGCTGATCCTTGAAGCATCAATACTAGCCTCCTCCAGCATTTCTATAATACAGCCTGCTGTGTTCAACAAACCTTTGAGAGGAACAAACCTAGTGACAACAAATTTTGCATCTCCTGCTGTGGGTCTCTAATGGAGAAAAATATAAACACAGCAAAATATGAAGTTCCAGAAGCAGGCTAAAGCTGACTGCTTTACTGCAGTTTGCTGATGCATGCTTCTCTACATACTGAATCAGTAGCTGATATTAACAATGTTATCAAAACAAACTTTTGCAACCACAAACCAAAAGGAAAGCACATTTCTACATTAACTCAGGAGCAGTTGTTTTGGCTGTGCCAACACCTAAATGCAGTCACTAGAGTTTTCACAACCTTTTTTCTTGCAGTGATTCACACAGCTCTTCCAAATTTGTCATTTAGTAAGACAGCTGTGTCACCTATCAGATCTGGTTTAATACTGTTTGTGCATTGTGCTTGAAATAGAATATATATGTTTATTTTCTAATGAAGTACCGTACAAATATAACAATCCATAGAGCTGCCTGCTGGATTTCTGTGAACTGTTTGTTCTGCAGATTTATTCCAGATGGTCTCCCCCACAGCCATGTTAATTGGCTAAAAAGCTAATGTAATGTTCCTCCAACTTAATACCTGAGCTGCTGTGTGCACTGGCACCTGTGGCTTTTGACATATTGCAGCTATTCACAATTAAACAGGGAGATTAAAGAGGGGAGTGTAGATGAGCTGAGCAAACCTTTTCCTCCTTCTCACAAAGGCCAGAGGAGCTGAGAAGATTATTCTTCTCCAATCAGTCAATTCCATTTATCTGCCCGAGCCGTGCCCTACAAGGGAACAGAGAACATATCTCCTAATCACTGCATCCCAAATACTCTCTCAGAAACATGCAATTTGTGATAGCTCAAAGCAAATCATTGTTTAGGAAAGCAATAATAGCTGAGGGCTTCTGAGCTTCAGCAGAGGTTAATGGACTCATCTGGGCTGCAGAAATGCCTGAGCTCTGCTACCAGAGCTGAGGCAAACCTGCCCTGCTGTGTTGTGTTGGACCCAGCTCCAATTCTGGCATCCACACAAGCACTACTGTGTGCCAAGGCTTCTTCTCCTTATCAGGAAACCTGTCAAGGGAAACACCTTTAATATTTGAATTTTATGCTTAACATGAAAGTCATGCAGATAAGTGCATGTTACACACGGTAAATGTTGGCTTGTTGAATCAGTAATTAATTTGGTTAGATTTGTGTCCAGAAATAATAAGAGTAAGTGGGAGGAGATCATCAGATAAAACTCCACAATGAAAATTATGCTTTAGCCTCATCTGTGCACACAACTTCTGGCACTTGAGTTGTAGCAGTAATATATCCCAGACAGGGAGGAGGATAAAAATCTACTTCAGCATCAAAATAAACCACAAACAGCTTAAGAATCCAACTAACACAGCAAGAAAATAATCTTTGGTGTATTGCTGATCTACATTTGCTAGCACTTTATCAAACAATAAACACAAGGGGAATAAAACTGAGGCTGTGAAGGCAAAATCAAATCTTTTGGGGAAGATAGCCAAGAAGGAATATTATCTGGAACTGGAGGTCATTCACTCTCTTGACCAAATTCTATATTTTAAGTTCATTTTCAACTAAAGCTGAAATTTATGTGAATTTCTGGTTCACTTCTGTTTGTTTGCTGTCAGTGCAGGAAAGCTAATAAAATAATTTGAGTTGACCCAGGAAGATTTGACTAATTAAGAAGGAAAAGAAAAGGTCTTGGATCCATTTAATGCTTCATTTGACCTGGCATAAAATATTATTTGTGTATTTGATTATATTAGAAATTTTGGCTTAAAACTCAGATTGAGGTTATAGGGGAAAAAAAATCATTTTTATTTGAAGTGAGAAAGCATCCTTTTTTTTTTTTTTTTGTAATTTTAATTTTTAATCTAGATGGGTAGATCAAAAAACACAAGTGAATTTCTGCAGGACTGTTTTTTTCAAATCTGTTTTGTGGTTTTCTCTGTAATGGCTGGTGCAGAAAGCTGTACCCAGATTTGTAGAATAAAGGCCTCTGAAAATGTACTCTAGGAACACATTTTTCAGGCAGAACTAGCTCCCAAAGATATAAAAGCAGACAGCGTGCACAGGATGAAGCTGGTTTTTCCGTGTACTGCGGACACACACATGAATCCAAAAGGAGAGTCTACCAAGTGCTTCTAGCAATTAATATCTTCCCAGGATATTTTCCTCCTAATATTTTTGCACAAAAGAAGGAGGATGCACACTGATTTAAAAACATAGTGTACAGTGCCCCACAGCAGGTAAGCATGTATTCAGTTTGTCCCTGCTCTAGGAAGTAAGTCCATCCATGGGAATGTAATCATACAAATCTGCTACTGCATTGTAAAACTGGCCAGAGCTGATTTTAAAAAGGGGGATGGATTTAATTTCAATTAAAGAAAAAAAAAGAAACATAGCATATTTCACTTTAGATTGTACCAGCACTTGAATACTCTTGCCATGCTTGGATAAAAAACCACCAGACCTGAAAAATGATGGCTCTATAGAACCAGCTATCAAGGCATAAAAAGAAAAAATTATCTTGAAAGTTTTCAATTATAGATACATTTCTAACAACAGTAAGATACAGACCATATTACTGGAATTTTGTTGGGTCTTCTTCTGAGGAAAACAGATTAATATATCCCTGAGTTAAAAAATCAGTGAGTTTGTCAAAACTCAAAATCAATATTTCTCAAGAAATAATGATTTCTAGTGTTTTATTTTCCAAATCAAAACTTAGCTTTGACATTTCAAAATTCCTTATAGAAATCTCTGAAAAATTACATTAAATACACAACACTCATTTATCAAAGATAGAATAAGAGAGGGAAATATAATGTTCATAAGGTCAAAACCTTCATATTTTAATGCCTGTTTGGATTCATAATGTTCACTAATATAATAACGTGAGCAAAAAACAATTCAACCATGTCATAAGGAACTACCTGTTAGCTTTGAAAATACTCTTACCATACAAAAATGAATATTTTCACATCTTTGCTGTTTAAATTGATGCTCTCATGTATACAGATTTGACCAAGTCAGGGCTGACTATTGTTACAAAAATTTGGACAAGAGTTCATCATAACTGCTTATGAATCTTTGTGTAGAGACAGAAGAGACTTTCCACAGGACATTTAAATGCTGGACCCACTTTGCTGAAATTAAAAGTTATGATGAGGAAGTCTGACAGAAAGCAAAAATTTAAATTAGAAGACGGAGTTATTACAAACAGTGGCTGTCCTCAAAGCTTAATTCTTCTCTCAGAAGGCAGTGTTGGCATTTCCAACCAACCAGCAAAGCTCTCTAACAAACAAGGACACACTGTAGCTATGGAGAGAGAGATGAAAGTAACCAGAAAAATTATCTCCTAACAACAGAACACAGCACTGCACATAAAACTCTCGAGATATCTATATATTGTCAGCAGAAGGTATATATTGTCATATCTATGATATCTGTATGTTGTCAACATGCTCAGCATGATAAGTACACTTCAACAGGTCAGAGAATAAAGATGTCTCAATCCTGGCATAAGCCTCTTATTCATATGGTTCTGGGATTTATTCTATTGTTAGCAATGTTTTGTCCTTTATTTTCTTTTATTCTTCTGTATTAAGCAGAAATTACCTTTGTAAAGAAAATATTGAAAATCACACATTGAACAGAATCATTTTTTCCATAGTAATTAAAACTGCAATATATTAGGTGCTACTGGGAAAACTTAAATGGGTTTGATGACTAAAGACGATATGCGGTCTACAATCATGGAAAAAAATAATCTTATTACTGAATCACTTGAAGATGATATGATAACTATGAATAGTTACCTCAAGTGCTACAGCATTCAGCAGCAAATGCAGTAGGAGGCAAGAGAGATTTTGTCACTGCCAGAGCAGAACTACCAATCAGTTGTGTTTAACACGAAATCTGCATTTGATGTGCAATGTTAGGATCACTGGAGTTGTCTCAAGTCAGATGAAATGCCATCCACAAAATTATTTTACATTCCTCTGAATGAACAGTGCATATATAGAGAAATTGGTGGTAATGTACAGTGAAGAAAGATGAATGGAAATAACAAAACCACAAGTAGCGATAAATGTAACAAGTTCATAAACTACTTGTACAATTGTACAAAATGTACAATTTTAATATTAAAATGGCTAACCTGTAGTAGAAAAGCCAATGTTGAATTTCTGAATAGGTACATTACACTAATTTATGTTATTGTTATCAGTTCCTATACAAATGGGGAAAATGGGGAGGATTAGATGTCAGTGATGGGGTGGCAGGCTTCAGATTAATAAGGATATAATTCTTTGAGGAGGGGAAAGCATATCTGCTTTTAGGTTGATCAACACATTGTGCTAAAAAACAAAACCAGCTGTCCTGGGCTCCCTTTAAGGACAAACAAGCAATATTCCTTACACAAGTGCTCTTCCCATGACGTGTATTTCTTGTTTTATCACTTTAGGTGATAACAAGGTAGCATGGGAAATCACCTCCAAGGAATAAGTGTAATATTTTCTGCAGATGTAGATTTGTAATAGTTTATGCTACATCCTGCAATATTGAATTTTATTAGCTTCGTGCTAGAGTTTGATATGGAGATCAAGAGCTACCTCCTTAAAATAGGCAAGAAACAGTTTAGATTGCAATAGGAAAAATGGATAGATATCAAACTCTCTATCAGAAATTCAGACTTGACCTTTATCAGGGAAATATTGATTTGCCAAATGGAAATGCAGAATATGTCCCCAGAGAAAAGCCAAAGTACATGGTTAAAAATAACATGCAAGGAAAAAATTCTACAAACCATTAAGTGTCAAAAGGAAAAGAGTGCTGAAGAAGGCAGCACATCAGTGATATGAAAGCTGTTTGGAAATCTAGGGAAAATCCAGCATCTGAATAACACAGAAAAGCTGCAAACCACTCCATCTCTTTGCAGAGACGTGACAAAGCACATGAAGACACAGCTCGCTGCAGTCAAAATGTGAACTTTCCTCAAGTGACAGGAGAAATCGGTTCACAAGATTCAGTTTAAAAACTGTGAATTTGAGCAAATGTCCAGCACACAGCTGGATAAACACACCATGCAATGAGTGAGCAACTGGCTCATGGGTTGGGCACTAAGAGTTGCAGTGAATGGGATGACATCAGACTGGTGACCTGCCATTACTGGAGTCTCACAGGGCTCCATCACCAGCCCTGTGCCCTTCAACATCTTTGTAAATTACTTGGAAGCAGGAAAGGGATACTGAGCAAGTTTGCAGATGATGCAAAACAGGGAGGAGTTTTGAGTCCCTTAAAGACAGGGAGGCCCTGCAGAGACCGTGAGAAATCAGATGGCTGGGCAATCACCAGCCACAAGAAGTTCAGTAAGGGAAAGTGCTGGATTCTGCACCTGGGATGGGCAACCCTGAATGTACAGACAGACTGGGGAATGGAATGGAAAGCAGTGCCAGGGAAAGGGACACGGGAGTCCTGGTTGAAGGAAAGTTGAACATGAGTCAGCAGTGCCCTGGAGCCAGGAAGGCCAACTCTGGCCCGGGGGCATCAGGCACAGCATCTCCAGCTGGGCAAGGGAGGGAATTGTCCCGCTCTGCTGATGCCTAGAGAGGCTACCTGGAACAGAGGCTAGACAGAGTTAAAGGAATAAAGTAGGTATTTATTAAAAGGCCTTCAAAGGATACACCTTGGGCAGCACAAGAGCCCAGCCAGGGCTCTGCCCAGGAAGGACCCAAGATGGACGCAAGGTGGATGACTGGTCACGAGTTTTTACACTTTTATAAGTTTGGTCCATTTACATATTTGGGTCAACTGTCCAATTACAGCCTCAGGTTGTGAAGTCCCACCCTCCTGGTTTGCTTTCTGCAATTCACTGTTGTTTAGGCTTTTTGGGCCTGAAGCTGCAATGGTGTCCTTGGTTCTCAGTCTGGAAAAGGATTATTTTGTGTACCTGAACTGTGAAGAGAACTTGCTAACGCTTTGCATGAAGTTCAGAGTCACACACTGAGGCAGTACAGAATCTGAAAAACATGAAAGCTGAAACTTAAGGCATCACTGCTCTGCATGGGAGCAGCCTCACCTCGAGTGCTGGGGGCAGTTTTGGGCAGTGTAATATAAAAACTGTTAGGGAGTGTCCAAAGGAAGGCGATGAGGATGGTGAAGGGCCTTGAGGGGAAGCTGTGAGGAGCAGCTGAGGGCACTGGGTCTGTTCAGCCTGGAGGAGACTGAGGGGAGACCTCACTGCAGTTACAGCTTCCTTGTGAGGGGAAGAGGAGGGGCAGGCTCTGATCTCTGCTCTGTGGTGACCAGAGACAGGACCCAAGGGAATGGCCTGAAGCTGTGTCAGGGAAGGTTTAGGTTGGATATCAGAAAAAGTTTCTTCCCCCAGAGGTTGGCTGGGCACTGGAACAGGCTCCCCAGGGAAGCTGTCACAGCCCCAAGCCTGACAGAATTCAAGAAGTGTTTGCACAGCGCTCTCAGGCACAGGGTGTGACTCTTGGGCATGGTGCTGTGCAGGGCCAAGGGTTGGACTCAATGGTCCTTTTGGGTCCCTTCCGACTCAGCTTGTTCTGTGATTTTGTGATTCTGTGAAGTCAGTATTGAAATACAGGCAAAAACAAACAAACAAATCTGTAAGAATCCAGAGTAGACATACCTATAATGAAAATATCCACCTAAGGTGAAGGTGATGGTAAATACACAGACACACAGTGGAACTAAGTTCAGTCCTGAGGACCCTGAGTTGTGGGTTGATTACAAACATGAATTAGCAAATAAATACTGGCCATTTTAGACTTTTAGGCTTCCATGAAGTACCTAAGGAAAGGGTGTATGTTATGGACAGGACAATAATAATAACTTTGGTATCACATCTGAACCAGACAGGAATTGTACCATATGAAGATATGATCACAGGAAATGTATGGCTCACAAAGATATATATATATGTTTTCTTTTTCCAAGAGACCAAAATTCCATAAGCCTGGAAAAATGTAAGAGGAAAAACTGCAAAACTGTCAGCAAATGGCATGATGTGTGAAACACAAGGCTTGGTATACTGGCTCTCAAAATTCAGTTATTTGATTAAAAAAAGAGGACCAAGTCAGTTTTTCACAAAACTTAAGGAACTTAAAAAAAATATTGTGACCAAATACTTGTCCAAGTAGCAGAAATCTTTGATGAGGTGATATTTTTGAGAAAATAAATGAGCGAACAGGATTTTGGCTGATTGCGTTGACTGCCTACCAAGACCAGTTTGTAAAAAGTTGGAAACTGACAGAAAGCACTTTCTTAAAGTTGTTTTCTGAAAATTTTGGTACCAGTAACATTCCAGTATCTATCAACCGAGATGCACTTAGGTCTCCCAGTGGTTAAAACATGCACAGATGAACACCTAGGGAAGCTCTCTTAATGAGCTTTGACAATGGCAAGAAGTAATTTTTAAAAGGACAGTGCAGATATCATTTGCAGAATCTCCAGCATTTAACAACTCCAAACATGCTAAGACCAAAGAATAAAGGAGCAAACATGCTGTCCTACTCTGCAGTACAGCATGTCAGATGTTATCAGTTAATTGACATGCACATGATCAGTCATAACAATTAGCCTAAACCCCTTGCATCAATACAAAATCAAAAGGAATGCCAGGGCATAAGAGGATTCAGAGTTCTGATGCTTGTTGTACACTTGTTTGGGACAGAGGAAAGATACAAAATTCTTCACAAACATTTCAAAAGGAAAATTTTGGATCTGTGTTGCTACAGAGACATGTGCTTGAATGTTTGCCTCTAATGTGACATCAGAATTGTGACTACAGCAGCAAAAAATGCGTGAAGAAATCACAAAGGAAGTGCAAAGGCCTGGGTACAGCTGTACAGAGCTTCTTTGTTTTGGATATGAGGATAAATTTAAAACCAAAATTAGACCATTTTCTACTGATATCTCACTAAAGAGAAAGAAAATCTCAACAAGCACAGAGAAGAGAAAAAAAATTGGAAAGCAGAAAATTATTCTATAACTTGACTTTTATGCGAACATCTATTTTAAGAAATTCTCTTAGATGTGTAGTTGCACCTGACACATAAACAAATGGTATGGCACAAGGCAGTGAGCACAAATGGCTGGGAAGCACTGTTTAAAGGTGGTGCAGCGTCTGGGAAAGAGCAGGATAGACGTGGAGAAATCAGTGTTTCCCATTGCCCTTTTCCCTGTTTGAAAGAGGGTGATCATCAGAGTGTCCCTAGAAGAACCACGTGCACCAGAAGGAGTTTTGGGCTCTGTTTGCCCCACGTACAAATTGCAAATTGCCCACATGGTGGTGGCAGTAACCATGATGGCCAGTGCAGCCCTGTGGCCCTGGTTCCTCTGGCACTAGCAGGTCCTCAGCACCTGGCCCATGGTGGTGATGTGAAGTGAGTCTGCTGCTCTGGGGAGGCAGAGGATGCTGAGGAAGGCCAGCACAGTTTCAGTGGTAGGATTCATACACTGCGTCTAACACGGTAAATACTTGTCTTTATAAGATATTATGAAAAACATAAATAAATGGCATCTGTGTAATTTTGCTGCTGGGTTATACTGATTCAAAACTGGTTTTATTTGAAATAAAAATTCACAGCTTTTTTCTCTTGCAAAGGAATAAAGAAGACACATGACTGATGGGTGCCATGTCAAGCATAAACACTAAAAGCTAGAAGGAAGCTGGATAGCAGAAGTCATGCATATAACATGTGGATTAAGCATATAACTGGGATTTTAATATTATATCAATAGATTTGTAGCTGTGTATTTGAGTAAGAGGCACAAAACTGATTTCTCAATAATTCTCTTTTTAATGTAGAATCTACATGGAAATTCTTAATCATAATATGGAAAATCAAGTGCTCTAAAAGTTTCACATCCATGATAAAACTGATAAATGATAAAAAGGTGCATAAATTTCACTTAATGCTTATTGTGTATTGCACTGGGAGCTGAAGTGAAGTCTCTGGTTGTGATTTATGTGCCACTAATAGGTTCTATTCTGGGTTATGTTTTGAGATTTATGGCTGTCTCTCCCTCTGTTCAACTGCAGTTGGAAAGAATTAGAACTCTTTTTTCCTTAAGTGTATGTATGCACACCAAGATGTGCACACCAAGATAGCTGTTTAGACCAAAGATCTCCTCGTTTTAGTGCTGAACCAGGAATAACACACACGTGTTCAAATTTATAATGATTTTAAACCATGCACGTATTCTTACCTGCTTGTTTTAATCTGGAAAACAGCCAGTATAACACAATTGCCTGTAGTCCTACACCAGCTTCTTCATCATCACTATTTAAAGCCCAGTCCTTTGTCAAGTCTCATTGAGACAGACCAGTATTGTGCTTCCCCTCACACCCAGTGGCACATCTTTAAAATGTACAGCCCAGCTTTATGGCTTAGTACCTGGGATCAGTAGAGGGGAATTTTTTGGCTTTAGAGACGCATGTTGTTGATAAGCTGAGGTGTTCTGTTCTTGCTTTAATTGAATGATAAAACAGTCTTTGACTATGAGTAATAAAGCATTGCTATTTGGATAGTATCAAGTATTCATGTGTCACCATGAAGATATTTCAGCAGCTGGTGACATACTTAAACAAGTCAGCCATAAATTAAAGTATGAGAACATGTTTATTCTCCCTCCTTTCAAAATGATTTGGAAACACTGGACTTCCCTGATTTGGAAACACAGGACTTGCCTGTTTATGAGATTTTAGGGAAGAGGGGATGTATCCCAAGCAGTATCAGATGACATTGTTCCTTGTGCTCTGCTGTTGTGTTAGTGTAGTGAGGCTCACTGATCCACACCAGATAAGGATCTGCATGGCAGCTACTCTGCAGAGATGTCTTCAGAAGGGAAACACTTGTGGCCCTACTAAAGCTTTCAGGGGATTCATTTGGTCTGTTCCTGTCCATCTCTCCAACTTCTGACAATGTCAGTTGTAAACACAGTTCTCCTATGAACTCAAGGCAGGCAGCTCTTCACATCAGTCTGCAGCTCTGTTGTGCTACTTCATTAGCCTTTAGAATAATTAAAATCACCATTTCTGTACAAAAAAATATAATTAAAATAAGAGCAGAGACATTGTCTTGTGGGTGGATTTCTTATATCCAAGGCTCACTCATTTACACATTGCAAAATAACCTGAAGCATCCTAGATGAGCAGAGGGTGCTCAACTTTGGTCATTTTCTTATTGCAAAAATGGCTCTAATTCCCCAAAGTTACAGTCTACAGTGAAGGCACCTGATTCATCATCAGCAAATTATTTTCAGTTTTAATAAGCAGTTATGCTAAAGAGTGAGAAAGCTATTATATAAACTTTTTTTTGCTGTTAAAATGTTATGCTTAGGGAAATCCTTATCATTAAAAACTGCCTGAGAAGCATATTAATGTAAACATCTTCAACAAATCATGTATCCTAATTGGATAGAATAAAAAAAAAGTGGGGGCGGGGAGTGCTGGATTGTACAAAGTATGCTTGATTTTCTTAATCATCAACCCTGTTGATCAGAGTCCTCCAGGACCTTTTATTAACAGAAACCTTGCTCTGCATGACCTCTTATTTTCCCTTCCTGCCATTTGTGTGACCCTCGTTGTTCCAGGGGTGTAACAACCCGGGCACACACAGATGTAAAAATCTTCAGGAGCACACTGCTAGCCAAAAGAAACTGAACCTTGTCAGCCCAAGTGTGTCAGCCTTGCTTCTCTTGCATGTGCATGGCTCCCCAGGACAACTGGAGCTGCATGTGCAGAAACATTGCGGAAGGAAAAGCTCATCAGTTTGGATGAACTGTGCTTTGAGAAGGAAGAGAAACTTTCCACTGTTTGAACCACCCGTGTGTCTGCCATCGTGGTTACTGGGAGGTGCTAACTGTGAGCTTGGACAGCCAAAAAAGTGACAGATTGTGGTAACTGTGGTGTAAGGCCAAATGCAGCTGTGATTGGAAAAGGATAACAAAACAGGGAAAAGGCAAGAAATGGCAAAGGCCAATGCACCCCTGCTCTACCTAGGAAGGGAAGGGTTAGATTTCCAGTAAATCTTAACTTGCTCATCAGTTCAAATGCAGCCTTTCTTAATTTTGAAGAGGGACACATTTATAAACAATGCAAGATTTTCCCGTTCTGATGTAAATGTTGTTTCTCATTCTCATAAGTAATTCAAAATTAATGATTTTCCATTATATTATATGTAGGACAGAGATACTTGGAATGCATCATTTCTTCAGCCTACAAGTCTACAAAGCACAAAGTCTAATGATTTATTCCATCACATGCCTTTCCAATTATGTTCTGATCTTCTGTTTCAATTGCTAAGGAACTAAACCCAAGTTATTTTAAAGCCTAGATTTATGCTTAAATTGGCAATAACCCTTCCAAATGAAATACAAAAAAATAAAAATCCTGATGTTTGGGATGCATCCTTCCAATTTTTGTCCATGGAAGACCAAAAACCTTGTAACTTTGCAGCTGCCATAAGAAAAAATAATGTCATTCCCCAGCCTGTATTAACCCTGACAGAGATTTGTCTTAACATTTTGACTGAGTGCTCTGACTACTAAAACATTAATTTTTTACACAATGGTGTGGAATTCTTTGTCTCTCTCTGGTTTTGACCTGAACCAATCCAAAATAAAACAAAGATGTTGTGTGTACTGCTATGAAGAGTTCTGTTTCAATGCATTATGGTTTTTTGGAAAATCCTTTCCCTTTAGACTTCATTATATTTTGTATTTATTTCCTTCAAAATCATCTTTTCTTTGAGGAAGTAGGAGTCATTAGGATATAAAGATCACTTTGAAACATCACTATTTCAGTGAGTGCAAAAATAAGTGTGAAACCCCATCTACATTTTCTTCAATGTCTTTCCTTTTTTTAAAGCTTATAGCGTACTTTAAAATCTACAGAAACTTGTTATGGGTGGAAGACAATCGTATATAGCATTTTTAAAAGCAGCAGTTCTTTTAGCATCCCAGTACACAGAGATGTATTTACTGAATTGAGATCAATATAACTAGAGTTGTTATATTGCTTAAGTAGCAGAAAAAATTGTTTAAGTAGTAGAAACCTTCATTAATTTTGAGACTATATAACCATGCATAAATTTCTAATGGTTCTTGAAATGGAATAAGCAGAGGAATAAAGGAAGGAATAAAAACAGATATTTCACATTGTTTCCTCAAGAAAAATCTTATACTCTTACTCCACCCCCCAAAAAAAAAAAAAATTTGAGAAAATATATTTTTGCTCTTTTTCTCTCCTAAAATAGATGTATCTCCAAGAAGTTTCTCTTTTTAGTATAGGTGTTTCTGTGAGAGAAAAATCTGATTTCTGTCTCTATCACACAAAGGCACCATGAAGTACACAGACTCTCAGAAACGTGCTTTCAGCACACAATAAATTTTCTCATCTTTGTCTCACTGACAAGCATAGCACCTAGTAATGGCTAACAATAGCACAGGTGATAAATGCAAAACTGCATAGCACTGGTAGGAACCAGAAGAGGAAACTTTCCAAAAAAATAGCCTCGTTCCAACTCCTACCAGCCGTTTTGCGATACTATTTGAACTGACTTGAAGCTGTGGACTGTCCGTCCAGGATCGCTGAGTACTTTTTGTCCTTGCCAGTTCCCCATCAGAGGCCCTGCCAGGGTTGGAGTACGGGAGAGGACACACTCCTGTGTGTGTGGATCAGCTCCTGGAAGGTGCCTGGGACAATTTCACTGTACTTACAAAGCGCATCACCCATCTGTACACGCCGTATGTTTCCCAGGGAAACAACAAACTTTATTCAAATGGAATGTGATTAAATTTTAACAAGAAAAGGATTTTATTGGAAACAAAGAATTTTTCATGCTTCTCAGATCTCCCTTCCTTCAGTTACCTTTTACCCTATCCCAAAGAAACTTCCTTGGGAGAATCAGGTGCAGAAATGGACTGGATGCCTGCCATCAACCCTCATAAATTCAGAGGCATCATCTAACAATGTGTAAACCAGATTTGACAATTCACGATTTAACTACCACTATAAAAGTGGTAGTTAAATAACTAAAATGCGTATTCTTCCTTTTTTTCCAGTTGGCTTCCTGTCCATTTTATTCTTGGCCTCCACAGAATTTCCTACAAGGAAATGTACCACAGGATAGCCAACTATTAGGAATTATTGTTACTATATGGAGAACTTTTTCAGTTTTGTACATAATCCTTTCTGAAGTTGTGCAATAACACTGCCCATGGAATTAAGCTGAAGTTTCTTGTAGTGGAATAAAAAGAAAAGCTTAAATAATCACAGGCATTTTTCCATGTGTTGTTTTTTAATAAAAAATGTGGCATTTTCTTCAGCCACGTTTTAGCAGAGGGATCTTATTCTACTTTTGGGACTTAAGCATTCAATATGGGATTTACTAAACCAAAAATGAAGACACTGAAGAAGGCTCTAAAATGCTTTCAGTGTAATGTAGGTACACAAGCTGACATGTTTTAGGAAGGAATACTATGTTTTCAAATTGTTCTATGACAGCAAAAGCAGTTAAATCCACAATGTTTCAGTGGACTGCCACTAATCATAATTTAGTAAAGAACCATTATATGGCACAACATTAATAATGCCATTTGTTCAGGTACATTAATGCCTGAGTTGGCACATTGGCTTGCAGAGTTGTAGGATCTCACAGTCTAAAAGCATGCAAAGTGTTTATTGGGGAAAAGTCAATATTGGATCAACCCTAGCCTTGCAAATATTCCTTTATTTAATTCATTTGCTGTGCTTCCTTACTGGTACCACACTAGTTCTCATCTTGCAAGACTAACAAATTAATTGGCTGACAAGGAGCAAGTTACTTCTGGACACAGAAATACATTGGGCTGCCAAATAAAACATGACTTCCATCCTTTTATTCTTGATGGGCTGTTTAAGAAACTCCATCAAGTGCTTGTCTCCTTTTGTGAACAGACAGATTTTTATTTTGTCATTTCAAAACACATGACTTTGTGATGGTATTCCAGCAGAGTATCTAAGTTTGTAATTCCATACAGTGTGTAAGTACTATCCCTGCATATTATTGAGCTGCAGATCTCCTTAGGGTATGGAGCTGAATTGTGCTCCAAGCTCTAATACTGCACCGTTACCTCACTGTTGTGATGAAATTCTTTTTAGAATACAAATTGCATAAATACATGTTGATGCTTTTAAAATAGACAGTCTTAAAGAAGATTCTAATGAGAAAGAAAAGCAGGCCAAACAAGCAAGGCAAAATTTCTAAGTGCTTTCATTCACAGGTTGTCCAGGGAAAGTTATGCCTAGGGTGGGCATTAATTTATTGCCTTACAAACAATTACATACTCATCGTACGTAATTACATCTGCAGGTACCTTAGCCTTCTGCTAGGAACAGACTGATTTCCCAAACTCATAATCTCAGTTACTTCACCTGTATATTGCAGCAATGAGAATATGTCTCCCAAAACTTTTAGCCTTTAAACTAAGAACTAATTTTATGGATATGGAACATTTTTTACTAGCTGTGTAAATTATCTGTGCTCTGATGCTCTACATCCAAAGTCTTTGAGTAATTTGCTCTGATATTTTTGTGTACTATTCAGTGCTTAGCTGTTTCATATTTAGCAGCCAATCTTAGGTGATACTTAGTGTTACTCAGGTTAGGCTTAGACCTTTCACTGTGAAGCTCTGGAGACTGTGTGCTGCTTGTAGATGTGTAACCATCCTGGGGAGCAGGATCCCAAGTTTTGCTTGGGATATTCAGATGCTCAAGGTGGATTGTTAGACACAAACAGAAGTGATAAGTTTCCTGATGCTTAAATGTTGGTTATATGTAACAGGCATTTTTCTTATTTGCTGTTTCTAGGAGTTTGTCATGATTGTTGTCTTTGGTTTGGAATTTATTATTCGTATCTGGTCTGCTGGGTGCTGCTGTCGATACCGAGGATGGCAAGGAAGACTGCGCTTTGCAAGGAAACCGTTCTGTGTGATAGGTGAGTGTCCCAGCTCTAACTCATTTTGAGATAAACATCTGCCCTCTCCTGTTTTGTTTCTGAATGAAAACTATTGGAATCAGACTCTATTTACAGCAACCAGCTGTACGCTCAGAATAGCTGTGTGTCAACTCTCATCTGCCCAGGATTTCTTTAGATACAAATAGTGACATCCCTAAAAACCAGCCAGTCCATGTTTCTTATGCTCTCCAGAAGACATTTTCCTATGAATCTCATACAGCTGGCCTATATAGTGGACAAATGAGGGGTTGAGAGCTGATCTCATTGAAAATCAGAGGAGATGTATGCTTTGAATGAACACATGACGTCTTGTACATACCTGCATAGATACCACACACACGTGTGTGCGTATCATGTTCTTCTTATTTAACCTCTGTGATCAGACACTGCAAGTTTGAAAACCTCACTAGAGACATCTGACAACATTGCTGCTTCCTGTGTGGGTGTTCTCTGCATGACTCCACATATCAGCTTTGCAGTGACACTAGCATAGGATACAGTATCTGCTTCATTATTTCTTCTACATGTATTTCAAGATGCTATTCCTTCCCTTCTTTGCTTTAGAATTTGTCTGTGACAATGGTGAATAGACTCACAACCAGCCAAAACCCTATTTTGAAAAGGGATCTGCAGGAAAACAGTTTCCCAATAAAGGCAGAAATCAAAGATCAAACTCATCTGATAATTTCTTATTTTCTAATGGTTTAGAGAAAATGCTTTTTACAGATCATCTGTGAAACTTCAGGATATCAATATCCCAACTTCTCTCTCAACTTCCTTTCTCTCTCTAGCCTTTAATTTCATCTGCCTATATCCCAATACAACTTATGGATCAACTGGGCAAGAAATATGTTCTTCCATACATCTCTACAGCAGCTAGTACATGGAGTCAGTCATACGTCTAGAGCCATGAAACACATGGGTTTCAGTGCAAGCAGTAGATGAACGCCATCCTGGTCTAAACAGGAATTACACAGTGTTCCTTGGCATGGCAGACCAGTACACTGGTTAGGCCTAATGTGTACAGCAAGTTTTTTCCTTCCACCTCATTCCCTGGTAAATCCACACTTCGTCCTACTAAGCCACTCCTGCAATGGAGAAATTTGCATGAGCAGCTAGGAAGGCACCCAGATTGTCACCCTCTCAGAAAGAAACACCCCATCTATGCTGTTTTATGAAACTATGGGAGAGGGGCAAGTATCAGGATTGGTATTTGGTTTTTTGGGCAGCAGGGAATGTGGGTAGATACTTTGGCAGGTCACACACTCACCCCAAGATTTCCATGCCTAGCAGAAAGTGGAAATCACAAAACATGGCTACCTTCCTTAACCAGACTTACCATTATTCTAAGATTTTATGGTGCACTAGAAATTTTGCAGTAGTCAGGTTTTGTCAGGGCACAATCATAAGAAAGCACCACTCTTAATTTAGTAAATTAACTTACTATGGCAATTTAGAACTTACTAAAAACACCTTTGAAATTTTCAAGTTACAAGAACCGTTTGACTTCCCAGAGTGTTTGTTTTGCTACTCTTCCAAATGCCATTGTATAGAAACACAGCAGTTTGTTTGATTCTGCTTTTCCTGTCTCCATTCAACTGGCAAGTTTTATACCAGTGATTAACTTCACTCTGAGGTGTTAATTCTCAGCAAAACTGAATGCAGGAGTTCTTCCTTGTACAAAATTCTGCATATTTAAAAGACGTAGGTGTGGTGCTTAGGGACATAGTTCAGGGGTGGACTTGCCAGTGCTGGGTTTACAGTTTGACTCAATGATCTTAAAAGTCCTTCCCAACCTAAATAATTCTATGATTCACAGGGGGACTGTACAGATTTCCATGCCTTCCTTGAAACTACTCATATCTACCCTCTTACTGTTGGTGAAATAGTTCAAGCAGGTCTTCTGGCAGAGATCACCCTGGGGGTGTGGATTTACCTCACTTGATTATGGTATTTCCTCCCTTATATGAAATTCACCTGCTCTTCTTGTTTCATCTATTTTTATGTGAGCAGTCCCTGGCCTTAAAAGCATAATTCTGTCCCACTTGGAACTCTATCATTTGCTAGCAGAATTAATTAGTAGACAACAGTCTATTGCTTGTGGATGTCTTCCCATGCTGGTGCACTGGATGGAAAGGCAACTTTGTTCTGCAACATCTGGAAACTAAAGCAATAGCTTGACTTTCTTGCCATTGACTGTTCTGCATGTCTCTTCTTCTGTTCATTGACTTGAGTCCATTTCTGGACTTTAGTGTCCCAGAAGGGAGTTTCTGATGTTCTGATGTTCAGCATCTTTCCAAATTTGATCTTTTGAGGAAAACCAAGTCACCTTGCGTCTCTTGCTATATAAAGTAGTACTTGCCTGACACCTTGGCTTTGCAGTCATGGCAAAGTGTGAGGCAGCAGCAAAGGTCGGGAGGCTGTGTTAGCCAGAGCACAATCAATAGATGATTATCTCTCTTTGCTCACCACTCGTTAGACCATATCCAAGATACTGCACCCCATTTTCCCCCTCCAACACCGTACCTGAAAGACCTTAAAAAACTGGAGTGAGTTCAATGAAGCCATGAGGATGATCAGT
The DNA here is from genome assembly GCF_017590135.1 of Pyrgilauda ruficollis. NCBI lineage: Eukaryota > Metazoa > Chordata > Aves > Passeriformes > Passeridae > Pyrgilauda > Pyrgilauda ruficollis. The sequence continues at coordinate 10,700,287 of NW_024525490.1, forward strand.
GCTGGAGCAGGTTGCTCCGTGGGGAGAAGCTGAAGGACCTGTAATGTTCATCCTGGAGAAAAGATGGCTTCAGGGGGAACTCAATTAAATTGGTGCTAAGGTGTCCTTAAGAGAGATTCCATGGCCAGTTTGGGCCCATTACTTTTAATTATTTACTTAGCCATCCATTCAATTATCCTTTCCGTTTATTGTTACAGTGAAACAATAATATTTTAGAAGACTTAGTCTGTTTACTATTAATTAAACTTGATGTAGATCTCTGGCAGATCTTTTCCCTGATTATTTTTTTGTGATTAAAAACAAATCACATAGGGCAGTGGCCTAAGGGCTAGAAATAACAAATTTGAGGATTGCCCCAAAAACAACATTTAGACAGCCTTTATTTTTTCCATTAATAACCTAATAAGCAGAGAAGTTTTATTCAGGGCCAAAGCTCTGTGTTTATGTTAGTGTGCCTACAATGTCACTGCTCTGACAAATTAGTTCATCCAGCATCATTGTCTGCTACCAGGTTAGTAATTACATCTATCAAATTATTTGACAGTTTTGTACCCTTATTTATTTCTGTAAAATTGTAAATAACAGTGTAGTAGTAAAACTTGCTTTGTACTTTCTCCCATGTTACCTGACATCCCTAATTTTCTCTGATTTGTGTACATGGCAATGCATCCTTACAGGCATGTAAGGTACTTAAATATGTATATATCCCTGCAAATCTTAAATATCACAGGTATATCACTCTGAAGCCTGGCTGTTAGCACTGCAGAGCAGTGTTGCTGTGTTGTACTGCTCAGAAGAGCAGCAATCCAAGCAATGCATATTCTAACTGCTCTCTGGAGCCTCCGGAGGTCAGGGATGCTGGCAAACCAGGAAGAACTTGATGCCTGTGCCTTAGCTCATTGAAGATCCTGAAAATAAAAGAGGACAAGTCTAACTGGGAAGATATATGGCATCCACTCCCTGTAAAGCCATTTGGGGACACTGAAATAAACGAAGAGTCCATTGTCCTTCCTCTGGCAATGGGCTTCCAGATGATGGCATGTCACCTGGCAAAATTAAACTTCTGGCCACTCTCCTGTGTGTGTCAGAGGATTTACCATAATCCTCTGATACACATATCACGGACTGAGTGAGATCTCAGTCTGTGAGGGCAGCTTCCACTTGGGGCACTGTAAAAATATTTAGGAATAATAAACAACAAACTCTTGGTCAGAAGAGTAAGATCCTTCTGGCCTCACCTGCATGTCTGAGGTCCACTGAGCTTTCAGAGGAACTTCTTTCACTCCACTGATCCTGTAAGAGACTTTGGAACTCATATGTGAGAAAGCTCAACAAGAGCAACTGAATTTTTAACATAGATTCATAGAACATCCTGAGCTGGCCCACAGGGATCATCACAGTCCAGCCCTTGGCCCTGCACAGACCCATCCCCAAGAGTCACACCGTGTGCCTGAGAGCACTGTCCAAACACTTCTTGCACTCTGTCAGGCTTGGTGCTGCGACCACTTCCCTGAGAAGCCTGTTCAGTGCCCAGCCAACCTCTGGGGGAAGAAATTTTTCCCGATATCCAACCTAAAACTCCCCTGACATATCTTCAGATCCTGTCTCTGGTCACCACAGAGCAGAGATCAGTGCCTGCCCCTCCTCTTCCCCTCACAAGGAAGCTGTAACTGCAGTGAGGTCTCCCCTCAGTCTCCTCCAGGCTGAACAGACCCAGTGCCCTCAGCTGCTCCTCACAGCTTCCCCTCAAGGCCCTTCACCATCTTTGTTGCCCTCCTTGGACACTCTCTAATAGTTTAATGTCTTTCTTACATTGTGGTGCCCAGAACTGCCCCCAGCACTCGAGGTGAGGCTGCCCCAGTGCAGAGCAGAGCAGGACAATCCCCTCCCTTGCCCAGCTGGTGATGCTGTGCCTGATGCCCCCAGGACAGGGTTGGCTCTCCTGGCTGTCAGGGCACATTGCTAACTCTAATGTCTAAACTTTATTCAATTTAAATTTGGGGGTGGAAACTCCTATTACAGAATTTTTTCACTTTAAATTTGAGCCTACTTCTAGTAATATTACATTTCTCCTGGGCAGCTACACTTCCTGGTGGTCCAGCCGAGTGAAAGACTTCATGTATTTCAGTTAGTCCATTAGCAGTTTCACCACAGCTGCTTCTATTTTACCTCTAGTCAAGCTACAGTATGATGGAAATGTCAAAAGTTCAAATATTGTTGAGGCTGCAGAATGAGCAAATTCCCAACAGGAAGCTTAAGTCCATTATCTGTAATCAGGCCCTTGAACTTCATGGCTGGCAAACAGTGTTTCAGAGCATTAAGTGATAGCAGTGACTGTTGCTCATTACAGGATCTATTTTTCATTAATTAGAGTGGTAATGAACCATCATGGGGCACTTTTGTCAAACCTTTATAAACAAATCCATATCTAGTGTGTTACAAGATCTTCTGGACATTTAATTTTAATTATTTCATTATATTTGTGTAATAACACATTATGTGTCTGTCACCTTGGTATTTAGACACATCATATAGTTTAAATACAGACAGATGGTAACTCTGCTGCTCATGATAAACAATATAAACAGCCCCTTTCCAGTGTAATTTGAACTCTAAATAACCCAGAGATTGTCTGTAATTAAGTATATCCTTGACCAAGAAGACATATCTCACATCACATCTCATTCTAAATCCCAGAGAAAAAGGTTACACAAATCTCATGTCTGGGGACCTTCTGCTAGCCAAACTTGAACTCATCTCAGACACACCCTGCCCACACCACTCCAGAAAATACTCTGATAATAATAGCAGTAGTAGTAGTAGTAGTAGTAGTAGTAGTAGTAGTAGTAGTATTTAGATTTCAAATCAAAATTTCCTCAGATAATTTCAGCAGCCACAATTCTGTGCCATGAACAGAGATGCTCTTTAGGCCAGATTGGTCCCAAATTATGTAGGTTTTTAAAACAAATATTTAGTGGCATATCTTCATGTTTGACAGTTCTGGCAATGTAGTTTTTAGAAACATGTAGAAAAAATAATGTCTGTTTAATATCATCTGTGGGCCTTATCCTTTCACACTTACTTTTGCTGACTACTACCCTTGCTGCTGAGTAAGGTAACATTTGCTGGGATTAAAGACATCAGGCTCTGATCTCCTCTTTTCAGAAGTTGTATGTCTGCTATTGTAAGGAAATCTAGTTTGGTACAATGCAGTTCCCACTGAAGTTTCTTTCTATGAAAACACTAGAGAATGAGCTAGAGAATTCAGCATTCTGTGTTTGTTCATGCTGAGGTTTTTTCATCTTACACTAATGTCACTATTGTGTTTGTGACATAGAGTAGATGAGCCCCTACCATGAACTGGGCAGCCTGGGACGAAGACTAAAGAGACAGGGTTGTGATAGAAAGGCAGTTAAAAGACAAGGACATTTTATTTAAAATAATTTATTTTTAATAATAGAATTTCTGCATTAGAAGGCTATAAAAGATATTTTCTTAAACATGAAGTCATTATCCATTTTGAACAGGGCTAATATAACTCAGTACCTGCACTGAAATGTTTAGCAATTGCTAATTCAGTTCCCTTTTGCCAGGAAAGTGTCCTAAAGTGAAATATCACATTCACATTATTTAGAAGTAATGAGGCTCCTGTACATTCTCACCCAGATTGTGTATATGATTTAAGCAGCCTTTCAAATTATTATTTATCTCTCATATTTGAATCTCAGAAAATACATTGTAGTATAATCATAAGGATAATGATAATGGTAATGATAAGGATGTGGATGATGATGATGATGATAATAACAATAATAATAATAATAAAATGTATCTATTATAAAATATTATGTAATATAAAAGTGTCTCATAGCCATTCCAGTGCTGTTTATGAGCTGTGACTTGGAAATGTATGATAAGGAGGGAAGCAACTGGCAGACCAAGCAGCAGTCAACCTTTTCTGGTTAAAGTATAAAGGTATACATTGATATGTTAATACACCTATGTAAAACCTATATAAACATAGAAAGGTATGTTAAATTTTGCTCACATTTTTTAGGGACTGGCTTTAAACTTGTTGCTACTAGAGATACCCAGAATATGAAGTGGCTTAGACAAATACCTTTATTTTCATAATCTGCCTTTATTTGATTTGACGTTCATATCCTACCTTACTATGCTGAATTCCCATCATATCCAACGACAAGATAGTTTCTCAGATACCATAAGTATGTGTAAGTTTGCCAATTCAAAATTAAGTAGTTATTAGCATAAACACTGGTGTGGAAGTCAGAGGTAGACAGGATTGTGCCAAATCCACTTATCTGCCTACTTGAGTGTATGGAGTCTCAAAAGTAGCAAAATGGTTTATTTTTCAAATTTTATCACTCTTAGCATCTAAAAAAATTATATTTTTTTATTACATGAATAACACGTCAGAACATAACTGATATGCAACAAAATTCTCAGCTTTCTTGGCTTCTTTCTAGATGTTGTGCTGCAGATCAGCTGCTTCAGTGTGTGACATTCTTTGTACCTCCCATTTCATATCATCACCAACTCTTGCCTGTAGCTTCTCTCTGAGAAAAATTGCTTCTTTGGACAAGTTCTGCTTTTGCAGCAGTGAATTATGCTTTCCAGGCAGAAATCTTGATATTTTAGCAATATTTTTATATTGGTCCAAAAGAATCCTATTAGACTAGGTGTTCACTATTTGGGCTTTTGCAGCTGCCCATTATTTAAATTCATTACATGAATGCCCTTGGCACTCATGTATCCTCTCACAGGACTGTGATACCCCTGGCTTGCAACGCTGCTTTACTTCAAAAGACACATTCAGTGTGTCTCCTATATTACTAATATGCCCATAATTACTCAGGGGTGCTTTGTCAGCATGTTACCATGAATTTGAATGTTCATACTTTGGTGTATGACATTAGATAACTGTCAGTCTGAATGTTTGAGCCATGATTAACTCTCTCACAAGCGTCAGTCAATCAAATCCTGCTTTCTCTCATGGTGTCCCAGCCTCACCCCTGTCAGCCCAAATGAAAACACTAGAAGAGGTCTAAGTGGAGTAATTTCATTGGCATTTACTGCAGGAAACTTTCCAGAGTTATTTGAAAGCAACTATGGGAAACATATTGAGAAATGATAAAGGGAAAAGGAAAAGGAAAAGGAAAAGGAAAAGGAAAAGGAAAAGGAAAAGGAAAAAAAGGAAAAGGAAAAAAAGGAAAAGGAAAAAAAGGAAAAGAAAAGCATATTTCATTTGGGAGAGAGCTACAGTGATCATCTAGTCCAATTACCTGACCATTGCAAGGCTGAGCAAAAGTCTTAAGCATGTTATTAAGGATATTGTCCAAAAGCCTCTTAAATACTGACATTCAAGGGGCATTGACCACTTCTGTAGGAAGCCTCTTGCCATGTTTGACAATCCACTCTGTAAATAAATACCTCCTAATGTTCAGTCTCTAGACACATCTAGTATTGTACTGTGGGAAACTACCTCATTCATGATTACCTGTATTAAGTCCATTTTTACCAATCCTTTTGCACAGATAGCAGCTCTTTTTTCATTCACCCTGCAGCATATGAGCAGGCAACATGCTGCTATTTCATATTTCCATTTCTTTTCTTCTTTTAGTTCACAATTATCTCTCTTATAACTGCTGAATGTTGTGATTTTATTGCTCTCTTTGCTGAAGACTAGTTTGTTTCTCTTCAGGTCACCCCTGTGTGAGTGAGGTTCTCCAGGAAAAGGGTTGTTGGTGCAGTTGGCTAAGAACAGTAGCTTCATTTTGCTTGACTGTATTGTTGTTTAGAAACACAGACATTTCCAGTTGCTTTAGAGGTAGTGTTTGTTTCTTCACGTGCCGTCCTCTGGCATCTACTCAGCTTTAATTTGTTAGCTGTCAATGCTGACAGTTTAAAACATAAGCTTTGCCCACTGTTACTCTCACTATAATCAAACTGATTGCCAGATGTCTTCATCCATTCTTGCCACTAGCTTATTAGAGATCACAAAGCTTGAAGAAGTGCAGCTTCCACAGATGTTTCCATTCTCTGACATCCCTTCAGAGAGCTGCATGCTGCCACCAGCCCTGCTGAAGTGACTGATGGGCGCAGTAGTCCAGTGGGAGTTGCAGGAAATCTCTGTTTTCATGATCATGCCTCAAATGGTTACATTCCAACTGCTACATTAGGAAAAGACTTGTGTATAAGAGAGAAAATACAGCTTTTGATTCCTCCTTTTCACACCTGCTATAATAAATAAAGTGGTTAGGAAGGATTTGACAATGTAACAGTATTGTTACACTGTGTAACAGAGTTGCAGTATTTGTATCTCAAGTTTAATAGGGCTAAGTAGAAACACTTGCATATTTCTGGATGGCAATTTGGGCATGTTCTGCGCATTTTAATTTCCTCCCATCCCTAGCACTTAAGCACCAGGTGCCTATAACCTGTTGTTTCCTATTAAAGAAAAATTACAATTTTTATCTTAAAGCCTGTGCTGATCGGTGTCAAAATTGAACTTTGTCCTTTGGTGATATTTGATATTGCTGTCAATAGCAGATCCAAGGAAGGTGAGCATCAGATCCATTTTACATCAGCCCATGGAAGCTCCTAAATGGTGTAAAGGAAGCCACTCACTTTCACCCTGTGTTGTGCAGTGCTGGTGCCCCAATGCACATATGCGACCACCTGGGCAGCAGCCACAGCCAAGGCAGAGCTCCTTCAGTCCTGGGGTTCGCCTTTGCCAGCCCAGTCTATTCATGGCACCCTCACAGTGGAGACTGTTTCATTTCAGATGAAAATGTCACAAAGCAGAGTGGAGAGGTTGTCACACAGTATGACATACTCTACTGTGTTTAAGAATCATTTTGTGATTCCCCTGTTGGGTTTGGGAGAGTGATACCATATTATGGGGTTTTTCCTTTCTGACAACCACTATTTCTTTATTAATATCCCCTACACCAGGAAGTCTCAAGTGTGGCTGTGTAAGATGCCCCATACTAATGTTCTCCAAATTATATAAACCTTCTTGCTGGTACAGTACTCCCTCTCAGGCTACTCGCACACAAGTTGCAGATGGGATGGCAGCTGAGGGGGAAAAGTGGCTGAAGATGGCTGGCTCTGTATGTAATCTGAATAAACTCTCTTTACAGAAACAAAGGAGTCCCAAGAGGCACTCACGAATTGTGCAGACATCCAAAATAGCTGTATAGGTTAGAAATGCAAGTTCTGCTTTCAGGCAGCAGGGAGAGGGTTTTGCCTCTGAAAGTAGGAACTCTTTCAGCCAACACAGAGGGACCCATGCTGCTGCCTTCAACATCTGTGTTAGACAACTCAGCTAGATACTGGATACTTTCTCTTTCCCCACCACCCTGTGAATTTGAGAGCAGATTTTTAATACTCTCTTCCCTCTCCACCTACAAGCAGGCTTTTCCTCTTGTCAGAGACATGTTTTTCTCTCCATGCTCATTTCAGCATCTTTACTTGTCAGTTTCCACCCATCCACTTTCACCTACACAACACGGATTTTTCTGTTCCCACATTTTTTGGCCTTTCCACTCCCATTCCACTGCATCACCTTCACTTTATCCACAATCTGGGAATGCGTTAGATGAACATTTCCAGACCCTCTGCCCACCTGCCCCTGCCTAAGGTTTTAGAGTATGATGAAAAGGCCATGAAAGTGCACGTTCCTGCCTGGAGATTCCTCCCCTTGTGGCTGCAGGGATCCAGCACAGGCATAGCAATGCTTCCCTGCAGGGCTGGATCACACAGGAGTCCTGGCTGGTGTCTTTCCACTTGCTGACTAGTGCCAGAGACCCCTAACGATGATGTTAATACCTATAGCCCAAAATAGCCAATCACACATGGAGTAATCAGTGGCTGAGTCACACAAGAATTTGGATCCCCTGAAAAATCCAATTCCATCAATTCAGGGGAAAACATCCAAACTTGTCCTTAATTTTCCCTGGTTACTCCTTTATACCTCAGAGCAATGAACTTTACAAGTCAATTACAATTAAATCTTGTAAATTTTTTATCAAATTTAAATTGTCTTTTGATCTCACCCTTATAAGAAAGGGTAAATAGGAGGCATCCAACAGATCTTCTTATCTTCCACTAGTTTGCATGCCTCTGTCTCATATTTGTCTTGTGACTAACCACTCCTAAATTATTCAGCCTTTTCTCCATACACAAGTCTTGCCATGCTGTAGCTATTTTGGTTTTTTTTTCTTGACGATTACTTTGTGGTTTGCTTACAGCCTGATGTAATGAGCATCTTTACTCCCCAGGGGCATGTGTCTGGCTATCCATCCTGTTGCCTTTCCCTCCAGAAACCTTCAGATGTTTTTCTCTCCACTGCAATAGCCTTTTTCACTATGTGGTTGTCATTCAGCAACATACAGCCACAGTAAAGTGACGGACAAACCTTGTTTTCCAGTGCTTTCAAGGCACAAAACTGTTTCTGCATGGAATAAGTGAGGACTTATGGGAAGAATCTGCACGTGTTTCTCACAGTTTGTTTCTTTAGCTGAACAATAATCAGGTTGGCGATCGCTAGGTCAAAGACACAGCTTTAAATGTTTCTGTCAGCCTGCCTTAAAGCCAAATAAAACTTGCATTTAATAAATACTGCTTTATTCCTTCTGGCAGGTGCATATTAATTCTTTTGAAGATGAATTATCGGAAAAAGTTAATTAAGTATAAATCCATGAAAGGCTTGCAATTGCACTTAGTTTTAGCTTGCAGGAGGCCCTTAGATTTTTAAGATTTATTGAGCCAGCTGTTACTAACATGAAGATGTCTGCTGAGGAGTTATTCAGTCCATAGAAAGATTGTGTGCTCAACAGGCCCATGAACAATAATTGCAAACAATACAAAGGCAGGTGAAATGTTCCCATGAATGCTGTTATTCTTATCCAAACTAAATAAAATATGGCAACCACAGCTACACTTTGAAATTCAGTACTTGTTGAGCTGCTGTGGTTCTCAGGCCATAGAAAAATATTTTGGCTGTCTACAGCAGAAGGTAAAATGACATTATTTATATGTATTTGCCATCATGGTCTAACAATATGCTACTTTTACACAGGAACAAGGTACATATACTTGGGAGAGTGATACCATATTATGCAGGTTTTATTTTTGTTTTTTTATATACTTTCAATACACTGACACAGTAGTGAGTAGCATTGGTTGATCCATTATTAGGCATGGAATTAGGATTTTATTATAAATTTTTTTTAAATTACAAAAGAAAAATATTACTCATCTTCATTAGTCCACAATTTAAAAAGGGAATACTTAGTTTTCCATCTAAAAAATATCCAGTATTGCCTTATTAAAAATATTCCTTTTCTTTCTGGTTCAGAAATTGTTTAGAGTACCAAGTTAACTTTTGTTGTATTTGATTAGCTTTCCTAAGAATTCTCTTTGACTTGTTTCTAGTTCTCTCTTTGCCAGAAAAGATATCTTTACATATAGATGAGCTGTTTTTCTAAGTAGATCCACTTCAGTTATATAAAAATATCATTTATTCCAGAAAGAGGTTGTCTTTATTTCCAGGAGGTTACTTTCATTTCACATTAAAATAGTTTGCTTACTCAGATGATTCCAATATATTGCAAATAAAAATGATAAAGGGAAAGAAGGGTCCAAGGTGATTCATGTATTTGACTTTTTCACTATGGTATTGCATAGCTGATGATAAGGAAAATCCAAGTTTCTATGCACAGATCAGTTTTAGTGGACTCCTTAAAATGAAGGGCAGTGACTAATGTAGCTGTTTTTCACTGTTAGAAAAAAAAAACAGTACAGAAGAAATATTAACCTCTAGATTTTTTTTTAATTCCTCTTCAGTGCCTAGACAGTATTACATATTTTTGTCGAACTTCTTTCTCTTGTATGTGCCACTACAGTACATTACTCTCTTCCTGTTTTTTAACAGCAATAAAAGTCAATTTTCACACTCATCTGTGTTTATCTCTATGAATTATCTTGATATGCAATACCAGCTCACTTTCCTACTTCTAAAAATACCATGTTGTTTTGCATCTTGCAAAAAGATTAAAAAAGGAAGCAAAATCACCAACTTGTTTTGCCTGCAATGACAATTAAGATGATTTCCATCCAGATGGTGTTACGCATTTGAAAACACAAAGACCTTTTGGCTGGAGTGACAACAACATCTGCAAAAATCAAACAGCATCATCCATCCCAAGAATTTCCTGAAGATATCCTGCCAATTACTTTTACTAGTAGGTGACGATTAATCGTAACCTGTCTGGCATCTGAGCAGAGACCTGATCCCTGACCAGGAAGAAAAGCTATATTCAGACAGAGCTGAAAGCAAACTTTGCCAGGACCCAAGATCCTAACCATCATTATTTTTAGAATATGCACAACTCAGATTATCTCATATTGCTTTGGGGGGGTTTTGTTTTTGCTGGTGGTGTTCAGGCTTTTTTTTTTCTCTGTAAAATTGAGGCCTTGTAGGTGTAAGTCTGCTCAGCTACTTGTGGGAGGTATAGAACTCAACTTCCTGCCTCTCCCAAATTACATTAGAGATCTTCAGGTGATATAATTCAATGAGTGCTATTAAATTGCTTTTTGGAGGGTGGGGGGGGGTTATAGGCAGAAAATAATGCTTGAGAATATAATTTGAGGGTGAATTCAGGTGACCTCAAAAGTCTGCATGTCTCCAGAGTAGTCTCTAAAAAGCCAGTTTTGTGATTCTGGCAATCATGCAAATACTGATTTTTACTTTGCTCATAAATAGTTCTGCTTCTTCCAATGAAATAATTTGCTAAACATGATAACACACATCATCTTTCTAAATATCATTCATCTCTCTGTTCAGAGATATAATTACAGGTAAAGATATTGAAAATTCGTGGTTTCTGGGATAAATACTTATGCAAGGTCACTGTAAGTTCAGCCCATATTTGACCAAATTTTTCTGTCACAACTATGTGAAATATCCCACTGATTTTATAGTAAGGAAACATTTACAGAGCAAAGGAGCTACAACCTGGTAAAAACATTACATCTACCTCTTTTCAATATAACTGTTGCAGCATATTCTATTCGTGTTTTGTATTCTTTGCCCTCCTGAACTGGTAGAGGGAAGTAGTTAATCCCTTTTTTCAAGGTAACAGCAGTTTTCCAGCCAGTTACAACAAAGTAACCTTTTCTGCCCTATGACCTTTCTCAACAAATGCTCAAGAAATAGAGATCCAATTCTGTCCCTCCCTGAATAACACTCTATTAGGGTATTCAGAGCCTTAAACTCTATGAATGCCTTTTTCTTTTCTTCTTCTTCTTGTTTTTTGGGGTTTTTCTTTGCTAGCCCACAGAAGCATGAAGTACACCAATGCCCAGTATGTTACCAGGCTGTGCAAAAAGGCTGCTGCTCCAATAGTCAAGTTTGTGTAAACAGACCTTTTCTTTTAGGAATCTGAAAAATGCAGACTTATTTTCAAGTACTGATGTATGGTCAGTCATCAGGCCTTATCTTAAACTGCTTCAAATTGCCAATTTATATTGGTTTAGGATAAAGCCCATTGAGTATATATTTTTTTATCATATTTCTATTATGTGATATGCTCAAATATAGTGGTCTGGAATGTGTTTTTTGTTAACTTTGTGCTGTAGTGTCTGGTTAAGCTTCAAAGTACATTTCCACATTGATTAGATTATACCCTTTGGTCCTGGCCAGCCAGCTGTAGAGATTATTGAAGGCAAATTGAAGAGAGTTCTGAGAATAGCAATAGGACTGGAAGGACTGGTTTCCAAAGAGATATTAGAAAAATCAAAATGCTGGTCATTCCTCCCTACCACCACTACCACTTCTTAGGGATTCAGAATAGAAAGCTGTTAAGTGTTACTATGTATTGATTGCTGCAAATCTCAATTAAAACCTATTTGATCTCCTCAGCAAGTGAGAATAATTGCTCACTGTGCTGCCATGGGCGTGCATGACCTGTGCCATGGGAAGCAGAGGGAGCTGATGTCAAAGCTCTCTCGTGCCCTTAGTGGATCCCAGTGTCTCTGCAGCACCAGAATCATAGTGCTGGGGTTTTTTGAAAAGTAACTTTGAAGCTGAGGATAATGAACTCTCCTGAGAACTATTCAGAAATGACCACTACAAGCTGTGCCTTTTCCCTGGGTCATGGATAATAACTCTAGCTCAAAATTAGACCTTAGGAGGACAGCCTAAGGGTAGCTTAGATTTGGTGAAATGATTGCCCAGTTAATTTTCTTTGTGAGTTAATACAGTTGCAGGCTAGATAAAAAAACCTCTTGAGATTTTCTGCTTAATTCTACAGCTTTGGGGGCAGATATTCCCTACTTATGTCCTAGTTTGTTGCCTCTCTTTACTGATCTGTGGCTGGTGCAGACACAGTAATTGACAGCCATTGAAGTTTCCTGCCTATTCTTAATAAGAATATGTGAACTCTGAGCATTTTCTGTGAATTTATAGCAAATACTATTTTGATGACCTAGTGATGATCCAAAAATGATTAAATAACATTCATTTTTCTATTCAGATAAAATCAAAGAAAAAAAAATAAGATTAATTTAACCTGTATTGTCTCAAAGTATCATTTTTATTTAGAGGAAAGGAAATGTTTCAACATATTAGCATTAAATGCAGGCAGCAGGCAAAGCTCCTATAAATATATTCTTCCTTTGAAGAAGATGAAAAAGAGGGAGATTATGCAGGATTGTATATTAGTATAAGCATGTGCACGAGTTTTAAGCAGATGAGAGATTGTCATTGATTACATTTCCCAATAATCACAGAATCACAGAATAGTTTGGGTTGAGAGAAGCAAAATCTAGTTCCAGCCCCATGGGCAGGGACACAGTCCACTGGACAAGTCTGCTCAAAGCTCCATCCAACCTGGCCTTGAACACATCTGGGAAAGGAGCATCCACTCCCAACCCTCTTTCATTTTAAGGCCATTCCCCCCTTGTTCTATCATTACATGCTCTTGTAAAAAATCACCCTGACATTCTTTCCGTAACTTTAGAGATTTTCCTGATGGTACATCAAGGTGTTGGGACATTGCACAATATCCAAGTATAGTTTTTGTGTTTCCCCCTTTAGCTGGGTTCATTCCCATGATACCTATGAATGCTGTAAAATCTCATGCTAGGAAAGCTGCATTGGAGAAGTCATTAAAAGTAAAATAATCCCTTGTGATGATTTATGATGCCTCTTTTTCTATCATTATTATTCTTTCAACCACTTATTAATCTCCCAGCTGGCATTAGAAATGTTTAGGAATGCCAACCCCACCTCCATCAGTAACACAAGCAATACAGAGTTTCTGACCAAACTTGAGCAGGCTAAGGCAGCCCAGCGTTGGCCTTCCTCTGTGAGGTGGGGAACTTGGACTGGCACACCTTGCATGAGTTATGTAAGTTTGGGGTAGTTGCTTTACTGGCCTTCAGTTACTTGTTTTACGTGTTACTGTTTTAGTGACATTGGATAATACATAAGTGTAATCTGTTACACGCATGAGTTCTGGGGTCATCTTTTTTTGTGTGTTTTGCATGAAGGGGCCCTGTTGACATGGTGCCTGTCAAATAAAAAATCTTTTGCCAGTTAACATGCACAAAAGTTTTGTGTAATATCAGAGGTTTCATCAGTGGTACTAGGTGAAATGTCTGAAGTGGAAGAATTAGTTGTTTGAAATTTCATTTGAAATTAAGTGTTCAAAAGTGACCAATGCAAAAGTTGCTGAGATTATTTGAAATCTCAGACTAGAGTTAATGAGGGAGATTGTTATGCACAAGGATAAAAATCTGAGACATATTTCTAAAGGGTGAATAAAATTATCATCATGGCTGAAGAGAGGCTTAACATTTTGGGTGATAATACATAAGATATTACCTTAGGAAAAAAATAAACAAAGAGGTAAATGTACATTAGAAACTTCTGTCTTTTAGTAAGTCATAGAGAAGTTTGGAATTATACTGCCCATTATTCCATCTCACATCTGAATATTTTCTGGTGCTTTACAGAAAGATTCAGAGTGAAAATTGAGAGCCCATTAAATTAATTGAAATATCGTTATTTAATTCAACCTGTTTTCCTACTTTTGACTCTAAAAGATAAAGAGGAAAATAGCTACAGAAGTCTGGGAAAGTCTTCTTAAAGTACAGAAATACCACAGAGACTTTAGCTACATTCACATGGAATATAAAAGGAAGTTCAGGATAGTATTTTTCTATCTTGGTTTAAACAGGGCAAATGCCACCTGAAGCATATTAAAAGTATAAAAGTATGGCACAGAGAAAAATCATAATATATTTAACTTGTCATTTTTTCCAGGGTATGTTTAGATAAAAAAATAAAGCAGTTTTAACATACTCAGAAGTGACTCTCAACCATTGCAAACTTTTCTTAGGACTCTGATTTCATTCCAAGGGTTTATTTTGATTTCTTACACATGGTCCTAACAAGTTAAACTGCACTGAAATAATGTGCCTGCCTGCCTTCCCTACCTCCTAGGGAAACACAGCCAGGAAGGGCAATGGACACATTCTTACCTTCCCTATTTCCAGCTGAGGAGTTAGGGATAGGGTTTTGGTGGCAGTTGAGGATGTGAAGAGCAAAGTGTGAAAAAAACACCACCAGCCTAGGAGGATTCTCTTCCCTTCAGTTGTTTTTCAAACAGGTTCCAGTGCATTTTCTGCTCCCCTTTTTCCTACACCTTTCTTCCCCTTAGGGAGAACCTCATCCCTGCCCTCCAGACAGAAGGGCATACACAAGTAGATTACTCCTTTGGACCAATGCTTTTAAAAATGGAAAAGACAACTATGCTACTGTTGGCTTCTTCCTCTCTTGTGTTCAGAGGGGACCAGAGACCCTCAGTGGGGCAGAGGGCTCCCAGCAGTGCAGGGCAGAGGCTGTGCTCTACTGGCAAGACTGAATTAATTTGAATTTTTTGCAGTCTGGAGCCTTCACAAAACTCTGTGTTATAAAAAAAAAGCCTGTCAGAGCTCTGGAATAAGTAGGAATAAGGGCAGGTGCAAGTTACTGAATTTTTTAAAACATTATTCTATTAGAAGTGGTGGAGGGTGACCAAAACCCCCAGTAAGCATTTTAATAATTTCTGGACCAAATGCATAATTCCCAATATTTTGGGTGGCTTTATTCTTTTTTAAGTTCTAAGAATGATTTTTTAGGGGCATACACTGCTCTTCTAATGATCTCTAACTTGCTGCTAGCCAGTCACCACTAAATAAAAATGTCTGTTCCATTGCTACTCTGCTCGGAGGCACAGGGACAAGTCAAGATCATCCTGCCACCGTGTTAGTCACCAGGGACACTTTTTTTCCAGCACAGTCCATATTGCTCAAGACATTCCAGTACCTTCTATGTTAGCCTTGGACCCAAATAAGCACAACTAAATATAGAAAGAAGTTTGCTTTAGGTGGGTACATGTGTGCTACGTGTCTATGCTGGCAGTATAGTCAATCAGGATCTAGGGTTTAGTTCAGCAGAGTACAGAGAGGTGCCTGTCCCCTGTTACACGATATTCCCTGCTCCCCAGTCACTTCTCCTGAAGAGTACAGCTTTTCCAGGTCCAAGAACATAGCTGCCAGATCTAGGGGATATCTCAGATACCTTAAGGCATCTCAAATGGCACTGGACAAATAAATGTGGGCAGCTGAATTAAGCCTTCCTTGTGCCAAGCCCAAAGTGTGAGGCAGCTGAGCAGCCAGCAGAAGCCTTCCTGAGGATTAGCTGCACCTCTCTCAGCTGGCATGATTACTTTGTGCTGCTTGGGGAGTTTAGACACCTGCTTCACATGTAGACACCTAAATTTAAATATCTTCATGTGGAGCTCAACCAAAGTCCATCTATTTTTCTGGTCTCCATTAGAATTTGTGACGTCCTAACTTTTCCTAGTCAGTTTTCCTATTTCTCAATTCTCACCCAGACCTCCTGCATCTGGTTATTGTGAGCTTGAGATTTGTATTGTTCAAAGACACCATGTCCACTTCTGGCTCTTCTTCATCTCTGAACTTGCTGGATGTAGAAGCAAATCCAGCATTTTTCATACCCGATTATGTAGCAGCCACCTATGATTCACCTATGTAGTAGCCAAAGACATTTTTAAATGTCAGAACATAAAACAGGCAGAAGGTTAGTCTAGGCCAACATGGGATGTCAAACAGTGACACCAGCCAACAGTGAACAGCCAGGGAGGATTGCGCAACCAGGGCAAACACACAGTGATATTTCTCTACAAGAGTTTCTCAGCCCCCAACATCTGCTACTTGAAGACACCCTGAGCCAGAAGTGGGTTTTTGGTATTAATTAGCCCAGGATTAAATCTTCTCCCCTAAGACCATCCAGCTAGTTTTAAACCTACGTAGATTTCTATCCCCTTGTGTCAAAAGTTCCACAATTTATCAGGACAATTCTTAAACCACAGAAACAGATTGTCTGTACCCTTGGAATTGTATTGAATCATTTTCTGGGCCATTCTTGTAGGAGCTATGCCAGGGACAAGACGTGTGTTTCTACCCAACACAAAAGAAGTAAAACTCATATCAACAAGAACCTGCTTTCAACTATTCACCAACAAACATGGATTTAGATTATCCTTGCATAGAAACATACAAACAGCACAAAACCATAAAATTAAAATCAGGTATTTCTTAGAAGAGCTCTTTAAGCTTTTAAAATTTGCCAGGGAATTAATCATGAGGTGAGGAAGAACAGAGCATGTTCTGTGCTTTTCTACTCCATGCATAACAGCATATCTACCCCAATCCTTGTAAAGGGACATTATGCCTTCTCATAGCATCCGTGTGCCATCACTCTGCTGCTTCTCCCCTTAAAAGCTGTTCTGGCTCTAAGGACAGCTGGCCGATTAGTTCCTGCACACCAAAGTCACTCTCACTGTTTGAATCTGTGTCTTGAAGAAATAAATCCTAACACTTGCTGAGCTTCAACTAACTTTCCAGGCTTCCAGCTAAAGGAATGCTTCTGAATACCCAGTGCTGTATTTCCTCCCTTCCAGGAAATGGTACATCCGGGCAGTTGTGTCCAGAAACTACATTCCTCAAACACACAGTGTCTGTTCTCATAGGAAATTACTACTGTGCTTGACTCTCACCTCTGGGCCTGCCCCATTTTTTTTTCTTACCTTAGTTTTCTTTTTTGTCTTTGCACAGAAAAGTTTTTATGGAAAGATAGATAAAAGGGAAAAGTTCTAATCCATCTACTGATTTGTACATTTTGCTACATCAGGTTTCAATGCCCCTACATGAGGTTTCTTCAACATTGCTCCTTTTATCCATATGCTTTGAAACTTGTGACCCTGACTTTTCACCCTGGAGAATCCCAAGGTAGTTTTTGACACCAGCTCTGATCTCACATCCCTATTTCAAACAGGAATCTCTGTGTTTTGGATTCTCACCCACTACAGGAGTCTCTCTTTTGTCCTTCTCATTCAGCTCATGTAGATGTATGTACTATTTCCTGATACTTGGACATTAATGCTTTCTGTAATGTATTTCTTTCAGACATCATTGTTCTCATCGCTTCAATAGCAGTTGTTTCTGCAAAAACTCAAGGTAACATTTTTGCAACATCAGCACTGAGAAGTCTTCGTTTCCTACAGATCCTTCGTATGGTGCGCATGGACCGAAGAGGAGGCACTTGGAAATTATTAGGTTCTGTAGTTTATGCACATAGCAAGGTATGTAATCCTAGATACTAATTTTGTCTGGTTGATATCTTCCCTTGATGTGATTCAACAAGAGACCAAGGAAATAAGCATTTATCAGTTTTGAGCAAAATACCCAAAATTTTCTAAACTAACATTAATTGTAATATGAACTAGCACAGGTATATCAGGCCATGTTTAATGCTATCAGTTTCTAGAGATTTTAAAAATGTTGTCATTGATGGGCAGCTGTAATTTGTTATATCTTGGGGATGTTGCTGAAGCATCAAACCATAAGAGTGGATCTTGTCCACTTTCAGAGAAAATTTGCATCCATAGGGAAGCACTTGACTCATAACTGCGCAGATGCCAAAAAAAGCATTTATATAGATATTTTCATGATGTCTTCTTGAAATGTCATTCTATTCATTCCACAAAACGGGAATTGATTTCTGTTCTTTTTTATCTAGGAATTAATCACAGCCTGGTACATAGGATTTTTAGTACTCATCTTTTCATCTTTCCTGGTTTATTTGGTGGAAAAAGATGCAAATACCGAATTCTCCACATATGCAGATGCTCTCTGGTGGGGCACAGTAAGTACAGAAAAATAACATGGACTCTCTAACCAATGTGCTAAAGTGCTTTGAATTTCCCCTACTGAGGATTTTAGTTTAGTGTGCTGTTCAATGAATTGTTTTCACTGACAAAAAAATGGTCTGAGAAGCTTCCTCCTTCAGCTATTCATTTGCACATCGACAGATTATTTCAGTCCATCCTGCAGAACAGCTGTTTATGTGTTTCTGCTGCAAACCAGACCACTAAACCTTCAAGAGAAGAAAGCATTGTACTTTTTAACCCTTAGCCTTTCAGTAATATAGTTTGTAATATGGCCCCACAAAGAGCTGTTTTGATACAAACCAGAGAGTTCTAAGTGGCAGTGCAGGAAGAGGAAAAAGTGTCAGGAAAAAAGAGGGGAAAAATCTTACATCACCTTTGGCACGAGAATATCATCAGTGCCCTTTAAAAGATGTTGTTTCTCCTTCCTCTGTACCTTGAGGACAAAGACCAAGAATAAATATGTCAATTCTGCTTCAGCAGTGTTATTTTTTACAGGTATACTTGAGATCATGGTTAACTATCAAATCAATTGTTTTTACTTTGTTGAAATCTGTGGGATCTAAGTACATACATGACTGCTTTTCTTAAAGAGGATTATACAAATATGGTTAAAGAAACCAGGCTTTCAATGAACAAAAAAGGCCTAAGTTTGAAGTTTTGATTATCTTTTTTTAATGGCATTATGTGTAAGGGGTTTTGCTTAAAAATGTCCTATAGTGATCCAGACTTCTTCATCGTGTGAGAGTTACTTAGGCAGTTTAAGAAATCTGCCCCACCAAAGCCTAAGGCAGTTATTGTCAGGCAGGATAAAACTGTTTTTCTTTTCCTTCTGATGCAGCAGAACACACACAGTGTGCTCTGGCAGTGTCTGGGTAGTGAAATGATACCTGGGAGATCATTAATGCTGACAATAACATAGAGCACTCATTAGTTTCCTTGGAATAACTGTGAGACCTGAGCCAGCCTCTGCCACCTTTCCTTATCAGAGGGATGCAAAAAATGAAGCTTTCTCACCTCAGACCTTTTGCTGACAGGATTTCATCTAGATTTAGTAGTATCTGCAGACTCAGAGCATGCACACAGGACTGCACAAAAGCCCTTTCCAGAATGTCATAAAATATTGAAAATATTCATAAGAAGTTTAGTCTGCATTTTGAGCTAAGATCAAGGTCACTCACTATTATTAGGGGTAGTTAGTGTATTTGAAATTTGTTCATCTAAGGGTTAGTCATTTGTTGCATGTCTTCCCTAGAGACTATATTTCTATGTTATCGCTGCACAAAATTGGGAGCTTGGAAAAGCCAGACCTACTAAATATTATGTATACTACAGTGCGCTCTGGCAGTGTCTGGGTAGTGAAATGATACCTGGGAGATCATTAATGCTGACAATAACATAGAGCACTCATTAGTTTCCTTGGAATAACTGTGAGACCTGAGCCAGCCTCTGCCACCTTTCCTTATCAGAGGGATGCAAAAAATGAAGCTTTCTCACCTCAGACCTTTTGCTGACAGGATTTCATCTAGATTTAGTAGTATCTGCAGACTCAGAGCATGCACACAGGACTGCACAAAAGCCCTTTCCAGAATGTCATAAAATATTGAAAATATTCATAAGAAGTTTAGTCTGCATTTTGAGCTAAGATCAAGGTCACTCACTATTATTAGGGGTAGTTAGTGTATTTGAAATTTGTTCATCTAAGGGTTAGTCATTTGTTGCATGTCTTCCCTAGAGACTATATTTCTATGTTATCGCTGCACAAAATTGGGAGCTTGGAAAAGCCAGACCTACTAAATATTATGTATACATTTACAAATATTCAGAAATATATTTTGCTGACACTTGTTGCTTTAGAGCAATCAAGGCAGATCACTGAAAAATATACATTTTATCCTGTAGTACAAACACACATAAAATTCATATTGGCTAAAGTCACGAGAAAAGGTTTTGCATTCAGTTGCATCACTGTAGTTTATTTTGTTTCCCATTTCTTCAAAAGCAGAGTTCTGAGTTTGCCTTAAAGCTTTCTAACCTCCCTGTATTGATAAGGTTGTGAAGCATCTGGCATTGGATGCTGATGTCCTCACTGATGGGTACCCCAGCTCTGGCAGTCTGAAAACATCATTGCCCCTTTAGGGTGGCAGTGGGGATGTGGTCCTGCAAGAGACCCTCCTGAGGCTGTGCATATGCTTGGGAATGGATCTTTTCAGACATTTGATTTCCCAGGAAACAGCCTCTACGTCTCTGCAAGGCCCTGTGTGCCTTAGCCCTGCACAGGCAGAGAGAGGGTCTGAGCAGAGGATTGTACCCACCTGCCAGCTGGAATGGGGAAATGTATGCACAAGGAATGAGAAAGTCCCAGCAAACTCAGAGCTCTACTCTGACATCTGACTGAGGCTCGTGTTAGATCCAAATCCTTCTCCTTGAGCAGCTCTAGCAGCAGGAACAAGACCTTTATTTTAGAATTTACTTCTCCACTACCTGCTGACTGCAATTTTTTAAGGAAAAACCCTGCTAGGAAATAATCATTGTATAAAGTGGTGCTTAAAATATTTTGTACACTATGAAGTGAAAGTGCATGACTCAGAGGTTATATAAGTAGTGCAACTGAGAAAATCAGGAATCTTGCCTAGATTTCAGCAGGAAAAACAACAAATATTTTTTTAAAACCTGAAAACAATATATATTGTATATTTCTACATATTTTCTTTTTCCCCCAGTGTATGACATTGGTACATTTAAGTTTTTAATGCACTTAAGCAAGTGCACAAACTTACTAGAAATCAGTGTTCCCCCTTACCTGATGTCTTTGCCATTTTAATAATAGTAATTTTTTCTACAATATGTAAAACAGTATGTGGGAAATGCATAATGTGCTTCTTAGTCATGGTTGTTTTTACTGCCAGAGTAACCCACATGCAGATTTTTGAAAAGGACAGACTGGCATTTTAGGGAAAATCAATGCTTAGTCTCATTGATTTGTTTATTTGCAAAAGTTGTTCTGACTTAAACCACAGATTATGTACCAAACTCTGGACTGAATTTTGTCATGGCAGAGGTACAAGAAAGAAAAGACCCCTAAATTTCAATCTTTTAGAGGCACTTATGCTTCTCCTTACAGGAGCAGCACTCGCATGCTGCAATTAACCCATTCATTAATTCAGACTACTTGAGGACCATACAGTGCTATAGTTATTTCACTAATTCCATTTCTGAAGCCCATATTTATATACAGAAATGAAAGACAGGACATGGCATCCAAATTTACATATGAATACTCCA
Organism: Pyrgilauda ruficollis; assembly: GCF_017590135.1. Taxonomy (NCBI): domain Eukaryota; kingdom Metazoa; phylum Chordata; class Aves; order Passeriformes; family Passeridae; genus Pyrgilauda; species Pyrgilauda ruficollis. Next base: position 10,721,895 of record NW_024525490.1, read on the forward strand.
CTGCATTTGCAATTTCATGCTGTACTGTGCAACCTGCTATTGAATCATCATGTTAATATTACTGCTGTGAATATTCTTGTGGTTGGGGTCTCCACAGTGGTGCCTAACACAGCAGCACACAATGGTGAGTACTATGTGAAGAGCTCAAGTTCAGAAATTGCTTTGGTAGAGAAGATAAATTCATTTAACAGAAGAAAATAATAAAAACATATGGGAACAAAAGGTCAATTAAAAAACCTAAGTACTTCAAAACCAAACCATACATGGTTTTCTGAGATATACTGATGTTAACTAGAACTGTGGATACTTACAGTGACATTTAGTTTGTACATTAATTAGCTTTAGCTGCAAATGTAATGCAGCTGAAGTTTCTGTCCCTCTTACACATTTGACAGAATTTGTCTTAAAAAGTCTTTATTTTCTAGTAATACCCAATAGTTACAGTTGGATACAGAATGGCTCTGGCACTCCACAGTGACCTGTTAATGAACAAAACATATTACAATGAATTACATTGGCACAATGACTAGCTCAAATAAGTAAACATTGATGATTTTTTTCCCATTTAATGTAGTGATAGCACTGTATTTTTTAAGTTAAGTGATGTCAGGTAACAATTCAAAAGGTAAGTAGTGCTAGGAGAACATAAAATGACACCAGAAAGAAATATTAGGGTAGAGAATGGCCTCCTGAGTCCTATCTCATCTAATTGAAGTCATCTAAGTTATATCATCACATTCATTTTTATATTACCTCATTTGTATTAGCATATTTATTAGCTCCAGCAATGAGATAACAGATGTTCTATAATCATTGTGAGTTTTGAGCCTGGCCAGATGACACTGCCTACTTTGGCTAGTCTGTCCAGACCCCTCACTTACAGAAGTAAGCAAAATGGAGTGGTTTTCATCTGGTGTAAAAGACAGGACTCAGCTCATTTAGCCATGCAGGAGTGTGATTCAGCTGCTTAGACATAGGCATACAGTACCATCAGAGATCTCTTGCACAGTCTGCTGCCTCTCCTGTGGGTGGTCCCTGTTCAGACACCCTAGTACAACTCTAGTGGTACTAGATTTTTTTTTCAGACAAGTCCAAGTCCTACATTTTAGGATAGGATGAGTTACCTTTGAACTTTGGCCACTTCTCTCTTACCCACACAATGCTAGCTGTAACTTCTGTCTGCTTCTTTCATAATTATCAGTGATTCTGGAAATTTCTTATGTTGTTGTGATTTCACATCCAGTAGTTTTCCACACTCTGCTCAGTTAATTTAATCTCAGGATTATGCCAGTCAAGGCCTGGCCAATGGTTTAGTCATTCACTAGCAGCACTTACAAAGATGCAGTGGATTATTCCCAAACTTGACCCTGAAGTTGTCCAGAAAACATTTTCTTAGTTGTGTGGTGAGAGTAGTATAAAACGAAGCTCAAACCCCTTTGCTCGGTGTTGAGTAAGACATTACATCACGGTGCTGACACCTATACACTCTTGTGAAGACCATCCTGAGATAAAATAGCTCAGAGTGAGAAAGAAGCCATTGATATTCTTAATCACACACTGATACCATTAAGTCCTTAGTACCTAGAAGAATTGAGGGAAAGGCTTAATAGGGTCTTGTAATTTTCTTTGGAGAAATTTCAGAGATAAACTCTGTGTGACTGCCCACGGTTTTGGATTGCTCTCAGATGTCAGGTCCCAAAGGTTGGAGTTTATCTCTGACTTCTTTGGAATACAGTTCGGTGGCAATATCATTAATATGCAGATGACACTTGGTTCTGTTTCCCTCTCATCTGCCCAGACAGGAGATATCTCTGTACTTTCCAGCGACTGGCAGAGATAGGAAGCTGGATGGAAGCCAAGAAAGCAGGCTCATTCCAGAGCTCCAAACTGCTTTTCAAAAACTGGCCTGGAAACAAATTTTGAGGAACTTTTATTCAGGGATTCATTTGTTCAAGTGTTTCATTCCTCTTGGGCTCTTAATAGCCTCAAACTGTTCTGCAGTTGCCCTCTGATGTGAAGAGCTGTGATTATCTTCTTCAACAAACAAATCAATCCCCTCTGCCAGGCCAAGACCATGGCTGCACCAACTCATCTCTGCCAGAAAAGAGAGAGTTGCATTCTCATGTTCCTTCCTCCTTCTTACTCCATCTCAGTCTCTTGCTGCCTTGTGCAGGTTCTGGAGCTTGTTAGGCACGTCTGTGAGCTGACACAACGGACCAAAGCAGCAGAAACAAACCACGCAGAAATGTGGATCATTTTCTGTCCCTTCCTGGGTGGCATTGGCTTGCCAGAGTCCAGAAGAGGCTCAGAAGAGAAGATGGGGCAGGAAAGTGAAGAGGAGAAAGGAAGAGTGAGACCTGATAGGCATGCAAGGTGGTGTGTCTGTGACCAGGCTAGTGTTGCAAAACTTGAGACTTGATAACCACATGAAATTTCAGCTGCAGCCTGAATTCGTCTCTCTTTCTTAGTCCCTGTGGCTTTCTCAGGGTAAATTACACCCACAGCTTGTTCCCAACAATGGGAGCAATTAAAAGCACTGTTTACTATCTACAGAGTCCTAAATAGTTGAAATCTAATTACTTCCAAAAGACTTTCCTTCTTTTGTCCCGTGGTGACCCTGACATTAAATAGAATTGTTTTGGCCGTCTTGCCTAGGAATGAACTTTGAGGAAGCTGGAAGCAAAATAATGTCTCTAGAAGGCAATTTCCTGAAGAATCTGTTGCTGCCAGAATATTTGCTAAGGCTGAACTTGCCCACATTTGGTACACGATGTAAAATAATTCTCCATGCACATGTTCTCCCTAATAACAGGCCCTGGAGTCCTTGGCATTCAGCCTACTGTTGTCTATCTTTGTCCTTTAACATCGTGTGCCGTTGCCTGAGCACGCGCCCTGCAGCCTCCCAGCCAGCCCTCGGGAATCCTCTTCTCTGCCCACACCTTCTCCAGCTGCCCACACCAGGCAGCTGCGTGGGTCTGAACTCTGTGAAAGCACACAGAAACAACTCTTCTGCCAGTCCAGTCCCCAGTTATGGGATTGCCGTGCTTCCTGGGCAACAAGTAGCCTGAAGGGCAATTCCTTGGGTGTCAGGGAAAGTCCTCAGACTGATCTGTTGCCTTCAAGATGCGCTCAGTGAGCCCCAGCCACGCACCATTATCTCAGTGGCCATGTTGCTCATGGCCAGTGGTCAATGAGCCCTCCCACCTGCACTGAAACTTGCCTCCCCTTTCTCTTTGACCTGTCCACAGGTAGGTCTGAGCTAACATGGTCCAACAGCCCGAGGTATCTCTGCCTCTGCTGCTGCGTAGCAACCTTTGGACCTTCATGCCAGGAGTGACATAGGTGTATCTGAGCCTGTCATGAGGAAGGGGAAAGGACCAGAAACTTTACTTAAAGTCCCTCCCAGCTTTTCATTATTGTTTTTTGTGTTTCAGAAGATAATTCACTTCAAGTCGTACTGATGGGTTTGCAGAAAATGCAGCTGCTTCTTGCAATTCTTTTGACTTTATATTATCTGCAGGCATCAACTTCTTCCCTCCTATATTTTTCCAGCATTATCTCCATGTAATTTATATTTGTTTAGTTAGACAAATACATACAGTTATATTGTACTGTAGAAAATAGGGGAAACATCTTCACATCTATAGAAAAGAACACTTTTTTTTTCTTCCCAATTTATATATTTCCTACCATTTGCCTCAAATTTGAGATCAAGGTAATTTTTCCTTCTTTTTAAACTTACTGCTTATTTAGGTGTTTTTTTCTCACATTTATTATTTATCTCAGTTTTATTTAGTCATACACAGTATTACATTTTCACAGAAAAGTGTCAATGTTAGTATATTTATGTTCATTTTTTTAGAAACAGCTATATGTTTCAGATGTCTTGGATTAATTAGTGGAAATGCTGCTTCATGCAATGTAAATAATCTGCAACTAATCTGTCAGTGACTTCTGGTAAATCATGTTGTTCATTCATTTCTTTTTAGATCACATTGACAACCATTGGCTATGGAGACAAAACTCCTCTTACTTGGCTTGGAAGGTTGCTTTCTGCGGGATTTGCTCTACTTGGCATTTCTTTCTTTGCACTACCTGCGGTGAGTATGCCTATAAAATTAATAAAAAATAATAGAAACTCCTGTAGGTCCTGCCGCTGTTATGATACTAAAAGCTGAAGGAAGCTGTCTACATGAAGAACAACTGTTTAAGTCTTTTTGCTCTGCAACGACACTAGTGAAGTGCGATCCAAAATCCAAAGAAAAGGTTTGGTGTCCTTGGTTTATTTTTGGGAAGTGTCTCTGGCATGGACAAAACTGGGAAATAACCCTAAATTAGGTTACATAGCATTGTGTAAAGTTGAAAATCCTTCCTTTTATTATGAATTGTGACTTACATTGCTTTTCTTTCAAATTTTTCAAAACAAAACAAAAATAAAAGCAGATTATATGTTTTTCTAACTTAGATTATAGTAAAAAAATAGTATTTCTAATAGCATGTTTTGTATGGTCATACAAGCTACCAACAGAGAGTAGTAGAAGGCCTTAAATCAACTGATGGTTAATGTTGTTGAATGCAAAAGGTGCAACTATAATTTTCTGTGAATAATTGTAAATAACCATTGCAGTTTATTTATGTTTCTATTAATGTTCAAGAGATGAATGGAAATGGGAATTATCTAATGACTAAAATATAGTGTAGCTTCAGAAATAAATTCTCATTTTTTTGAATGAATCTCCTTTTTTTTATTAGTTTTGAATAAAGATGACACAAGAAGTGGCATTTATATTTTTTGTACTGTTTCTAGTGCAATGTCTTTTGATATTTTAATACTCATATACTTTATCTGTAGATCACTATAAAACATGGATGTTATAATCCTTCATTTGTTTTCAACCATAAAGATAAACCAAGATTAAAAATCTGCATTTGTCAACAGAATTAAATCATCTGATGCACTGCATTTATTTCTTATTCTAGCTACAAAGAGTATTTCAGTATCTTTGACATACTATAATGCATTATAATTATAACCCATTACCTGTTTGTGAATCCTTGACATTTATTGACATCTACTGTAATTAATTCCTTTTGTCACCTAGTCACCACTAACAAGAAAGCTAGTCTTAGCAGCACTACAATGAAAAGAGGAATACCCTTACATATTAGAGATGCCACAACATTTGTTCCTCATGTCATATCTATGTACAGATACTAGTTTTCCTCATAAATACTTCAGTACTGAATCTCTCTGTAAAAGAAGAGGTATATGGGAAACTTTTGCACATCTTATAGTATTTTATCCTGATTAAGAATCAAGTGGAAATATTCTTCCTTATAAGGTAGACATGTCCAGCAAAAGTATTACATTCCTTGCAAGTCAAGAAGGAAAACATCCTCAATTTTTGGATCTATTCAATTAGAATCAAATTTATCTTACTCAAAGGTAAAAGGCTAAAAGAGGAGAAGTTTCATAATTAGCTTTTTCATAACAAAAGTTCTAACACGTACTGCAGATGTGGACTTTGATGTCCATATATATCTGGCATACCTGTCAGGTGGTCATTTCCTCATTCTTGACTCAAGTTCCTCTGAATATCCCTGCTTGATTTTATAAATATATATCTATCTCTATGGCCTTGGTAGTTGCAGGAACGTAGTGTAGCACAAAACCAGGCAATGGGTGGTCATTGGTAGCACCACAGATGTTATGTAAGAAATCTCCTGCTTCACCAGGAAAAGGGGCCTTCTACTGTCATACACAGGTCATAAATGTGTTGTCTGAAGCAACCATATGGTGTAGCGTCTTCATAAAATCTTTGTAATTGATTATGTATATTTGTTCAAAGACTACCTACACATTGATAAAATGATATTGCAGGGCATCCTCGGCTCAGGATTTGCATTGAAAGTGCAGGAACAGCATCGTCAGAAACACTTTGAGAAAAGAAGGAATCCAGCTGCAAGTTTAATTCAGGTAAATATGAAATCACCAAAAAGATAATCACAGGTGATTTAAAGTACATATTGAAACAAGTCTTATTATTTCCATTTGGAAAGTTTTGTGGAAATAATATTTAACAGACTGGTTAGTTTAATGAAATTACTGTGTTCAGAGACTGCTATTTGTTGCCGTAATTCTGTACAGAATCACAGATTCATTTAGGTTGGAAAAGACCTTTAAGGTCATCAAGACAAACTGTAACAAGACACACAGCATTTCTGCATGTAGTTTTTGTTCTTCTATCCATGTTAAAGAAACAGAGGCAAGATGCCAAATGCATGCCTGCAGTCAGAAAGCTGTTTGGAAAAAGACAATTGATCCCTAGACAACCCAACTGACAGCACAGCGCTCTTGCCTATATTAAGCTACTTTTCATCTACTACAGGGTTTAGAGTATTTCAGTGAGTGGTATTCTTGGTGAAGATGAAAAGTGTCCTGCCCAGAGAATTGTTTTCACTATGAGTCAATTCAAAAGCTAGAAATGTAGGCACAAACAATTTTAAAATTGTCTGAAATTGTCTGAAGTTGTTCTAATGTGATGGTGCAAATCAGCAAAAAGCAGCATGGTATGTTTTGCATTGGCTTTTTCCTTAACTTTCAGTCCTAGTTAAAACTGATAAAATACTCTAAAGAATCATTTTGCATCAAGCTTTACACTACTTGATGCACTGAAAAAAAAAGGGAGGAAATAATCTCCTAGAGTCCTAGTTTATTTTCCTGCGATGCGAAGTATTCTATGTGTGCCATGTATGCTGGGTTTTATTTTTGAAATAGTACATCCAAATAAAGGAGCTGAGTATGAATATGCTAGAGTTTCATGCTAAGTACAGATAGATGTCAGACTGTCTTTGAAGCATTTTTAAAGTTAATAAATGTTTCCATTATTACTGTTCAATTATTATTAAATTCTAAATATTTCAAATTTAATATTTTTTAGAATAATTAAATTATTCTAAAGAAGTAGAATTATTTCTACTTCTTTTGTATCTAGTTTAAAATGACTGTTTGGCATATTTTCTAACACATATATTCTAATCTACTTCTTTCAAGTTTGGTTGCCAAAGGAAACACATGATAGATTTAGGTTTTGGATATAGGTCTCATTATTATTTTATGACAGCTCAACCAAAATACTAGTAAGACAGCATGCTAAATAGATTAGGAGTAGCCAGCTGCCTGATTCTGTAGATTGACTCTCAGCAAGTAAAATCATTGAAGGAAGTAAAATCAGTGAAAGGAAGACATTTGTTATGGGATCCCATGATGAAGGCTGTTCAGCATTTACATGTTCATTTACAGGTTCAACACTTTCAGTGATCCAGAAATTAACATTAAATTGCTGGTAGAGATATTTTCTGAAGGTACAAGGCCTGGCAGCACAGGAAATATGAGAACAGGCACACAGGAATAAAACTGAGGATGATCTGGGTGACTTTTAGTGTGAAAGGATCACTGCCAAATGTTTTAATACAATAAATACAAAACTTGATCTAGAAACTGAATCCAGATAATTATAAGATGTCTCTATCCCAGTATTAGTGAATCGGGCAAGGATTTGATCAAGCATGAGAAATCCAGAGGAGAAAGTCTGGGAAAGCAGGGTCAAGAGCTTCATACAAGTTCCCAGTATGTTACTGCACCTGGTTTTATTAAAGTCCTTAGATACAGAACCATAGACATAATGAGAAGACTGATCCTACCACTGTGTATGATGATGCTCATACTAATATGCTACATATAAACTCAGCATCTACAATTTGTAAGTGAAATTGAAATATCAGAGAAAGCAAACAAAATATTGGAAAAATGGATCAAGGACTGGAGAAAATTTCGTGTTCATAAATGCAGGATGTGTCTGAACTGCATATCATTGGGTCCTGTAACAGTGCCCAGGTGTTTTTTTAATTGTCTCTAGCTTATCAGGGTAATGTCTATTTTCTAACCAGTTACACTGTAGAATTAGTGTGTGCTAACTCATCAGTTGGCACAGATAGACTATTTGATAAAGCCTTTACCTGTAGATAGCTGTAGAAAAGTGAAATATTTAGTATGGATATACTATTCTCAATTTCTTTAGCTTATAAGAAATATTTAGTGTGAGAATTATTTGAACACAGAAGCTCAGAGAGGAAGTCTTGGAACCTACTGGATCATTTAATGTAGTAGACAGAAACATAACAAGTAACGCTGGCTTTAAGCCAAAACCAAAGAGTTTCAGATTAAAAGTAATGCAGAAATTTTTGACAACAAGAATAATCAACCAATGAAGCAATTTTCAAAGTGAGTAACAGGTTCTCCATCTGTTAATGAAGACTGGATGTGTTTCTGGGAGATACACAGTAGGAAAACACAGGGTATTAGATTCCATAAAAGAATACCTAGATGACATTTAATGGTTGACAGTATACAGGAAGCACAGATGCTCAGCTAGTACAAATTAATATAGTTATGCTGACATCAGGGAACATGTCCTAGCTTGTAGAATCAAGGCTAATCTTACTACCTACATGCATTATAAATCTAAACAATGGACACATTTTCAATGCTATGCTTTGGTTACTCACTTTTGTTAAATGTTTAAAAACACAAAGTGAATAATTTCAGTGTTTCAAACCACAGAGAATGCTTCTCTTTTCTTCTAGTGCTTTTTGCCTAGTTTTCATTATGATTTGCAGAATATATTATGACATATTTTCTTTACGTCAGACTGTAGGTTTGTGTGGGTGTCCCCTACGGACTTGTCACAAATAAATCACTGCAACGCTTTTCTGAGCACCTTTATGTGCTGAATATCTTCTGGTGCTTTCATGGAGCCAGTAAGTCTTATCTTACTGCACAAGGTGTACTGGAATTCACAAAAGTTTTGGTAGGTTTGTACTGATATTTCCTGAATCAGCCTAACCAAGCACATTCTGGTCTGAGCAAAATCCCTTTGCTCCATAGTCAGTGCGGTGGCATTGTCACTTCATTTTTTTGGTTCCTTTGTGCTTTTCTATTGTTTCCCCACACCAGGCTTCCTGGCGGTTTTATTCTACCGACGCCAGCCGAACAAACATGGCAGCCACCTGGCGATATTATGAAAGTATTCTTCCTCCCCTCAGGCATGTATCAGTGCTATGAATGATAAGAGAAAGACACAACTTGTATCAGTTACTAATCTGCTTTTCAATTTTTTGTTTCATCCCCTACTCCCTTTTGCCTTGTTTTTTCTTTTTTTACCGTATATCCTGCACGTAGTGTGTATGGCGTAGTTATGCTGCTGATGAGAAATCAGTTTCCATTGCTACCTGGAAGCCTCATTTGAAGGCCTTGCATACCTGCAGCCCTACAAAGTAGGTACAAATATGGCAGCTGGTGTTGTTTTTGATGTGTGTTCAAGCTTATAGAGAGCTAGTATTTGTCTGTTTCGTCTTGGTTTGTTGTCTTAAGTCTTCTCATTAAAAATTTCAACTAACAAATCAGATCAATATCATGTAGGAGCCTAGGAACAAATACAAATCATTGCTATTTATCTTAGAAATGCACAGGCATTAGAAACATTTTCCCAACAACCCACTCATGCATTATGGTTAATGATTCACCTCATTCCAAATTATCCTCAAGGAGAAAAATATTAAGTTTAATGCAGAGCTTGTTCCTTGGTTCAACGGTATGTTTACGCCTGTGCCTCTGTATAAGGCTGTAGCTGCTGATCTACCTTTCCAAGGAAAGAGTGCCTTGTGCTATTTTGCAGATGAATGCACTGGGGAATTTGTTCCTTTTTGTCATAACTTCTGATATATTTAGTATTTCCTTAGGACAAACTATACATGCATTCATACATACAGACAATGTAAGATGACTCAAAAGACCTGTTGCCACAGTTTGGCAGACAGGAAATATTTGATATCCTAGTTTGGGTGAGAATTCACAGAGCACTGGCAGCCCAAGACTTTTCAATAATTCAGTAAAAGGTTTAGCAGAAGGCAGCAAGTTGACTGATTCTATACGGGGCACAGATCAGGAAGTAAAAAAACACTTGATAAAGATCAAAAAGGAGAGCACTAAGAGCCTTATGGGAAAGCTCTGATAAGCATCTTAACTGTTGTTAATTGCAGACAGTGCAAGAGAATTAGTGGTTTCTCTCAAAGCTGGGTGATGAACATCCACATGACAGTAAAAAGGTAATTGTGTGCCAAAAAGCTCAGCCAAAAAGAAGTTTGGCTGGGTATCCAAAGCTGATCTTTGAATTTCAAAGAGTTGACAAGAACAGAGCCGTAAGTAATCCATTACCATAATTCTAATTCCAAACTGCTCCACACTAAAAGGAGCTTTTAGATTAAAAGTTACATGAAGTATTGATATTTTACATATACAAACAGGCTGAAAGCAACATTAGTATAAATGGATGGATAGAAAATTACATAAATAATGAAGCTGTATCCCACATAAAATATTTTAAAATATGACTGTGCCTCAAAAGTGCATCTACTTCTTATTCTAAATAAGCATATTGCTGTGCTAAAATGGAACCTTTTTATTTACCAGAAATAACTTATCTAATAAGAAACTACAGCTTTCTGTTATATATGTGTCAGCAATGCATTTTGCCTAAGTGCTTTGCCAACTCAGTCTGCAGTGGTATGTACTAAGCATGTTATGCATGTGTTAAAAAACCTGAAAAGTTTCTTTTCCAGAAGCATTGTAGTTATGAGTCTTGCTTGAATGGTTTTGTGGTTGCAATGTAATGTGTGTGTTGTGCACCAATTAACATATCCATTTATGTTTATCATACACATAACATCATCTGTAACTGAGTAATGTGATTACTATCTGCATAACAAGTATGTTTTTCCCTCCCACTCCCTCACCTGAAGAAAAGAACAAGGGGAATCTTCTAGCAGGTTTGTAGTTTCTTTTATTTCTTTTATCTGTGAAATTGCTGTTTCCTAATGGCTTTTAGATGTCTTGGGTTCTGTACAGTATGTTCAATGAACTGCAATCATTGATGGATAATAATCACAAATTGGATCTTTTTAAACTTATATACTGCTGAAATTTGCTTCTTTGTCCCAGTTTTTCTACGGGGAAAATGGCAATTTTTTACACATCTAACACGCTGTAGCTTTGAGAGGCTCAGTTTGAACAGTGACAGAGCAGCCAGTGGATCAGTCTCCCCAGACCCAGCTCCTGGGCAAGGACACATCCCCAGCTTCTGCTGTAAAATCAATGCAGGAATTGCAGTGGAAGTTACAGACATACAGTTTAATTTGGCAACGTGAAGAAGCCCACCAACCCTCCATTGCAGGGAGGACCCTTTGATGGGTCTGGTCGGATGTCACCTTTGCTCTGCAGGAGCATCCTCAAGGCTTCCTCAGTGCCATGTCTCCACATTTTCTAACTTTTCTGTCATCCCCTTTCTAAGAGCATAAGGACATAGGAGGTGGGGGGAAAGCAGCACTGCAGTGTCTCACCTCCTCCTGGCTGCATGGCTTGCACTCCCCCATGGCCCAGTTCAAGTAGAGGAGCCAGACTGGTACCTCTGCTGAAGAAAGCCCCACTGCTGTCAGCCCAGAGTGCAGGTGGGCTTCTACCCAGCCTAGATCCCAGCTGAGCACCGACTGCCTCCAGCTGGCAGCAGCAAGCCTTGGCAGTCGGGGTAAACAAAGCTCTGGAGAGGCATGTCCTAAGGCAGCGGGAGAAAATGCTGGTCTTTGCTGTACTGATGGCCCAAATCCTTAGGGACAGGAAAGGCTTCAGTGGCTATAAATGACTCTATCTCAAAAACTCATTAGAGATTGGAATCAGCGGGTGTTTGGCAGCTGGCACTGTGGTATCAGCATGCTCAGAGAATAGCAGACTTTACCTCACCAAAGAAAACGCTGAAAAGCCAAGGAAAAAAGTGTTGATGACACATCAGCCCCTGAAATACATCCAGCCCCGAGTTGTACTGTGGTTCACAAATGCTTCTGGGTTATTCAGTCTTCATATCAATTACCCATGTCCCATTCCACTTCCCAGACTGCTCCTCTGGCACCTGACTCCGACCTTTTCCTCCAAGCACATGTAACTGCTGTTAGTGTCACTGTAACTCAAGGGGACAGGATTTGCTCTGTCAGTTCTGGGACTTTTTATATACATTACCTCCACAGGTTTGCTAGCAACACATTGATCTCATTAAATTATTACAGTCTGATCCAAACTTCTTGCACTCACCAGCTGTATTTCCTAGTCTTTTGACAGCAGCATTTAAAATTGACTTTTTTAAAGGTGACACAGAAGTTGACAGTAAATGAGTACATCCCTCTAAAACTGGGATTTGTGCAGAGGGGAGAGGTTATTCCCAGTTGTACCAGCAAGTACTAAAAGAGACAGTTTTACTCACAATAACTGGAAACTAGATTAAAAAAAAAAAAAAAAAAAAAAAAAAAAAAAAAAAAAAAAAACCCCACGA